>NC_133666.1:168202518-168502518 GCF_037893015.1 Macrotis lagotis
CCGAGAGACTCCCCGCCGCGGCGGGGGCGGGGGGCCCGAGGGGGCCCCCCAGGCTGCCCTCCCGGGGCTCGGCTGAGGGGGCCCCAAGAGCATCCTCCCCCACCCGGCCTCGTCCATCCGAAGCCCTGGGCCCGGGCTGGCCAAAGGAACGAGGAGCGGACGAGGCCACCCCACCCGTGTCCCTGACACGCCCCACGGGGGGCCCCCGGAGCCCCCCGGCCCGGAATGGCTGCGAACACGGACGGGGAGACCCCCTGGTGCTCCGCCTTAACGTGGAGGTGGGGGACAGGGTGCGGCGGGTCGGAGAGGACTGGAGGGACCCCACACTGAGGGAGGCGGGGAGGGGGGGAGGAAAAGGAGGGAAAGGCAAGGGGAAAATTAAGAGAAAGCAAGTCAGAGAATGAGTGAGACTGAGGAAGAGACAAACATCAGCTTAGATTGTGTTGTTATCCATCCTTCTGGGATGATTTTGCTGGAACATATGGAGTCTACACTCTTAAGAACTACAATGACTGTTTCTTACATGAAGAGTCAGGACTTACATTTTCCTAGCACTCTTTGCCAGAGGTAGTCCTTAGAACTCTTCCAAAGAGGTACTGTTTAAAAGAAACCCCAGACTTGTAAGTCAGGAGACTTTGGATTCTAGCTTTGCCTCTGCCCCTGTGGGCAGGAGGAGTGCCCAAGGTCTGGAGCACATGAAATCTAAGGCATTGACCCTCTACATTTGTCTTCCCCCATGCTATTCCCTTCCCTTTTTGGGTTCTTTCCTCTTCCTTTTGGATTCCCCCCCCCCACTTTCCTCTTATGCTATTATTTCCACTTTTCTGGAGAAGGTATGAACCCACTAAAGCATTCCATTAAGTTATTAGTCTACAAATTTATCTAACCTTAACTGGTACAACACCTGGATTCAGATCCCAGCAATCAAAACTTAAGCTTTGTGATCTCTGGGAGGGGGTGGGGGGGAATCATTCCACTGTTCTAAGTCTCAGTTTCCTTCTCTGTAAAACCAGGAATATTTACACCTTTTCCCCCCACAGGGTTGTTGTGAGGAAAATGCTTTGTAAGCTATAAAGGTTTATAAAGATATGAATTATTTATTATCATTATTTTTCTTGCTCCATTCCCTCTTAAAGGTATTTGCATTTTAAAAAAGAGTGGGGGAGGGAAATACTTTAAAAAAATGAACCTACGGTGTCAGAATTTCAAGAATATGGAACTGTGGGGAGAGGTTGGGGGTCTAGGATTTTTGACAGATCAAATTCCACCATATAGGTAACCACCTACTCAGCTTATTTGTAAGAATGGGTCTACATTTTATTAAAGACACTTCACAGCATTTTACCCATATTGGACAGTGAGAACCCACTAGAGTAAATGGCCAATCAGACACAAGAAAAGCAAGAGGGGATGGGAGGTGGGGGTGGCGGAAAGGAGTGTAGAAAGAAGAGAAAGCCTAACTCAGAGGCCTCCTCTAACCATCTGATAACACTTGCTCCTTTGTTCCAGATCTGATTGCTTCTTAGAGTCTCAAGTAGAAGGCTGCTTTGTTATCTCCTGAGCCTTTCAGTGAAAAATCCTTCCCTTACACTCTCCCTCCAAATGAAAACCTTGCAGCTTTCTTCCTGCACCCCATCCACCATATATCTTATTGCTTATACATCTAAGGATGAATCTCAGCTTGATGTTGTTCAAGGTCCTCCATAAGCTTGCCCCAGCCTTTTATTTTTTTTTTTAAACATTACCGTTTCAAGTATACCTTCCTATCCTCACCAACCACCAAGAGTCTGGATGAAATATTCATCTACTGCAAAAACACTGCTAAACATTTTGCCTGTACCCACCTCCCTCCACTGAAAGAAGAGAATTCCCTCTAAGGGCTGTTTTTCTTCATTGTTCCATCCCCACTGTGGTAAGTTATTGTACAGGAGAGGCACTGAATCTTCCTTGTAATACATGATTGGACTCACCACAAATAATTAAGTGCCATAGTGAATAGAATTTCATGTCATTTAAAAATGTCCATTTATAAAAAGTTATATATTTCAAATCCCCTTACATATCACCCTACATGGCTGTCCACTTTGACTACCCCAGTCCTAGCTGTTCCCTACACAAATGAGGTAAAACCAAAATAAACATGTTTTGCTCTTGACACAGGATTTAGAAATGGAAGGAATCTTAGAGATGGTCTGGTTCAACTCCATTTTACAAATAAGTAACTCCCACCTCAATCTCTGCACCTCAGTTTCCACATTTTAAAATGACTGAGGGCAGCTAGGTGGTGCAGTGGATAGAGCACCGGCCCTGGAGTCAGGAGCACCAGAGTTCAAGTCCAGCCTCAGACACTTAATAATTACCTAGCTGTGTGGCCTTGGGTGAGCCACTTAACCCCATTTGCCTTGCAAAAACCTAAAAAAAAAAATTAGTTTTATAAAAACAAATTCACAAACCCCAAGTTAAGAATCCCCAATTCTTGTTCAGTCATTTTTTTTTTTAGGTTTTTGCAAGGCAAATGGGGTTAAGTGGCTCACCCAAGGCCACACAGCTAGGTAATTATTAAGTGTCTGAGGCTGGACTTGAACTCTGGTGCTCCTGACTCCAGGGCCGGTGCTCTATCCACTGCACCACCTAGCTGCCCCTAAAAAACTAATTTTTACAACAATATTTTAACATAATTGGTTTCTTCTGTATTTTATTTTATATGTTTAAAAATTTTTTGGGAAGGGAACTATGGGTTTCACCAGATGGCCAAAGTGTCCTTGGCACAAGAATGTCAAGAAATTTTGGATTAGATATTTCTAAGTTCTCTTCTAATTATAATATTCTGAGTCTGAGTTTACAGAATGCTCTCTTTCTTCTCTATCAAAATTTTATCCATCATTCAGGGATCAGCTCAAGTACCACTTCCTCCATGGAGTTTTCTTGATCACTGAAGCTGGAAGTGCTCTCATTCTGTAACTTCCTGGACTCATCACAAAATAAATAAGTACCATAGTGAATTGAACTTTCTGTCATTAAAAATATGTGCATTTAGAAAAAATTTTATTTTTCAAATCCCCTTACAAGGATATAGGTAAAGAAATGGCTTTTTGTCTATACT
Organism: Macrotis lagotis; assembly: GCF_037893015.1. Taxonomy (NCBI): domain Eukaryota; kingdom Metazoa; phylum Chordata; class Mammalia; order Peramelemorphia; family Peramelidae; genus Macrotis; species Macrotis lagotis. The sequence continues at coordinate 168,205,622 of NC_133666.1, forward strand.
ATATAAAAGGAAATTTTGTGAATTTGGGGAAGGTTGATGTAACCTGTAAATTGGTGGGAATATTATAGTTTTCTAAAGCAATGAATTGTGGGCTAGGAACACAATATAATATTTTGCTGTAAGAAATGATGAAACAGACAATTTCAGGGGCAATCTGGGAAGACCTTTCTGAACTGATGCAGAGTGAAGTGAGCAAACTTGGAAGACAATTTATACAATAACAACTATATTGTAAAGACAAACTACTTTGAAAAACCATAAAATTCTAATCTAAATCCTAAAGAAAGCTGAAATACATTACTTGTCTCTTGAAAACCACTACCACCACAACAAATTAAGATATATTCCTATTTTTTAGACTCTAGAAACCATGTCTCCACAGGTTTCGGGTGTTACTTTCCCTTTACTGGCAAGGAGTAGGGTAGGGAGAGAGAAGTTAGTGAAGTGATTGTATAGTAATATGGGTGGAACCTACTATATAGCATTAAAAGATTTCCTGCTTGGCTAGAAATGGGACTGGAAAACTGTAGCAATGAACTCAAAGATCTAGTGGGTGAATTAGAATAATAGAGTGGGAGTTGGGTGCTCTGGAAACAGACACCATTTTCATCTGGGGTCAGGAAGATGATGATTGGTCTGGTAAGCATTCTGATAGGTCCAGGTAGGCCCAGGGAGTTTTAGGTAGATAGTCTACTTGAGAACCACCTAGTATCAAAATTGATATCTTATTGTCTGACCTTGTTATCTCTTATACTTTATGTTTCTTCCTTAAGGATATGATTTCTCTCTCATCACACTCAATTTGGATCAATGTATACCATGGAAACAATGTAAAGACTGAAAAATTGCTTTCTGTGGGGGGTGGGGGGAGGGAAGTAAGATTGGGGGAAAAGTGTAAAACTCAAAATAAATAAAATCTTTAATTAAAAAAAGGACCACCTAGTATGGGACATCTACTTTAATCATCGATCAAATTATCCCTTTCCATTATATATTTTTTTGATACTTCTCATTTATTTTGTAAATATAACCCCCCCCAAAAGGCTCTGGTAAGTGTGGAGTTTGTAGAGGCAGAGGATAGAAAAAAAAAAGAGGTGGATGCCTACAATTAGGTAACTAGGTGCCCCAGTGGGTTGACCGCTGGGCATGGAATCTGGAAGAATAAAGTTCAAATCCCTACCTCAGACACTTAGAACCTGTGTGACCTTAGGCAAATCACTTAAATTACATCTGCCTCAGTTTCTTCAACTGCAAAATGAGACTAATAATAGCACTGGTTATTGTTGGGATCTAATGAGATAATATTTGTTTTTTGTAGGTTTTTGCTAGGCAAATGGGGTTGAGTGGCTCACCCAAGGCCACACAGCTAGGTAATTATTAAGTGTCTGAGGCCAGATTTGAACCCAGGTACTCCTGACTCCAGGGCTGGTGCTTTATCCACTGCACCACCTAGCTGCCCCTAATGAGATAATATTTGTAAAGGTCTTGCCTGGTACCTACTAGTCACTATATAAATGATAGTTATTATTAGCTACAACTAGGTACCCAGATGTAGTACAATCAGAAGTGGGTCAGGTGCTACAGTTCGGTGAACTCAGAGCCAAGCAAATTCATGGGTAAGGGGAGGTCCAAGGGGCACATTGTCTCAAAGGAGTTTAAGAATCATGCAAGTGAGAAAAGAGGGAAAGGTTTACACACCTTGTCTAAGAAGAAAATACATATGGAATAAGGTCAATCACCAAAGATAAAATGGATAATTTTTATTACATGAAATTGAAATTTATTACATGAAATTGAAAAGTTTTTATAAAAACAAAATCAATGCAGCTAAAATAAGAATGAAAACTGGGGGGGGAACCTTTGCATCAATTATCTCTGATAAGAATGCAATTTCAAATGTATAGGGATTCAACACAAATGTTAGGAAATAATTTAAAATCATACTAAAAAGAGTGACTAAAGTATTCTTACCCTTAGATCCAGAGATACTAGCTATAGGAATGTGAAGATGATGATATTTGTCCTTCATTCTCAAAGAAGACCATGATATGGGGAGGTGATGCCATGACAGGCACAGGAGTGTTGAATTTGAATGTACAGCCCTAAGCAGGTCAAATACAGAAAGACTTCAACTACACTTCAGCTACAGAATAGCACTTTTTGTGGTACCAAAGAACTGGAATCAAACTAGATACCTATCCATTGGAGTAAACAAATTTGGTTTATGAATATAATGTTACTTCCCTTTGAGATACAATGAATATAGAGAATCCAGAGAAGCAGGGGCAGACTGATATGAAATCATGTAAAGTGAAACATGAAGAACTAGGAAAAAAATATACATATGACTACAGCAGAGTAAACAGAAAGAAAAACAATTAAACTGAATTCTGTATAATTATATTAACCAATATTGACCCTGGAAAAATTTAGAAAACTGCACCTTTCTATCTCACACATCAGACTGTGAAAGATGTCAAAGAGATTGCATTATATGCATATATGCATAATTCTCCCCATGTGGAACTGTATATACTCTATCAGACACAGCTGACATATTGGTTGGTTTTGTTGAATTATTTTTGAAAATCTTTGTTTAAAGGAATCACGAGTAGAATACTTGGAAATAAGGGTGATGCAAAAACAAAAAAAGTAAATATAAGAGAATTTTTTAAAAGGGGGAAAAAAGGAATAGTGAAAAGTAAGAGTCTTTTAGTGAAAGATGGAGAAAACCAAAAAGGAATGATGAAAGGTAAAAGCCCCAAGGACAAAGGTGAAGCTTCCAAAAGAAGTTTACAATCCAAAGAAACTCATTAGATAGGCCCAAGACCCAGTGTGGAATCTTTTTTACCAGTTCAAGATTCAGCACTTCACATATTTTTCTTTATTTTGCAGCTAGTTTGTGTAAATCCTATTTTCTCTTCCCTAGGCTGTAAACTCCTGGAGGGCAGAGCATTATCAATGCCTTAGTAAAGAAGTCTTGGGGAGTTTTATGAAGCAGAGGGGCTCGTCCAGGTTCACACAGTTAATAAGTGTTAGTAGCAGATTTGAATCCAGGTCTTCTTGACTCCTAGCCTTAAACTTTATCTCCTCTTCCACATGCCTTTAGACTACACCTTATATGGTCTTCATTCTTTCTAGTCTCTTACACAATATCTTTAGGGCTCATTAAATCATGAATTGGAGAATGTCAAAAGCTGGAGGAATCTTAGATCCTCTAGTCCAATCTCATGGGCTAGGTGGTGCAGGGGTAAAGTGCTGGGCCTGGAGTTAGGAAGACTCCTTTTCCTGAGTTAGATCTGGCTTTGGACACTTTGTACCTGTGTGATCCTGGACAAGTCACTTAATCCAGCTTGCCTCAGTTTCCTCATTTGCAAAATGAGTTGGAGAGGGAAATGACAAAGCACTCCAGTGTCTTTGCCAAGAAAACCCCAAATGAGTTTTCTAATCTAATCTAATACTACCAAAACAACTAAACAAAGTCCAATCTACTTTTTTGACAGTGGAAACTAAGATCCAAAAAGAAGACCCACCTGAAGTTACAAAATAATCTCTCAAGAATTGCTCTTTTAGAAATCTTTAAGAATTGGAGGAAGGAGAGAAAAAACCAGAATAAACAGAGAATAGACTCATTTACAAGGAGAATTACACAACAAATTTAGGATCTTTTCCACTGAGGAAGAAGATTCAAACAGTAGTCCCAATTACTAACTTCTGTCTTTCTTCTCTAGCTTCACCACCACTCAGTAAGCCTTCACTTTCACACAAGATTTGAATGGAAACATAAATGCACCTTTGAAGTGGAAGTGAATTCTTACCAGTCCCCTAAAAAACATCCTCAGACCATAGATCCCAAACTGATGGTGACCCTTTGGGGAAAGATGACCATTCCTTTCTGGAAGGTCAGGTCAGGATGATCTGTTCATGTTTTGGTAGAAAGAGAAAATATTTACACTTGGTTTGTTGGTTTTTTGCTATGATGAATAACTGTTCAATTTTACCTTTCTCTGAAACAGCCATGTCTCTAAGTGAAAAAGGAGGCATGGGAATCTTGCTTACTCTAAAGACAACATGCATACTTCACTGCCATTTTAAACATTAATTTTCTATAGTGGCTGACTGTTTTCTTCTCAGAATGATTTGTGTACTAGGGGTTGGTTTTTCACAGCCAAGAGCTAAAGGGATAGTCCCTTCTTTCTCGCCCCTTGAGTTGTATCTGAACTCTGTTGAAGTTCATACTGTCAAACTTTCTTCCATAGCATTCTATTCCCCCCCAACTAGTTTTCAATTATCTCATTATTTGAGAGGAGAGAATGCTTTTTCTAAATCAAAGTCATCTGACTTGGTCTGACCCCAAAGATGACTCGTTTGGGAAAGTCTAAGAAAAAGACCATACTGCTCACTGTTTCTGGGGAATGATTACACAAAGAATTATGAGCCTATTTTTTTATGCCCTGGACGGAAAAGTGAATTTTGAAACAAAGACAAAAGCACAACAAAATAAACTGTAAGAACCCACATGATCTGGGAAGCTTGTCTGGCTCAGTATGTAGAGGGGTGTGGTAGGTTTGGATGGTGAGCAGGGAAGGGAAATACCTTCTTCCTACAACCCTGCCATTAGATTGTAAATTCCACATAGAGAAGGATGATGTCTGGCTGCCTTAGCTCCGGAGGTTGCGTGACTTGTCTAAGGTTTCTTAAGAAGCTTTCTTGACTTTAGCCTAGAATTGTGTTCACTGGATTGCACTGCTCTCAGGCACGTAAAAGTACTCTGATTTGTATAAACATTCTGCTGACCCAGAAATTTAAGAGAACAATGATCTGATTGGCCTCTTGCTCCTTGTGTTGTTATTCAGTTGTTTCAGTTGTGTTTGACTTTTTGTGTTCTCATTGGGGTTTTCTTGTCAAAGATAATGGAGAGATTGTCCATTTCCTCCTCCAGCTCATTTTAAAGATGAGGAAACTGAGGCAAACAGGGAGCAGTGACCTTTCCAGGGTCACATAGCCAGTGAGTGACTGAGGCTAGATCTGAACTCAGGGAGCCAGGTCTGGCCCTCTCTTCATCATGTCACCCTGCTACCCTACATATGGATCTTGCTCCTATAACCCTGGAACCTTTACACTTGGGTCATTTCACCCTTACTGGCAGGTTCTGTTCTATCCCAAACTCTTGAACTAAACCTGGCCATTCCAGAGGGTACAGGAAGGTCAGGAACAGTACCCTTAAGTCCGACTTTCAGTCATAACCAATTCTAAAACTAAGGCGCTATCTCATCCTTCTGGGCAGGAGTCTCTGCCGAGATCTGGAGTACTGTAACTGAAGTTGAGTTCCCATTGCTTGGACCCAGAAGCTTGAAGAGAGACCTGATCTCTCTTTTCCAACCTGGACCTCTGCCTACTTCACTCTCTATGAAGCTCTGACTAGATCTCAATTGCCTGTTCTGTCCTTGTCTCCTGGCCTCAGTCATGTCCCAGCTGGCCCAGCCTAATGTTTGCAACAATCTCAGTTATGACAGTTGGTGAGCCTTGGGAACCATTTTAAGAATTTTTTTCAGGAAAAAGTATCTGCTTAATTCCTTTGCCATTAGCACCGCAGTGATATGACCTGGGAACAGGATTCCTGCCCCAAACATTTACACCACCATTTTACATACTACCATATGATTTTGGGCAAGTTGTTTAATCTCTTTGAGTCTCACTTTTCTCATCTCTGAAATGGAAGATTAAAAAATACTTTCATTGTTTAAATCAGGATGATCTAAATTCTAGAAAATCCAATGAGTTAATGTAGAAGTACTATGTGAACTTGGGCCTATGTGAAAATGAGGGAAACTCATTAAAATGATCAGTGAAAGCTAACATTTACCTAGTACTTTAAGGTTTACAAATAACTTCATAAATATTATCTCATTTTATCTTTATTTAAAATGAAGAAGTTAAGGCTTCTTCACCTTTTTGTGTCTATGGCTATCTAGTCAAATCTATTGATCTCTTAGAATAATATGTTGCTTTAAAACAATCATAATTAAAAGAAATGCTCAATATTAGTGAAAAAGTTAGTGAAAATAAAGATGTAATTTTTTCCCCCACCCAAGGTCATGGACTACTTGGAATATATCCATAGAATCCTTAGAACTTCATGGACCCCAGCTTAAGCATTTATGGACCAATGATTTCTAGGGGCCTCCCAGCCCTACTGTTATGATTTCAATCTCTTTAATTTCATGATGGAGTAATAAAATGTATCTGATGTCATAATTCCAGGTCTGGCCCTATCACTTATTAAATGTGTAATAGATTAAGCTCTGCTGAGGCTCAGTTTGCTCATTTGTAAATGGGAATAATAATAATAATAATAATAATAATAATAATAATAATAATAATACTTTTCTTTCTACCCATTATGGGGTTCGGTTTTTTATTATCCTGGATAAAATGCTGTGAACTAAGTTTGATGCTGCTAAAGGTTAGGTGATTTGGGTAAGAGTCTTACCCATTGTTTACTGTATATTTGGTTATTTATGTGGATATTCATTAAGTTTTTACTAAATTTTCCAAAACATACCACATTTGTGAGCTCTTAATACTGGAGTTACAAAACAGTAACTGATTATGCTTTTGATACAAACTAAATGGAGCATGGAATGACAAAAGCAAATCCTAAAGGGAGTAATCCACCTTCTATATGCCTATATTTAGGGGATAAGGGGGTAAGAGATGTCTTCAATCCCCTCTCTCAGGGTAGGATGAGCTCTCTGAAGCCTGATTCTACTGTTTATCCCAAGCAAGATGTCTGTTTGTCTCTCTCTCTCTCTCTCTCTCTGTCTCTCTGTCTCTCTCTCCCACGGCAGGTTATTATTTTACAATTTCTACAACATGCTTCCTGCTACTTATCCTAGGTATACAAATTCCCAATTCTGCATAATTATAACTGGAAGAGACCTATCTCATCAGTGAGAGTCCTTGTTAGCCAGGAGATTGGGATACCCAGCTGTTGGTTCTGCTAAATAAGCAGAGGGGTGGCATCCATAATGCTTGAGATGCATTCTGTTAGAGTAGAAATAGTCCTGGAGATGGAATCAGGCAAAATGTAGGTTCAGATCTAACACTTAACTAGCTCTATGATCATAAATAAATCACTTCAGCTCATCTGTAAGGAAACTAGGCTCAGTGAACAGAGAATTTGGGCCTGGAGGCAGAAAGATTGTGGACTAGCCTTGGACCAAGCTGTGATACCACCTGTATTACTCTGGCACGTGACTTAAACCTCTGTCAACTTCATTTCCTCATCTGTAGAATGGGGATCATAAAAGCACCTAATTCCCTATCATCAGATAAGGAACCTAAGAACTGGAGAGGTGATATAATTTGCCTGGAGTCCTGGATCAATAGTGGGAGAATAGGAATGAAAGCTCATGTCTCTTGACTTTCTCTCTCAGTCTTCTTTTCCCAACCACAGCATAATATCTTTGGAATAATACAAAATCCTCCTCCTAGCATGGAGAATCTTTCACAATAGTGAAAGCTTAGATCTTACTACTTACCTCTTTTTTTATAGAATCCTTAGCTTGCTTTCTCTGAGCATAACTTGGAGATCAACTATTTATTACATGTGTGCCTCCCTCCAGTTGTCACTGCACTCTGTTTTTTGAAATTATTTTGTATTTTTTAACTGCATATCTGAAACAGCATAGCAAATTTCAAAACCAGGAAGAGCTGGGTTCAAGTCCTGCCTCTGATAATTACTGGCTGTGTGACCCTGGGCTAGTCATTTAACTTCTCTGTGCTCTAAGGCCATTTTCTAGGACCATAAAATGCAAAAGTATTAACTTGCATCAATAAAGGAATACTTCCTAATTTGAGAGTTGCCTGCACCAAAGCAATTACAGGTCTAGTCCATATTTCTTTACACATATGTAGGCAGATACTTTCCCCCCAGATGCTCCTAGTTGCAGATGACATAGTATTTGCTGATAGAATCTTGCAGAATCTCTTAAATGAGATTCGTAATCCCTCAGAGGCTTGTCCAAACTGTCCACATTTTAAAACTTAAAAAAAAAACCCCAACCAAAACCAAATGGATGAAAGATGTCTATAGTCTTAGAGGATAATATCCAGTTGGACAACCCATAAAACTCATTCATCAGCATATGCCTATATACATATAAATGTAAGTATTTATTTGACAGACAATGCAAATGGACAATGAGCTAGGGAAGGGAAGGGATTAGTGAACCAGACATGTAATATAATATAAGGTAATATAATAATAATAGTATAATAATTAGCATTCATATACATCTTGAAGGGTTGCAAAGCATTTTAAAAATATTCTCATTTTTTTCCTCTCAACTCTAAGAAGTAGGTGATATTATTACTCCCATTTTAAAGATGAAAAACCTGAGACAGACAGGTTAAGTGATTTGTCCAAGGCTAATAAGTATCTGAGGATGGATTTGAACTGTGGTCTTCCTGACTCTAAATTCTCTATCCCCTATCCACTGTGGCAGCTTGTCTTGGAAAAATTGCAATGCTTTTTTTTTTTAATTACTCCAAGTTTCAGCCTGAAACAAAAGTTCATCTTTTTCAGATGATTGCTATATGGCTTTTGAATCATGGAATGCTATAATCTCTGAAAAGAGGACGTTGACACTGACCCAGAAAATCACAGGAAAGAATAGCATGTGTGTGCATAGGCTTCAACTTCTTAGTGAGAAAGAAGATGGGTTTGGTCACTTAGTAAAAGTAAAGGATAATGCAGGGGAAAGTTCTCAGGCTGGTGTTCTCCTGACATCCAGAGGCCATGGAGAAGATCTCTGGCACACTGAATGGACCCCTCTGATAAATGGAAGGAAACAGACAGGAGTCTCCCAGGATGTGCAGGATGGACCAGCCGTGGTCTCCTACATGGTTAGAATGGAAGCTCTTTTTGGGTGGGGTTTTTGCATTTAGTCAATCTATCCCCAGAATTTTGTAGTTCTATAATAAATGTTCATTGATTGATTGTTGGGGGGAAATACTGACATCAATGTGATTACAGTCTGGCTGGAGCTTGGATATTTTAAAGGGGCTAGAACATACTCAAACTCTGGACCTATGATCCTCTTAGGTTGCCAGTGTAGAGAGAGGAAAAGCAGGAAATGCCGAAGTCAGGGGTCTCATAGCAACAGCAGCCTCCACATACGTTGTGGTCCTGATTACCAAGTAGCCCATCAAAGCCTGGATCACCAAACTGTACTGTATATGTGTAGAGACACACGTCATGGAGATAAATTAATGTAAACCAACTTGAATGCCTACATTTCCTGGCTGGCCGAAGGCCTGCTTTTAGCATTTCAGGCTGGGAACATAATTGGCAAGACTCATCCTGTGGGCTGGCCCCTTTTGCTCCACAAACATTCAGGTATGTGACCTTGAAACGTTCCTGTCTCTTACATTGGTCAAGGGTTTTTTAGTGAAACTGTATGAACAAGGCGTGATTGAGAGAGGGTTGAGATAGGGAAAGTCCCAAGCTCACCCTTGCAAGAAGTCTGTTTTAGTTGGAAATGAAGTTTGTTTTTTTTTTTAATGAAGTAAACTGGAGGGGTTAGGGAGCGGAATCAAACCAAATCTACTCTTTGGGAAGTAAAAAAAGAGATGAATCTGGGATTTGCTTAGGAATTCCTGCTTTTTCAACTGCTTCCTCTTGTTTGGACCTGACATGTACTAAAGGAGGGTTGTGGACAGGAGAAGGGATTTGTGGTTGGAGGTGGGGAGGCTTCCAAAGCTGAGCAAGATCTCCTGGGCCTGACTGCTGCCCTCCTAGGTGTAGTTAAAGGAGCCACACTTGGGAGTGAAGAACAAAACCTAAGACAGGAGCAAATATCTTGGCAAACTCTGCTGCTTCCCTGCCTTCAAGGAAAGAAGACTATTCTTTCCTCTCTCTCTCCTCTCTCCTCTCTCCTCTCTTCTCTCTCTCTCTCTCTCTCTCTCTCTCTCTCTCTCTCTCTCTCTCTCTCTCTCTCTCTCTCCATCATATTTAAAACTTATTCCCTTCCAAATAACTACTACATTTTCACACTTATTTTCTCATTTTTATCTTTAGAATTTCCAAGTCAGTTAAACAGTATAATCTTTTTTCCCTTTGGGCAGATGAGGAACCTGGAGGCCAAAGAGGGACCATGCCTTAGATCACCCAAATGTCTAGTAGAAAAATCAGAACAAGAACCCAGATGCTAGGCCTTGTAATTCCAGCCTTTGATGCATCTCCATCAAACTGAAGTGGCTCTCTGAATAAAGTTCTCATTAGAGTCCAGGAGTCAGGGCCAGTAGGTGCAGGCCTCCCCAAACCAGTGTGTGTATGTGTGTGGGGGGTTCATGGGCATCCACTTATTTCTATCACATACCCCCAGTTCCCCACATAGACTCAGCCTCCCACACATAGTGGTGCTGGCCTGAGTTTCACCTCAGCCTGTGCCCCAGATGTACTCAAGTTTTTTTTTTTCTTTTGGGAAACAGTGATATCTGAAGCCTGTGTTGGCCTTCCTCACAGTGACCTCTCCACCCTGCGGTCTGGATTCTGGCAGGACTGCAGGCCTCCAGCACAATAGCAGGAGGAGAGGGAATAGGAAGGGGATTTGGTGAGGAAGGAAATCCACATAGGGACCCCCCCCAACTCCATCCACCAGACATCTAGAGAAGGACATGGTTTTTATTATGAGGGTTGGTTTTAGAATGCCAGCAGAAAAAGCTAAGTCCTTCAGCTGCCTTCAAATGAAACAAAGAAGGCATGGAAGAAACAGGGTAAGTGAAATCAAAATGGCAGAGCAATACCATCAGCTAAATTAGATTTCACTGGAGGTAGCAGCTTAGACCCATTGCCCCAATCCAATCTCCATCTCCTGTGGCTCAGCCTCTGTGGGAAAGTCTCTTCATTTCTGCTCCCTTGAACTTGTCCGCTCCCCAACAGCAGAGGCACACCAGGAATTCTTTAATCCTTTGGGGACCCTCAAGCACTGAGTCCCTTATGACCACCCCACCCCCAACCCCAGCCCCTCAGCCTCTTCCTAGAAGGACTGTTCTCTTAATATGGAACAAACCCAATGGTTTTCTCTAGAGGATGTCTTGACAGCAGGGATGATTTAAGGGGGAAACTTGAAAACTGTTAGTACTTTAGGTTAATGGCACTAGTAGTATCTATTGAAATTAAGATTCCAGGATCTATTATCTCCATAAACTGTGTGTATGTGTCCTGGTTGCCTTTTTCCTCATTCTTGGGCTGCTCTTTCTCATTTATTTTATCCCAAGCTCAGCTCAGACCTTCCCCACCTTTCTTTGGCAACCTTTCAATCATGCCTCAGTACATTTATTGGAAGGCAAGTGGAAGTACCCAACAGAGCAGAAGAAGGACTTTCCTTTCCTTGGTCAAGGGATCTGTAGGGCCCAAGAGGCCCTGGTAAAGGGAGTAGTCCAGTGGAGGGAAGAGCAGCCAAGGCTTGGGAGAGAGATATGCTGCTGCCTAGGAATCAAGGTCAAAAGCAGAACTCACTTCCAGGTGGTGCACTAGGGTTGGGGATTTTCTCCATTGCTTTGCTAACTTCTGTCCTCCCTTATGCCCAAGCAGCATTCCCAAGGCAGCCCCTAGCATCTCTTCCTTGGAGCCAAGATATCTCCCTCTAGCTAATAACTGACAGCTCTGTTTATGTCTCCCCATAATTCTCTGGTTTTATGCTTCTCCCCCTCCCCCCAGGGCCATTAAACTCTGTGCCAAAGGCTGGGAGACTTTGCCTTCCTCCACCTTTCTTTGCATGTCCCCTGTCAATAGCTTCTTACCTCTATGGAGACAGGCTTTAAGCTTTTTCTCCATCTCTCAGTTTAGACACTAATTTGTTCAAGCCTACACACCCTTCCCTCCTTCTCTACTAGTGCTCCCCACCAGTCAGAGCCAGCCACCAGCCACCAGCCAGTCAGCCTGGTCTTCTGGTCCACAGGTCCTTTGCATTCACTGCTAACCCTAATGCCCTATGGGCATTCCCAGAGGGAGCTCGGATCCTGTGTCTTCACTGACAACATCGGAATTCCCATGGGTTCCTTAATCCTTTCCCTTAGGGTGGGCCTTTTGAACCGGCTGAGATGGCTCTCCAGGAGGAATAATTCAAAGGTGCCCCAAGGGCTTCCTCCACTGCTCCACAGCATCTCCCAATTGCATGTTGGGGGTGGGGGAGAGCAGAAATGATTCAGCACCCCTTGGGTTGTAAGGCATTTGAACATTCCCTAAGAGGGGTAGGTAATAGATTAGTCAGACATAGAGCATCTGAACTGGGAAGCACCTCAGTGCTCAACTCATTTATAAAGGAGGTCCGGGAGACCCAGACATAGGAAGTCACTTACCCCAAATCACATAATGAATTAGAGGCAGAATAAAGACTAGTACAGTGGAAGTAGCATTTGATTTGAAATTCAGGTACTACTATTCATGTGACACTGGACCATTCAACCTATCGGGAACTCAGTTTCCTAGTGTATAAAATGAAGTTACTAGAAAAGATTCTCTCTTAGGTCTCTTCCCCTTCTCAATCTATGTCCCTAAGATCCAAGAACTTAAGTCTCCTGTATTGATGTTCCTTCCTAATAGAGCAATGGACCTGGGGAAGATCTGAATTCAACTCCAACCTAAGATACTTTCTAGCTATATGTCCCTGCACAAGTCACTTAATCCTCTGTTTGCCTCAGTTCCTCATATGAAAAATGGGCATCATAATAGTACCTTAACTCCCAGGGTTGTTGTTTGGATCAAGTGAGTTGCTATTTCTAAGGCACCATATAAATGTTAGATATTATTATTCAAGATCATGTAAAACCTGAAGAGTGCTAACCTTGTAGTCACAGGACCCAGGTTCAAATCCCAGTTCTGTCACTAATTACCTGAGAAACCTTGAACAAGACACTAAATCGCTTTCTGGGCATCCATTTTCTTATCTATAAAAAATTAAGGATTTGGTTTAGATGGTCTGTAAGATCCCTTCCATCTGTAAATCTATGATCCTATTTAGGAAAGGTACTCTCAGAAGGGTAGGCCTGGGGATGTGTGAATGTTTGGTTTTTTTATTATTATTATTATTATTATTATTATTATTATTATTTTCAGAGGATGTCCACAGATGTTTTGGGCCAAGGAAGGGGACCTTGGGAGCATAATGGGGAGGAGGCAGAGATAGCCAGAAGAGAGATAGGGGAAAATGGCTGAATAACAATAACATTTTACATGTATTAGCTCTTCAAGGTGAGTGCTATTATTATCCCAGTTTTACAGATGAGGTAACTGAGTTTAAGAAAGGTAACTGCTTTAGTGTCACATGGTTAAGCAAATGTCTGAGAAGGAATTTGAACCCTGGTTTTCCTAACTACAAGTCCAAGACACTATCTAGTACTCCATGATGTTACTTCTAAGACAAAATATGGATATTTCATGAATTTGCAGATGGCTGAATCATTTCATGTCCCAGTCTCTGGGCTTCACCTTCCCAGGGTGAGATGGTAGTTTTCCTGAGATCCTCAACCCATTAACCCATCAATTTCTCCCCTTTGGTTTCTCCTTTTTCCTCTCAGTTAGAAGAAAGAACACTGACTGACCTGCAGTGTGACTATGGGTCAACCACTTCCTCATTCTGTCCCCTACTTTTTTGTAAAATGAGGGGAGTTCAATTAGATGATCTCAATGTCCTCTTTCATGTTGTGAATCTGGAAAATTTTGGGTTTAGCACCATGATTTCAAGAGATTTGATATAATTCACTACACATTTGAACTTCTTTAAAGCAGTGTGTCAGATATAACTATGACTTAAGGTGGGGTTCCCTGCCTGGTACCAAGCTACCTGGGTTGGAGAGGGGAGGGGTTTTGGAATGGAGGGAATACAACCAATTGGAAGGCTGGGTCAGTGAGGCTTCATGAAGGGAGATAATGTTTTAAAATTTTATTTATTTATTTTGAATTTTACAATTTCCCCCCTAATCTCGCTTCCCTCCCCCACCCCCCACAGAAGGCAGTCTGTTTGTCTTTACATTGTTTCCATGGTATACATTGATCTAAGTTGAATGTGATGAGAGAGAAATCATGTGAAGGCAGATATTTTTTGATAAGCCAAGAAAAATGGGTAGGATTTTAACAGGCAAGAGATGAGAGGAATGGAATGGTCTTGTCGGTGTAGGGGATGGCATGAACAAAAGTGAAAAGCAAGTCAGTGTGGGGGGGATAATCAGGGGAATGGCAAGAAGTTGTTTACAGGGTTTTAGGGGAAAAGTTGGAAAGGGAGGCTTGGTGGATGCTGAATGAAGGAATAAGAAAGAGCTATGAGATGAAACACCTTAAGATTTGAGTATCTAGCCCCACACTCTCCTTTTACATATGAAATGAACAAGAGTGGACCTGGGGGAGTGGGGTGATGTTGGTGAGGGTTAACAGGCGGTCAGTTATTGACAGAGATATAATTCAAATTGGGGTCTTACTGGCTCTCAGTTCAACAATTCTTTCCCTTCAACACACAGAGGACAAATTTTAGATCTGATAGGCAAGGCAAAAAAGACATCTTTAAGGTTTATGAACTGGGGAAGTGTGTGTGTGTAGCCCAGGATCAAAGCCCTAGCAAATCCTCTCACCCATCCCAGTCCCCTTGGGGCATAGTCCTTACCTGCAAACAGTTATCTAATGTCCCTGAGGCTATGGGGGGAAAATCTATCTTTCCTGAATTTAAGGAAAGGAACCTCCAAAGATTTACTGTTTACTTGGCTGAAGCTGATCCCTCAGAATGTAGCTCCTCCAGCCCCCGCCTCCCCCAACACACACCTTCCCTGCTCTTGATTCTCATGTGGAATTCAAGGACATAACCGGACAACACGTTTTGCCAGGACTAGGCTCTTGATTCTGGATCACCTATCAGAGTGTGAGTTGTATTCTCTTTTGATATTTCTCCCTCCATCCCCTGGGAAATCTGTCTCTCTCTTGCTGACATCCATCTTCTACTTCTCTTTTGTGAACAAGGAGGCCAAGAATTCAATCCCTTCCAAATCCTCCCCCCACCTCCCCATGTCTGCCTTCCTTTGTCAGTCAGTTTTCTCCAACCCCGCCCCTTTCTGTGGCCTGGACCCCCCTCCCCAGCCACATCTCTACTCAAGACCCCATGTTCTTTATGCAATGGTGAAACATTGTGCTATTTATCTTGAGCTTTAGTGCTGCCTGCTTGTTCCCTCACGCTGACACTTCTGCTCGCCTTATCATTATTTTTACCCCTTTAATTTCCTCCTGTAATCTCGCCTAGTCTCCTTGGTACCTGGTGATCACACACATGCCTGACACTTGATTGCTTCCTTGCCCTGCCCGCCTGCCTGGTGCATACCAGGGCTTTTTTCATTTTTTTCCCCCCTTTTGAGTGTTTTTAATTCCTTCCTTTTAGCTTTCTCCCCCCCCCTTCTCTCTCTCTTTCCTTCTCTTTCTTTTTTCTCTTATCTGTTTCTCTTTCCCTCCCTCCCCTTTCTTACCTCTCTCTCAGCCTTATTCTCTCACTTTCTTTTTCCTTCTCTCTCTCATTCTCTATTTCTCCACTTTCTCTCTCTCATCCTTATGTCTTTCTCTCCCTCTCTCATTCTGTTTCTCTTTCCTTCTCTCTCATTATTTCTTTCCCTCCCTCCCTTCCCCCTCTCTCTCTCTCTCATTTTCTCTTTCTCTTTCCTTCTCTCATTATTTGTTTCTTTTCCTTCCCCCCTCTCTCTTTCCTTGTGTCTCTTTCTCCCCCTTCCCTTGCCTCCTCCTCCTCCTTCCTACCCTCTACCTCTTTCTTTCTCCCTTTCAAACTCTTCTGAGGTTTATTTTCCCATTGTTGTGTGGTGGATTTAGGTCCACAATTGCTAATTGAGTGGAGCACATCTACCCCTGTGTATCAGTGGGAGAATTGACCACCCCAAGGATATTTACTGCCCAATGTTATACCATAACCCTTTGGGCATAAATCCACTTATCTCTCTCTCTCTGTCACTCTGTCACTCTCTCTCTCTCTCTCTCTCCCTATCTCTCTCTCTGTGTCTCTGTCTGTCTCTCTCTCCCCCTGTCTCTGTCTCTCTCTGTGTCTCTCTCTGTCTGTCTCTGTCTCTCTCTCTGTCACTCTGTCACTCTCTCTCTCTCTCTCTCTCTCTCTCTCTCTCTCTCTCTCTGTCCCTATCTCTCTGTCTGTCTGTCTGTGTCTCTCTCTGTCCCTGTCTCTCTCCGTGTCTCTTTCTGTCTGTCTCTCTGTCTCTATGTCTCTCTCTCTGTCTGTCTCTGTCTCTCTCTTGTTTTACTTCAATCAATTTCAACCCTAGCCTTCCTGCTTTCCTCCAGAACAGACCCTGCTGCCCTCCAATGGCTCTCTTCTCCCTGTCTTTCCCTCTCCTCCTCCCCACTTTGACATCAAGGTACTCCCCACTTCTGCCCATCTCCTGTCGAGATTTCATCACCTTCCAGTCAGGCCCTCCAAGTGGCTTACAAACTGGAGCTGTTAAAAGACATAGAAGAGGCCTCTCTCTCCCATCTTGAGAGAGGTGTGCCAGTTTGTTAAGATATTTTAATAAAAACCATTTTAATCACTCTGAAAAAAAAAGACATAGAAGGGACCATAGAGCCATCCAACCCAACCTCCTCGTTATTCTCTTTGGAGCTCATCTGTCAAATAGAGCTTTAGTGTCCTCATAATACCCTAATGTTCACTCTTTTCTTCCTCACCCCCTACCCTGGTTTCCCCTCTACCCCCTCCCAATTTCCTAGCCACAACTGCTTATAGGAACAATCGATTCATTGTGAGGGGGAACAAGAACAGAAACCTCCTCCACCTCATCCCTGACCCTGGAAACCTCAGAAAACTCATTGCTGCCTAGCCTGCCCTTCTAGCCTGGTGACCCATTCTGAATTGTCCCTATGTGGTGAGCTACCATCTTTTCATCCATTCCCCCAAGGCCATGCTAACAATTCTTAATATTGGTATTATATTAAGCTCCCATTTATCCAGAAAACAGTTGGGAAATGAGGAATATAAATGAGCTGGGCAATCTAATATTCTGGTTAAAAGAGAAAAGATCATCCATTCTAAAACAATTCTAATACAGAAAAATACATTTTACACTAAACCTGAGTTCACCACAACTGTCTCTTTCATTGAGGATGCAGAAGGCACTGCAGAATATCCTATATAGTCTTTTGGTTTGCCAAAACAAAACACTACCTCAATAAAAATACCACTTATTTCGAGCATCTAGATTGTGTGAATTAGGGACAAATGCATGTTTTCTGTCTTGTCTTGGTGTTTAAGCTTCTAATTTTTCTATGAAAATAAAGGAGACTCCTGTATTCATCCCTTCCCCTCCCCCCAGCCTTTTGCCTATCCCTCTGAGTGGTGGTGTCTGCCAGCAGACAGCTCTGGTCTGCCCAAGCTGGGCTCAGCCATACTGCTGCCAAGACAGACCTCTAAGTCATTTCCCTGAGAGAGGCAGACAGCTCAGTAATGAAGCGCAATGCTGTGACGCTCTCAGGAATGACATTGGCCAGCACCAGCTGAGATGTAGCAGCATATCAAAGCCTCATTTTTCTTTTTCCTGTTAGACAAAAAAAAAAAAAACCAACAAAAAAATTTAAAATTTTTTTAAAAAGCTATGAAATCCCCCTCTAGAATCCTTATTCCTTGTATTATGTGACAATGAGGTGATTCTTTGAATAGGGTTCTCCTTTTATCCTCATCTGAATGTCAGTCCTGCCTACCCAGGGGTCCTAGAAACAAGGTATCCTCCCCCTAAAAGAAGGGGCCTCTTTACCTTGGGTCCAAGGAATCCCTGATGGAGGGGGGAGGAGTAGTGAGGGTGGGGGAAAAGAGAACGGGAATGAAAGGAGATACTCAGTACTCCTATCACCATGGAGCAGGTCAAGATAAGGTTTTATTGATAAAAAGCGAACAGTGAAGCTATCAGCATCTTCCTCTGAGGGGGCCAAAAGGAGGATTTCTGGCATCTTTTCTAGCCCCGAACAATAAACACATACCAGATGTGAATTCTTGTGAACACAGTGGTGGCTACTAACACAGTATGATTTAAAGGGCAAAAGCAAGGCCCCCCCACAAGTATTTCACCCTCACCACCACTCATGTCTAAAATTCCACCATTAGCAATTAATTTTTCTGTAGGAAGCACCGCCCTCCCCAGGATCCTCTTTTAAATAAATGCAAACCTCCCTTTGGGAATCAGGAGCCATAATTCAATCCCTAATACCTCAGCACCAAGGATTAATTTATTAGAATCTTCCTCATAACTGGAGGGAGATTGATTAACCTGGGGCTCTGGGGCTCTTTAGGGTGGTATGGGTGGGTGGGGTAAACAAGGGAAGGATCTAGAAAGAAGAGGTAGATAGAAGGCCACTGAAGAAACTTCAGTTCAAAAAGAGGCAA
The DNA here is from genome assembly GCF_037893015.1 of Macrotis lagotis. NCBI lineage: Eukaryota > Metazoa > Chordata > Mammalia > Peramelemorphia > Peramelidae > Macrotis > Macrotis lagotis. The sequence goes on from NC_133666.1 coordinate 168,224,059, forward strand.
TGCAGGAAAAAATCCAGAGATTAGGAGACCTCAATCAGAAATCCGAAAGCAGCTGTAAGACCCTTTACCTTTCTGGGACTCAGCTTTCTCCATCTGGAAATTGAAGGGATTGGCTTGGATAGCTTACATCCCTTTCAGCTCCAATGGCCTATGTGTCTGTAGTAGGGCTTAACCAGTTAGAGGCAAAGGGCTAATTCAGTGAACGATCCTCATTTCTTGAGGGTGGGGACCAGGTGGCCATCTTCCGTCTACCTCCTAGAGATGCTCCCCCTCCCCCCACTTTGATCTGGGATTCCTGTGAAAGTCCTAGCAATCTGAGGCACCAGCTCCTAAGGGAAGTTGCCTATCCCCTCTGCCACTGAAATGAGGTGGGGGGGGGGGAGCAGCAATTGAGTTTCTTTATATGATCAATAGGTTTCTATCCAACTCTAAAATACTGTGATTTCATCAAGATCTATGCCAGCCCTATTGTAAATGTGTTGTTTTTTTTAATGGATTGGAAAAAAAACAACTCAACCTATATTTATCTTTCCCTATCTTTCCCATCTCCTGGCCCCTCTCCCCATGTCTATTCCACCTCTATTTATTCCCCCCCCCCATCTTACTTAAGGACCCTACCCAGCTCCTTAGATGAAAGGTTTGGAGGGAAAGTTGAGAGCTTCATCCAGGAGTTCAGGGGAAATGATACAACAAGAGCAATCTTTTCTTCTTTTTCTTTTTCCTTTTTAAAAACAGGACACTGAGCCGGAATCTCAGTGGATAAAATAAAATATTTTTGATGTTGTATGACAAATGATTTTAGTATTATATATTCTACCTTGGAATCCCAAAGATAAATACTGCTGTATATGAAATCTAAAAGCAGCTTTTCAGAGCAGCATCTGACTATGTCAATCTTCCCTGGCTGAGAGCCTAAGCTCTTCCTCCCAGTAATACCTTGGCTGTTCCTTGCCTTCCAGCAGGGTAAAAAAGGGAGGTGGGGGAGGGAGGACAATTTGGAGTAGGGAACTTCCAAAGGGAATGATTAAGGAGAAAATCTGCCTCAGAAAGATAGAGCATTGCTAGTCACTGGTGCATTTTTGGTCAGTTTAGAATCCGAGGTGTCTGGAAGGCATTTGGACTGACCCAGTTCATCCCCCTCTTCTGCCAACGCACAGAGCATCGGAACCAGGAGGGGACCTTAAGAGACCATCTCATCCAACTCCTTCATTGTCCAGCTGGGGAGGCAGAGGTCCAGAGAAGTAAAAGTACCTGTCCAGGGTTACACAGATAGCCTAAGAGCAGAACCTAAACCTCTCCAGACTCTTAGGTCCATTCTCTTTCCATCACACCATAGCTGTTTGGCTGTCTGATTTCATTCCTGATCAATTTACTCATCACCTCCCGAGCTGCTTTAGAGAGAAAAGATTATAGCTTCCAACAGAGTTGGGGAGGAGGGAGAGATGATAAATTATGAGGAACCTTGGGAGGAGAGGGGGGGGAAACTGTTATAACTGAGATCCTCATTCTTTGGGGAGTGGGAAAATTGGTATTTAAGATCTGAATATGAAAGAGCAATAGGAGAGGCTGGGAGAAATCTCAAGAGTTCACCTCCCATTCACAAATCTTATAGATCCATAACTAAATAGTTCTGAAGGTCAGACTGAGAGGTTTACCTTTATATCTCCCCACATCTTGTCCAGGCACATAAGATACACTCATCTCACTTCTGTCTGACCAGGGGATCCCCCAAAAAGTCTAAGAAGGGAAGATAAGGAGGGAGAAAGTAGGAAAGGCAGAGGAGGGGAGAGGGAGATAGCTAGGGGTGGGGAATGGGAATTTCCCAATATCCTATAATAACAACTCTGAATCCCAGTCGACTGTGGAATCCTGGGATCAGGTAGAGAGAAAACTGAGACCTGACACTTTCATTTCTTCTGCTACTGGGCAGGGAGCACAGAAATTTTTCTTATCAACTTCTTGTGAAAAATGAGTTCCACCTAACAGAGAAGAGGGAAAGCTGCCTCCTTTCATCCCACCTCCTCTCCTCAGTCTGTGGTCTCTGGTGGGGCTTTCTCTTGCCAAACTCCCAAATCTCTTGAATTTAGTTCAACAAGACCAATGGGAAAGTTGGGAGCATGATACAAAATATACCAAATTGTGAAACTTGCTATGTGCTATCCTAGGGCAAATCAGCAATCCTTTGGACCTTAAGAGTCCTCACAAGCCAAATGAGAACAATAATGCTATTTCTAAACAATTCCAGAAAATGCCATGAGGACCAATGACCAAAAAAGGTCATTGAAACCAGTCAGCACACCTTTTACCTTTCTCCAGGTGAAGGGTAGATAGATAGTGAATTGAACAAGGACTAGAATTTCCCTTTTGTAACCATGGGATGCACCGTCCAGGTGTGACCAGGAGGCAGATATGTTACACTGTATACCAGAGCCAATTCTGTGAAAGAATTTTTTTTTAGGTTTTTGCAAGGCAAATGGGGTTAAGTGGCTTGCCCAAGGCCACACAGCTAGTTAATTATTAAGTGTCTGAGACCGGATTTGAACCCAGGTACTCCTGACTCCAGGGCCGGTGCTTTATCCACTTCGCCACTTAGCTGCCCCCCTGCGAAAGAATTTCAATCATCTCTGAAGGGTCTAAGACGGTTCCTTTGGAAGAATGGAAGCTTGATAAGTGAGTGGTAGATGCTCTTATGATGGCTATAAAAGCCAATAGCTAATAATAATGGATAATATTGACACAGTGCTTACTATTGTGCCAAGCACTGGCAAAGTGTCTGACAATTATTATCTTATTTGTTCTTCACAACAATCCTGGGAAGAGGGAGGGGATATTATTATCATTTTCATTTTACAGTTCAGAAAACTGAGGCAAATGGGATTAAGAGACTTGTTTAGGTTCACTCAGCTAGTAAATATATGAGGCTGGAATTGCCAGGGCTGGTGCTCTATCCACTTCATCACCTCGCTGCCCCAAGTGCCCCTATCCTCCACTTGCAGTGGAAATCTGTATAATCTAGGATCCAGGTGATATCTGAGTATTATAAACTGGACAGACTAGGATGTCTCCTGTGGTAGTTTCTTGAATGCCATCACCATATTGCAGAAAGAACCAAATGATTTCCAGGACCCACTTTGTGTAGAAGGAAGAAAAATGATTGGGGTGCTCAGCAGTCAGTCCTGGATCACTAGCAATTTTTGGCACAGGTTTGGGGTAACAGGTACTATTGATCTCCCAAAGTGGTCTAAGGTCATTCTGTTCTAGGTCAAGCAGATCATAGGTTAGAACTGGAGATGACTTCATTCAATTTAATCTCATATCAACAGATTAGGAAACAGAAAAGTGAAGCATCTTTTCTCAAGGTCACACTTGCATTTGACTCTAAATACTCTAATTCCCAATCCCCAAACTCCTTCCAACTTCCTGGATCACAGGTTGCATTTAACTCCATCACATCTGGGAAGGTATGGCCTGGGGATGCTTGCACCCACTGTTGAGGTCATTTCCGCCACTAAAGCAGCTCCAGGATGGAGTAGTACATTTTTCTGTTCTGTAAATTCTTCACTGATTCTACTTCATCCCAACCCTAATGACATCAGCACATACTGATCTATAATCCCTAAAGATATCAGCACATGCTGATCTCCTGTTCCTGACTGCCCAAAGAACATACATCAGCTCTATCCTACATTTGGATGCTAGGTTAGATTTAATTTAACCCTTTAAGAATTAAGAGGAGAAGGAGTGATGTTACCAGATGCCATCTTGTCCAATCCCCTCATTTTACAGGTGTGGAAAGTAAGGGTCAGGGAGAGGAATGCTCTGTCCCCGATATAGAAAATAGCACTTCAAATTGGAGGTGCTGGCAGATATTTCAAATTAAACATATGCAGAACAGCTTGCTATCTTCTCTTCTAAAATCCACCTCTCTTTTAAAATTCCCTGTCTCTGTCAAAGGTACCACTATCCTTCCAGGTATCCAGGCTGGAAAATACAGAGTCTTTAACCCTTCCCCCCTTCTTCTCCAAATAATAATAACAATAACAACAACAGCAGCTAGCATGCACTTTAAAGTTTGCAAAGCACCTTAAAAATATTATTTCATTTGATCCTCAAAACAAGCACTTGAAAGATTAGAAACCCGGAATAAACAAAAGCTTAAGTGACCTTCAGAGGGTCACACAGTGGCCAGAGTTATATTCACTCCAACACCCCTAGTTGCCTCTAATATATCCATTTAATTGCCAAACCTTATTGCTAATACCTTCCTTCACAACATTTCTCTGGTCCTGTCCAGCCCATTCTTTTCATTTCCAGCACCACTATCTCAGTACAGATCCTCATCGCCTCTTAACCTGAACTATTGTAATTATAATAATCTACCAACTGGTATTCCCACTCAAATCTCTCCCAGTACCAATTCATCCCTTAGACAAGTGTCAAATTTATTTTTCTTAAATCAGGTCTGACCTCTTCCTGTGCTCAATGTATTTCAGTGGCTACCTATTACCTCAAACAAATACAAATGATTCTATTCGCCATTTAAAACCCTTCACAACTTGGCTCCAACCTATTTCTCCTTTATTACATATAAAGGAGGGAGCTTTCTGCCCCACCTCAGTTGACAGAAGGCTCACAATGTAATCACAAAGTAAAAAGGAGGTGTTATGGGAGTTTTCCTACAACCTCATAACATTGTATAAGTAAGTTCCTTAATCAACTTGAGGGGCTTGGTAACTGGATAAAGAAATCTGATATTCTGCAGGAAAATCATTGTGACTGGTTAAGAAAATCACACCTCTTAGGTCTATATATAAAAGATCTAGGTTTAGTGGGCTTTGGGGATATTTACGTGGGTGGATCTCTCTTCTTCTTAATGACTGAAAGTACATTGCCTCAGTCAAATTTTGACTTGGGAAAGATCCTTTCTTTTAAAAAGTCAAGGTCTCCCACTGCATCCAGGGCCATCTCCAGTCATCCTGATCCATATCTGGCCACTGGCCACAGATGCTCCAGAGAAAAAAGTGAGGCTGGTGACTGCACAGCATCCCTTCACTTAACTCACCTCCCAGTCAGAAGCAGACACATACCCAAGGCCAAACTTAGATAAGGAGAGTTACCTGATGCCAAAGGCAGCAAAGAGAAGAGCTAGATATAGACTCAAGATAGCAACAGGGACAGTGAATGTAAGGGCTGCAATGCAAGGATTGTTCAAGGAGAAAAAGGACTCCCTGGGTGTGCAGTATCATGAGGTATATTCCACACCACCTCTATGATTCATTATCACTATACTCTTTAGTTTGAGCCCACTCTTCCTATGGATTAGAATGGAAAGTTATACTTGAAGAGGGGAGTTTAGCCAGTGTAGAAGAGTGTACTCCTTTTTTGGTGGGGGAGTTTTGGGGTATTTAACAAAAAGATGGAGTTAAGTAAGAGCTAGTTGAGTCTATTGGCTAATTGATAATGATAAGCACACTGATGGGAGCTATGTTTTTAGGAGCCCAGACTCACAGGGTTAGTGCTAGAACCTGAGGAAGGAATTACGCTTTGGAAAGTCAACTAGAGTATAACAACAACAGCAACAACTAGCTCTTATAAGTTCTTCATGGTTTTCAAAGCACTTTACAAATATCTCATTTGATCCTCACAATAATTCTTTGAGGTAGTTATTCTTTTCCTCATTATACATATGAGGAGACTGAGGCAGCCAGAGGTTAAGTGAGTTGCCTAGCATCACACAGCTAGTAAGTGCTGGATCTTCTGTAGTCTACTAAACTGACCGATTTGCTGCTGATACTTCAGATTCCTTCTCCATGCCATGGTCCCAATATCTGGAAGGCATTCCCTTCTTACTCCCACCCTTTAGAGTCTCTTATTTTCTTTAAAGTTCAATTCAAATACCATCTTCTATCTATACAAGGTTTTTCTTGATCTCTCCAGATGCTTGTGTCTCTTGCTCTCTCTTCACAGACAGATAAAATATACTGTATTTCTTTTGTAAGTCTCTCTCTCTATATATGTGTGTGTGTGTGTGTGTGTGTGTGTGTGTGTGTATGTCCATTTTATTCCCCCTCTCCCCCAATTAGAATACAACTCCTCCCAGGGTCATTGTGAGGATCAAATGGGATGGTGTTTGGATGACATAATCTAAAACATAAAGCACTATGTAAATGCTCACTATTAGTAATTTTAGCTACTAGCTACTATTTCAAAGTGCCTGCAATGCTGGCTGGGGAGAGAAGATTTACATATATAAAATAACTGTAGGACATTGTGTCATGCCAGACCATATCTCAATTCTGGGCATCAATGGGATGAGAGTAAGCTGAACTATAATAATATATTCCTTTGGAATAGAAACTCCATGAGGGTAGGGACCATTTCATTGTGCTTTCTGTAGTCTCACTGTCTAATAAGAACATGTTTGTTGATTGGTTGATTGATCTGGGATTTAGACCTAAGTCTTCTGATTCTGTATTTTCCTGACACCACAGAAATTCCGCCATCATATGACAGAATCATAATGCCTCCCAGTGAGAAGAGACTTTAAAGGTCATTTGATCCAGCTTCCCTCCCATGGCAGGAATGAATCCAAAAAAGACTTTACAGACTTCCCTTCTATGGGCATTCCTGATGGATAGTCATCCAACATCTGCTTGAACATGTTTCATGATGGGGAGTTCACTACCTTTTGAAGCAACCAGTTTCCTTGTTGGAAGTTCTAATTGTTAGAAAATTCCTCCATCTGTTGATCTGAAATCTGCCTTCCTCTGACTCATAAATGAGAACTCACATTTTCATAGAGTTTATCAAAGGCTTTTCCAAAAACAGCCCCTCTATCAGCCAGGTGGTGCTTATTCCAGCCATTTCATAAAGAAGGAAAACTGAGGCTCATACAAATTATTCACTCACCACCACAGTGAATATTGGAGATGGGATGTTAACTTTGCTTTTCTAACTCCAGGTCAAGGGTGCTTTCAATTATTCCATGATGCCTCTCTAACTTTAGGTCACTCAGGGGCTTTAGTTCTGTTTTCTGGGACTGGGCTTCCCTGTCCTTCAGATGTTGTAATAGCGATTATATACCCCTCTAAGTCTTCCCCTTTCCAGGGTAAATACAATCAGTCCCTTGTCACTTTTCTCTGAACATACTCCAGTTTGTCGGCATTCCAGTGGCACCCAGAGCTGAGAACAGTACCCCAGCATCATAACATGGTCTGTTGTGAACCATGTCCTACAATTATTTTATGTGTGTAGATCTTCTAGCACTTCATTATAATTTTTGTTGCTGTTCAGTCATGACTGACTCTTCATGACACTATTTGAGGTTTTCTTGACAAAAATCCTGGAGAGATTTGCCATTTCCTTCTCCAGCTTATCTTCTAGATGAGGAACAAAGGCAAACATGGTTAAATGACTTCCTCAGGGTCACACAGCTAGTGTCTGAGGCCAGATATAAACACAGGAAGATAGTCTTCCTGATTGCAGGCTCAGGGCTCTATTCATCCTACCACCTAGCTACCAGACTAATAGCCAGTAGCTAATAATACTGAGCATTTACATAGAGCTTTATGGTTCTGCAAAACACTTTACAAACACTATCTCATTCGATTCTCACTACATACCTGGAAAAAGATAGGAGATGTTATTAATCCCTTAGACATCTGAGGAAACTGAGGCACTTAGAGGTTTACTGATTTGCCCAGGGTCAGGAGGCTAGGAAGGATTTAGCTGTAAAGTACTTTACAAAGTATTTCCCTCACGTTAACTTTGGGAATGTAGTAGCACAAGTAGGACTTTTACCACTTAAAAATAGGAATGATGAGTTTCATGCCCTTTATTTACCCTGGAATTTGAACCCAGGTATTCCAAGACCAGGTCTTTGACTCTTTCCCCATAGAGCACACTGCCTCATTGGAGGACCTCATGGACCACATTCTGTTCAAGTCTTTTATCTCTTTCCCAGGCCTACCACTCATGAGGCACATGTTAAATATTCAAAAAAGATTTGTTGAATTGAAGGGAATGCCACAGAATCACAGGACCTCTGCCTCAGTGTCCTTTCTTGGGCTCCCACAGTATATACAGGGTAAAAAGAGCATCCCTTAGGGAAGGACATCTGAAATTTTAGCAACAAGGAACCAATGATCAGATATTCCTAAGTGTGTGGCCACATAGATAGATTATGTAATAGCTTATAGCCAGCTTCAATTGGAATTACTAATAGATACAAGTCTCCAGAAACAAACCAGCTACAATGGGAGACATCATAAGATATTAAGCTGGGAGTTAGGAGAGGCCTGGGTTCAAATTCTAAGCTGAAGAGGTCACCAGGTGCCCATGGGCAAATAATTTAACCACTCTGAAATTCAGTTTCCTCATTTGTGAAATGAGTCTACTATTTGAAGTACCTACTCACAAAATTGTTGTGGGAATCAACCCAACTTGGTTTCACATAATCTCTAATTTTCTTTAAGATGCAATTCAGATACAAATATGTACATACATACATATATAAAATTTTAAAATTTTTTTCTACTATAGGATCCTAGGAAGATTTTGGCTCAAGGTGCTCCTGGTCTGTGAGTGATATGTTTGGATGTCAGACTACCAGATAGAATCATGGACTGGGAAGGAGTCAAGAAGACCTGGTTTTTATTCCAACCATACTCATTTACTAGCTCTATGAAACTGGGTGAGTAATTTACAACCTTCAGTTGTCTTCTTTGTAAAATGGAGACAATATTAACTAGTGCTTTTTTGCCTTTCAGTCATATCTTACAGTTCACAATCCCATTTGGGGTTTTCTTGGAAAAGATTCTGGAGTGGTTTGCCATTTCCTTCTCCAGCTCATTTTTCAGATGAAGAAACTGAAATAAAGAGGCTTAAGTGACTTGTCCAGGGTCACATACTCAAAATTATCTGAAATTGGATTTGAACTCACAAAGATGAATCTTCCTGACTCTAGGTCTGATGCTCTATCCATTGCACCACCTAGATGCCCAAACTAATTCCTACCTGGCACATTTATGATAATTAAATAGGATAATAATGTAGGCAAAGTGCGCTGCAAACCTTAAAGCATTACATAGACATCCTTTGTTGTTCTTATTATGATGACAATAAAGATGAAGTTGCTTTCCAGGTTCTAACATGAATGGAGTGAAATGGAAAGTAATAGGAGAAAAAATGAGGCATATTTTTCAGGGCTTTTTAGATTCCATCCCTGATTCTACTTGGTTCTACTCAGATGATTCGTATCCTTTGCCATCCTATGATAAGGCCTGCAGACAGAGCAAAGGCAGAGGGAGAATGATAATATCTGTCACGAACCTCCAGAAAGCCTTGGTAATGTGGCCTTGGTACCCCAACACTGCCTTTCAACTGAGAACATCACTGTTTCCTTAGTCAAGGCCAGGTGGCTTGAGTAGGTGGGATGGGGCCTTCAGTTCTTGCTGAGTTCACCATCACCTCCTATATCTTCTCTATTGAGAATTCATTGGTGCTTCCAAAGGAGGGAGACTGGGAGCTCATGTGGGGGCCATTTACCCAAGCTTTGATTAGTTCAAGGGATTGGAAAACAATCAACTAAAAATGTTCTGATAACGCCAGCGTGATCGAGGCCACATCCGCCTAGTCATCATCCTTCACTGCTGAAATACAAGGCTGTGATTTAAAGTTGTTGGAACATCAGCTTAAGATGCCGAGTGTCTTGGTAACAGTTGCTATGTAAAACACTCTGAGGTGGGATTTACTGTCACAGTTAATAATAGATGAAGGTTTTAGAATTTCTGACACTTTAAATTTTAAGCTGTTTGATTTATAATGTCTCTAGGAAGGAGTGTGGGGGAGGGGCAGTAGTGGTGGTGGGATTGGGGGAAAAGGAAGGAAAAAAATAAGAGATGGAAACTGGAGTGATAAACAAGGGCCTGGGGCCCTTAAGGGAGGGTCTATTCTATATTCTGTCACAGAACATGCCAATTTTGGAAGGAATCTTAGAAATCATCTAGTCTTCTTCATTCAATGAATGGATAAACTAAGTCACTGACCAATTCAGTTGTCCAATAAAGATGCTACAGGGAAACTGATGCTGTCATGGAGAAAAGTCAGAGGGGTGCTACTATTTCCATGGCTTTCCAGTCAATCAACAAAAGCTCACTCTGTCAGTCACCAGGGATAAAAGCAATAAAAAAAATGAAACAATCTCTGCTCTCAGAGAGCTGACCAGGGAGCAGATAGCATGTGCACATGTAACTAAAAATAGCAAAAATATCAAAGAAATGCAATTAATGTAAGGAAGTTAAGAAAAGAGGATGATGAGCATCACAGGGAAAAGGACCAGACTGACTTTCTTTTAGAAGGTTATGCTTGGACTGTTTCTTGAAGGGAGTGAGAGAGTCTATACATAGGCCATGAGGTAGAGCATACTCCAGATCAGGGGAATATTGGGGGTGAGGGACAGTGAGGAGTCAGAGATAATCTTGTTATAAACCTTTGAGACTGGAGAAATAGTGGTGCCTTAACAGAAATAGATGGAAATTTAGAAGAAGGTAGGTTTTGGGGGAAAAGACAATGAAATTTGTTTTGAATATGTAAAGTTTAAACCCTATCAGATTTCCAGTTTGAAATGTCCAAAAGGCTGTTGATGATGTGAGACAGAAGCTGGGGGTAGAAAGACTGGGGCTAGTATATCTAGATCTGAGTCACATTCCAGAGATATGTAAATTGTTGGGAGCTGATGTTTCAGAGAAAGAAGAAGGCAGAGAGAGAGAAAAAGAGGATTAACCAGGTGAAAACCTGGGAACATTAGTTAGAGGACAACAAATGGATGATGAAACAGAGAAGGAACCTGGGAAAGAATGGCTAGATAGGAGACCCAGTAGAGACTAGTGTCACAAAAAAAAAAAAAAAAACTGAGAGAAAAGGAAAGAGGAAAAAGGAACAAGAATTGATTAAACACCTATTGCAGGGCAGACTCTGTGCTAAACATTTTCAAATATTTGATGATAGAGAAGAGAGAAGGGGAGAATAGGATTGAAAGTTTTAAGGGCAACAGAAAGATCAAGATAGATGAGGACAAAGGAATATCACATGGGAAAGTTAAGAGAGATTTAATAATTTTAGAGAGAGATCAGTTTGAGTTGAGTGTTGAGATTGGTAGCTAGATTGCAAAGGGTTATGGAGTGAAAGGAGTGGAGTCATGGTTTCCCAAGAAGTTGGTTAGGAAAGGGATGAGAGCCTGAAGGGAAAGAAGAGCTTAGTTAGTTAAAGTATTTTTGCTATTGTTATTTTTTAAAAAGTAGGAGATTTGGCCATTGAATACTTTGGGGGGAGGAACTGGTAGATAAGGAAAGATTTAGATTAGAGAGGTGGGGGATGATTGAAGGAACTATCTGCTGGAGAAGATGGAAGAGGACTGGATCAAGGGGACTTATAGAGAGGCTGGCCTTGGCAAGAAGGAACTTCTTATTATCAGAACCTAGAGAAAAGGAGAGAGAGAGTGAGAGAGTGAAGGATGAAGTCAAGGGGTTTTGAGATGAAGAGAAAGGGAGAAAAGGAGCTGATGGTAAATGGTCTTCGTTTTCTCAGTAAATAAGTCCTTGGCTAAGAAAAAGGGAGGGGGGGAGTGTGGGAGGCTTGAAGAGAGAAGAAAACATTTGGAATATCTTCTGTGAGGAGTGGGATAGGGAATCAATTAAGGAGGAGTCAAAGGATTGCCTGTGCAATTTGCCTGTAGCCTGTGCAAGTGTATTTCAAGGAGTATCTTGAAATAGAATTGATCGAGATACCTGGGGGATGGGGGCAGGGCATCTGTATTGTGTTGATTAGAAGTGCTTGTACAGAAATAAAAGGGGAATTCAAACTTCCCTTTGGAGTTTCTACAAATAGTGGTTGTTAGTAAAGTGGAAAAAAAAATCCACTAGTGCTTCCATGGAGAACATAGGGTCAAAAGTGATCAAGAAGAAGTTCTGTTTACTTTGGTCTCTACCTCCTTCCTTGTTCTGATAGGATCCTAATATAGGATTTATTTTATAAGATTTCTACCCCAAATTCCCCAAAAGTCATAAACACCTGCTCCACTAGGAGCATAATTCATGCATTCTGTTAAAATGACTAGAAAAAAGAAACTTAGAAGCCTAATTCTCTTTGTCTTCTGCACTGTGATGAGTTAAAATTCTGAGAGATAAAGTTTCCAAATATTAAAAATCAATTTATTAAGTTCCACTAATACTACAGACCTAATATTATATATCACAGTACCTTTCTAATACTTTGATCAATGGAATCTCTAAATGATCATCATCCACTTCCAAAAATCAGTTATTACCAACAATGCCACTTTTGAACCAACTAAAATTCAAACCACAGCCCTCTAATTCTGTGGTCATTGCCCAGTCATAAAATTCTCTTCAACATCAGCTATCACTGTTCTCCATCCCAAAGGCCACAACCATCTCTAATCCCACATTGAAATCATAATCCCCCTAATGTTTAGATTATTGTTTATACAACTCCACTACCCACAGAGAGATATAAGGGCAAACTGCCACTCCATAATACCACAACCCTCTCCCCCACCATACATACCAGCATGGTAGAATACCCACTATCATGGTCATCTCCAATTCAACACTGTGGCCATGCCCACTACTTTCCAACACAATGTCCATCATTCCATTCCCTGAACAATGACCAGCACCCCCCCAATGTTATGACATTTATTCCTTCAATGCCAATCCAGTACTCTGCTAATATTGCACCATTTTATGGGAATGCCAACCAAGTCCAGGCCAACCGTAAATAACAATGCAGATTATTTTAAAGAAGTATTGAACATCCCATCTGCAGCCCCCATATATATAAACGCCAACATTTCCCTTACCAGTCCACCACAGTGCCTGAAATTTCCACCATTAGTCACTCCTTTGTATTAAGGTAATGAAGGCTTAAAGTACACAAAGGTTACCTGGGCTGGTGGGGGTGTAGGGAGGAACATTAGTCCATTAACAGCCATTAGCACCTTAGCAGGAATTCTCTAATAGAGAGCAAGGTTCTGGGAGGGAGGAACATAAACTGAGTAATTAATCAATCAACCAACAAAACTCAGTGTAGGGAAAGAGCAACACTTGTAGTCCCAAATCTAACCTGAGTTAAAATCCTGATTCTGACACTTTACAGAGTTGCTTTATAAAATTTTAAAAAGTGTCATAAGCATTAAGTCTACTCTTTGCCAAGAATGGTGGTAGGTACTGGGATACAAAGATATACATGCAAATAGTCTCTGATTTCAAGGAGCTAGTATCTATGGGAGGAAACAATAGCCACATGTATAAATGCATACACAATACATATACAAATTAGCAAGTTGGTTTGAACACAAGCATCTGTAGCTATATCAGGAAAGTTTTCCTGTAGTAAGCAGGAATTGAGCTACATTTCTGAAGGAAACTAGGAATTCTCTGAGGCAAAAATGAGAAGACCTAGGTACCAGACCCAGGTGGATGTATGGAGACAGGAGAGGGAATGTTGTATGAGGAGCAGCACCAAGGCCTTTCTGGCTGGATTGTAGAGTGTATGAAGGGAGAAATGTTTTATTATTACACATTGTAATGCATGTACTATGTATTGAGTGCATACTCTGTGCAACATCATCTAAGCACAGTACAGAGAGACAAAGAAGGTGCAGATTCTGCCCTGGAAGAATTCAAAGTCTAGTTTAGGAAAAGAAACAAACATTTATATACAATATAAGGCAGATTCTATATAAAAAAAGTCTCAAATGAGGAGCACAGACTCTAGACACAAACAATGGTTCTGAGTGAGGAAAGAGCCTAGGGAGGTACCTCAATCAGACTTTCCAAAGCCGGGGTTCTTGAAGGAAACATGAGCTCCCTTGTCCCCAACCACAGCTCTCTCTCCATGATAACTTAGCCTCAGTTAAACAAGTGGCTTTGTGCCATTTAACAATAATGATAAATAACCTCACATCTGTATAAGCTTTGTAGCTTTTCAAAGCATTTTCCCATCTGGTGGCTCATTTATGCCTCACCACAACCTCGTCAGACAGGACAGATTTATTCATCCGTATATGGAAAATGAGGAAACTGAGGCACAGGGAAATTAATCAACCCAGCTTTGGATGATATGTAACTTCTCCTATGACCTCAACGTCTTGTAACCAGTGCAATTTTAATAATAAAATAATTTAATAATAATAATTTATCTTCTTGAGTTCAAATCAGATCTTAAGAATTTAATAGCTGCGTGACCTGGGCAAGCCATTTAACCCTGGCTGTCTCAGTTTTTCTCATCAATAAAATGAGCTAGAGAAGTGGAAAACAACTGTAGTATTTCTGCTAAAAAAAAAACCCAAATGGGGCTGCAAAGAGTTGGACACAACTAAATAATATCATATAGTACCTTAAGATTTATAAAGTATTTTATAGGATCTCATTTGGCCTTTATGATCACCCTATTAGTATCACAAGTGTGATTCAATGGAAGGAACACTTGTATTTGAAATCAGAGGTCCTAGGTCTGAGGGATTGAATCCTGCTATTTAATAACTGTAACTTATAACTTCAATGAATTACCAAGTTTATCTGGGCTTCAATTTCCTCATTCATATAAGGAAATTAAGGGGATGAACTAGGTCTTTGATCCTATGACCTCCATTTTACGAATGTGGAAGTTGAGGCACAGAGATTACAGCTACTGCTCATAAATATGGGAAGCAGAATTCAAATTCAGATCTCTCAGTTAATCATTAAGCATTTATAAAGCACTAACTATGGGCTAGGCTCTGAGCTAAGCACTGTATTCTCCTGACTCCAAATATTTCTTAGAGAAACTTTTCACTGTGAGACTCTTTTCATCAAGTCATGCAGTCTCTCAGCAGAGGTCAAATGGTCATACTCTTTCTCTGCCTTCCCAAGAACCCAGCTTCCTGGAGTCTTGACCTTCTCTGAATACTTGGAGGTTGAGGTTAGAAGGGGTGATAAATTGCCATATCATCTTTCCCAGTCTCTGGTACTTACATTGGAAAGCCCAGATAGAGTATTCCGATGGGATCCAAATGGAATGATATACCCTTGTTACTGTGATATAATTGCAATATTCTTAATTCCCCTCTGCCCCCAGTCAAAAATAAGGCCTGTGTCATCTTAAACATGGAGGTTGATATGGAATCATATGCTGTAATGATTTTCATACACAGACCATTTGGGGCCTAGAGTTTTTCCCCTTAAAGCTTCTTGGACAGACAAGGTATATATTGCCTTAGTGAGGAGAAAAAGGGACCCAGATCCCTACATAATGGGCTTCAGCACTGATAGGAAGTGGGAGTAAGATGCTTATCACAAACTATGTGCTCTGACCAACCTGATTACTGGTCTATTCCACCAACCTCTTGATTTCAATTAAGGATATTGGCATCTTCCCCAATCCATATCTCATCTTCTACCTCATATAACTGGTCTAACTGGAGTGGCTTGATGTCTGAGGCACTAGGTCTATACAACCCTCTTTTCCCTTAGCTAGTTGGCCTACCTTCTCTTTGTACAGACTGTCACACTCCTTTCCTTTCAGAGTCCAATATCTAAACCTGAGAATTTCATCTTCCACCTTCTCTGATTCTTGCCCACATGCCAAAGTTCAGTACCTCTTCTTCTCTCCCCCTCCTGTTCACCATCATACAAAAGATTTAGTTATGAGACCAATGAAAGTCAATGTGATAGACTGGACAGAGAGCTGGCCTCTGAGCCAAGACTATCTGAGTTTAATTCTGATACATACTAGCTATGTGATCCTTGGTGAATATAACCCCTCACAATTCTGGGAGACTCTAGAACAGAAATTGCAGAGAAAATGTCACAAGTTACATGACTAGAGAGGGTCTTCTTCATCTAACAGTTCACTATTTTATTGATTTCACAGGTCCAGTCTAATCCCTTTGGGATGGTTAAAGCTTCCAAATACCTCAGGCCAGAGATGGCTAAGAAGAAAACTCACATATTACTTGTTTCTTTCTGTTTGTGGACAAAACCTACCTGAGTACCATATTGCTTTCCCCGGGGCCTTTAAGCTGTGAAACACTGTCTACAGACTTAAGGATAAGTTTATTTTCCACCAAAGGTAGGAGATACTATACTTTGGGTAAACAAAAAGAAACCTGAGTAGGATCACTAGTCTTTAGGATTCAGAGCTCAAAGGGGCCTTGGAGATCATCTAATCCAATTTGATCAATTCAATTCAAAGCAACAAACATGTATTAACTGTCTACAGTGTGTGAAGCATTGTCCTGTGTGATGGAGATGGAAAGAGAAGAGTAATGTATTCTTCAATGAGGCCATAGGAAAATGAAGGGCTAAGTGATAAAGTTGGGACTTCAACTAAGATCCTCTAATGTTGGTTCAGCTTAAGCACCTCTCTTTCCAAGAAATAAGTGGCAAAATTAGATTTTTAACCCAGATATTCAGATTCCAAAGCACTTTTTTTTGGTTTTTTGGGTTTTTTTCTGCAAGGCAAATGGGGGTAAGTGGCTTGCCCAAGGCCACACAGCTAGGTAATTATTAAGTGTCTGAGGCCGGATTTGAACTCAGGTACTCCTGGGGTGGCTAGGTGGTGCAGTGGATAGAACACCCACCCTGGAGTCAGGAGTACCTGAGTTCAAATCCGGCCTCAGACACTTAATAATTACCTAGCTGTGTGGTCTTGGGCAAGTCACTTAACCCCATTGCCTTGCAAAAAAAAAAACTAAAAAAAAATTTTTTTTGAACTCAGGTACTCCTGACTCCAGGGCCGGTGCTCTATCCACTGCACCACCTAGCCGCCCCTCCAAAGCACTTTTTCCTATCACATTTCTCTATCCTCAGGCACCCTGGTATAGGAGAGCCCCTTAGTCATGTGTCCTCACATGGAGGTATATTACAAATGTTGTTTTGGGGACACAAGAGGAACACAAGCATTCCCGAGGTCTGCCAGAGAAATCCTGGTCTCTGTTCTAGGTAGGGGATAGGACAGATAGAGGAAAGAAAAGGGATGGTTATCAGCTAATGATAGGCAATTACGAAGCTGAGTAGTTTTATCTCAGCATCTGGTGAAAGATGAGGTTCCTAATAGGAAGAAGCAGAGCTGGAACAATCATGAGATGGGTGAAGCTGGACCATGGAGAAGCACTCCAGGTGACAGATGAAGGGTAAGAAGAAGGAGGAAGGGGCAAAAATGCTGCCTGCAGCATGGTTTATTCCTGGAAGGGGTGAAAAGCCCTTAGCTTCCTGAAAAATTTAGTGATTTTTCCTGTATCCCTACTAGCAGTGTGACCTTGGGCAAGTCACTTGACCCTAACTGCCCTGTATCCAGGGCCATCTCCAGTCATCCTGATTCATATCTGGCCAGTGTACCTGAATGATGCTAGAGAAGAAAATGATGCTGGATGGGGCAGCTAGGTGGTGCAGTGGATAGAGCACCGGCCCTTGGAGTCAGGAGTACCTGGGTTCAAATCTAGTCTCAGACACTTAATAATTACCTAGCTGTGTGGCCTTGGGCAAGCCACTTAACTCCGTTTGCCTTGCAAAAACCTAAAAAAAAAGAGAAAGTGATGCTGGTGACTTAGCACAGCACCCCCCTCACTCAAATCCAATACATGTCCTTGTCATGACATCACCTCCCTGATGTCATTGTCTTCATGAACAAAGGATAAACATCATTGTCACCTTTCCCTTTCTATTTTAAGCAGAGGTTTTTAAACTCTTTTTTAGTGGCTTGGGGTGCCAAAGGGGCAGTCTGGTGATTGACCTCTCTTCTCCAAATGTTTTTTAAATTCATAAGAAAACAGATAGGATTACAAGGAAAATCAATCATATTGAATTTTAGTTATCAAAATATTAAAAATTAAAAGATCTCAAAATTATCCATGGACCTGTCGGGCATTTGTGGAGCTCACATTATGAACCTCTCTCTCTCTTAATGATCAGATACTTCATCTTATTTCAGGAATTCTGCCATATGCTCCATAATTCATATAAGAAGATTTTATTCTTGACCTCCATTCAAGTCACCCATAATCTCTCCATTAGTATCTCTTGTGTTCAATGGGTACCCTTGAAAAGCATCTGGTTGGATGGAGTTAGAGGGTACAGTTTGTGGTTAGGAATGAAGTCAGACAATACTAATGGGCACACATGAGGAGTGAGCCCAAGATCAGAGGCCAGAGCTCTCTTTAATTGACTCACTGAACCAGTCAGACACTATTTCCTACCAACCTCCTACCTTTCTCCTTCTGACTCTTTTTTTCTGTCTGTCCTCAAGTTGCCTTGAGCTCCTCAACCTTTGGGGCCACAGTCAAAGCTCTTTCTTCCTCTCCTCTCCCCATCTCCCAGAAGGCAATCTTCTGAGACCACAGTTTAAAGAGATACCCAAGTAGATATCTCATATATTATAGTGGAAAGAATACCAGAGAGGAAATGAGTATTCCTGGATCTAGGAGACTCACCCACTCTTCCATTAATAATAATACCTAACCCTTTTAGATAGTACTATAAGATTTTCTTTTCAAACATGATTACATTTTGTTCCCCCAATAGCCCTGTGAGGTATTATAACTAAGGCTCAAAGCTGTGAAATGATCTGCCAAGTTATACGGTCAGTAAGTGCTGGAATCAAGACTCATATTCATGGTTTCCCTAACATCAGGCCCAAAATTCCTTCAACAACAATCTTCCACTCAGATGATCTTACTCTAGAGGACTCTGGTTCCTTATTGGTCCAAACTACCATAATATTAGGGGTTCTGACACAAGGATGGAAAGTCTTCTCTCTTTGGTGCTGAGATGTGGTGGGATACAGTTCATGATTAGAATATGGCTGTGGATAGGTGAAGCTTATTCAAAAGAAACAAGATGGGTGTGAGTATGGGAGAATAGCATTGGAAATAACATTGGATACTGAGCAGATGAAATTTAGGAACCTGAATATGGAAACATTCAGGCAAACAACAGGGAGAAAAAACAGGGAGAGAAAAACATAAGTGATTTCATCAGTGACAAACTACAGACCACCTGTGCAGAAAAAAGATACAGAGGGAGCTGGAAAGCCAATCCTGAGCTCAGCAGAGGAAGTATGCTAGAGTGGTGACACAGAGCTTCAATGATTCAGCCATCTGCTGGAGCTTTCTCTCAGTAAAAAGCAGAGCAGCTAATAATTTCTTGCCTTGTCTTAATGATTATTTCATCCTTCAGAAGAGGGAGGAAACAACAAGGGGAAATTTATACTGGCTCTGAATTTTACTAAGAGAGAGGAGGAACTGGTTGCTGGGATTAGGAATTTTGGAAGAAAGTGACTGCTCCCTTCTAGACCTTGTAATCAAAAAATGCCTACTGATTGACTAGCATGAACCTAGATCTTTGGAAAGCACCTTTCAAAGGCTTTAAAGGAAGAATAGGCAGAAAACTCATGGGTGAAAACTCTAATGAAGTAAGCAAGAGGAGAAAGGAACTATCCAGAATGAAATACTGAAGACACAAAAGGGAGCAATCCAGTGAGGATAAAACTCAGGAATTTTCTACAGACCTATGTGGATGCACAATGTACTCCCCAATCAACTTTTAAAGAAAAAATGTGTATAGACATAATAACAAGCAATGCAACAAGGTATGAGAGTATTCTATAAAAATAGTGATAATGTCCCATGGAGGATCAAAATATACACTCAGAAGATGACAAAGGCAAAGCTTCTGTATCCAAAGCCTCCAAGAAAAATAGTAATTGGTCTCAGAATATGGAAAGACTTTGAAAAGCAAGTAAGGGAAGTAGAGGAAAATTGGGATGAGAAATGAGAACATTGCAGGAAAATCATGAAAACCAAGTCAGCAGCTTGAAGGAGATACTAAAAGTACTGAGGAAAATAACATGTTAAAAACCAGTTTAGGTCAAAAGAAAAAAAGTAGTTCAACAGGTCAATGAGGAGAAGAGTACTATAAAAAAGCAGAATAGGACAGATGAAAAGATTAAAAAAAGTACTCTGAAGAAAATAACTCCTTCAAATGTAGAATGGAGCTAAGGGAAGTTGATGACTTTATGAGAAATAAAGAAACAATAAAACAAAACCAAAAGAAATAGATACTAGAAGAAAATGTGAAATATCTCACTGGAAAAACAAATTACCTGGAAAACAGATCCAGGAAAGATAATTTAAAAAAATTTGGGCTTCCTGAAAGTCATGACCAGGAAGAGCCTAGACTTCATTTTTAAAGAAATTCTCCAGGAAAATTTCCCTGATATCCTAGAACCAGAGGGTAAAATAGAAATTGAAAGAGGTCCAAAAATAAAAGAAATAAAAACTCCCAGGAATATTATAACCAAATTCCAGAACTCCCAAGTCAAAGAGAGAATACTGAAGCAGCAAGAAATAAAAACAATTCAATTATCATGGCGCTAGTTGGGATTACACAGGATTTAACAGCATCTACATTAAGGGTTTATAGGGCTTGGAATATGATATTACAGTAGGCAAAAGAGCTTGGATTACAACCAAGAATCAACTACCCAGCAAAACCGAACATTCTCTTTCAGGGGAAAAGATGGACATTCAATGAAATAAGGGAATTTCAAACTTTCCTGTTAAAATGACCAGAGATGAATAGAAAGTTCTTTCTTCAAGTACAGGACTCAGGTGAAGCAGAGAGAAGTGGACAGGAAGGGCAAATTATGAGGGATTTAATGTCGTTGAACTGAATGTATTCCTGCCTGGGAAGAAGATACTCATAACTCATATGAACCTTTTCATTTATTAGAGCAGTTAGAAGGAACATAGATAGATGAGGCACAGCAGGGAGCTGCATATAAAGGTATATTATATAATAAAGATGGAGTTAATGGGCAAAAAAAGGGATGTCCTGAGAGAAAGGGAAAGGAGTTAGAATGGGTTAAGATATTTCATGTAAAAGTGACAAGAAAAAACTTTTGCAATGTAATAGAACTGGGGAAAGGTGAGAGGGAATGAATGAGCCTTTATTTTCATCAGAAATGACTCGGAGAGGAAATAACATACACACTCAATAAGGTATAGAAATTTACCTTACCTGACAGGAAAAAGTAGAGGATAGGGATGGGAGAAAGAGGACGGGGGAGGGGAGGGGGGTTGTGGATAATAGAAGAAAGGAAAGATGGTGGGAGATGATAGTCAGATACTTTTGAGGAGGGACAAGGTGAAAGGAGAGAGAGAACAGAATAAATGGGAGTGGGGAGGAATGGAATGGAGGGAAATACAATTAACAATAACTGTGGGGAAAAAATATTGAATCAAAAATAGTGACATGCTAAAGCTCAAAATGAGCTGAGACTGGCAAATATAACCAAGGGCAATCAAAAAGGTGTTGTTTATTTGGTTTTCTTTTTTGCTCTATTAAAGAAAAGAAGAAGTTCAGAGATGGGATAGGACATCTTCATAAGAGGAAAAAAAGGGAAAGGAATATGTATTTATATAATGCCTACTATAGGCCAGGCACTATGCTGAGAGCTTAACAAATACTGTCACATTTGATCCTCACAACAACCCTGTAAGGTGAGTGCTGTTATTTCATTTTACATTTGAGGAAGCTGAGGCAGACTGAGGCTAAAAAACTTTCCCAGAATAACATAGCTAATAGATATCTGACACAGATTTGAACTCAGGCCTTCCTGACTCCAAATTCAAATGATAATTGACAACAGAAAAAACAAAAGCAAAATTGATCAAATCTGATTTTGTTCTGTTTTCTCTCCAGTGAAAAGAATGACCTTTGAACTGGAAATGATGAAACAAAAATAGCTAACTGGGAGCTGCTAACCTCAGAGAAATAAGGAGTTAGAAAGTATATGCACCTGGTTGCTCTTGGTGAATTTGAATCATCTGGCAGAGATGAAATACACTCTTGAATACTGAAAGAACTACTAGAACTCAACATCTCTCATGGATTAAATTATCACCTCTGAGCAAGTGACTCCAGATTAATAGATCCAGTTCTCATTTTTCTCCTGAGCTCCAGTTCCGAGTTACCAAATATCTACTGGGAATTATAGACTAGGGGTGCTGTAGGTAGCTCAAATTCAACATGTATAGAACAAAATTCATCTTTATCTTCCAAACTTTCCTCTTTTTGTAAGGGTATTGCAATATTGTTCTTCCAGTTACCCTGTTAATAACCTCAGAATCATCATTAACTCATTATGCTCCCTCACTCTACCTCTCCAGACAAATCCAACTAATTGTCAATTCTTGCCTTCTTAACATCTCCCATATCCATTGACTTCTCTCTACTCATCTGGCCATCATCCTAGCACATCCTAGCTCCTCTAGTACCCCTCCCTCGACTACAGCCTTCTTTGATTATAGCCTTCTAATTGATTTTCCTGCCTCTAGTCTCTCCCTTTTCCAATACAACTCCCAAGCACAGAATTGGCAGTGACAGCCTGACCTTACTATTTCCTAGTTCAACAAAATCTAGTGCCCTCCTAATACCTCTAAGATGAAATACAGGCTCTAACTTCTCTTTCCACGCTGAAGACACAGTAGTTCTACTCATGTACCCTACCCCCTAATCAAACTGACCCTACTTTCCATTCCCTATATATGAGATATCATCATTTATTACCATGACACTGCAAAGACTTTCTCCCATTCCTAGATTATACTCTTTCCTCACTCTACCTCTTAGAATTTCTAGTTTCCTTCAAAAAAATCTCAAATGCCACGTCTTACATAAAGCCTTTCATGAGTATTGTGGCCGCTAATGCCTGCCTCCATAAAATAACACATCTCTTGTAATAATATATCTGCAGCTAGGTGGTGCAGGGACAAGAGAATCAACCTTGGGGCCAGGAGGACCTGAGTTCAAATGTGACCTCAGACACTTGACACTAGCAGTGCTACCTTGGGCAAGTCATTTAACCCTGATTGCCTCACACCCAGGGCCATCTCCAATCATCCTGATCCATTTCTGGCCATTGGATACAGATGGCTCTGGAGGAGAAAGTGAGACTGGTGACTTTGCATAGCATCCCCTTTCTCAAATCTAATTCATTTATTTGTCATAGCATCACCTCCTTGATATCATGGTCTTCTTCAATAATGAAGGGAAAACATCACATCATCATTTTCTATATATATGCTATTTATATTTATATACGTACATGTTATCTTCTCCACAGAATATAAACTCCTTGAGGGCAAGGCCTACTTCATTTGTCTTTGAATCTCCGGAGATTGGGATATAGTCGGTACTTAATAATGCTCATTGCTTCATTGATGGAATTATTTGAAAGAAAACAGAAACAAGGGAGAGGTAGAACTAGACTGGAAAAGAGCAAATGTTCCAATTTTCCAAAAATGAAAGGGAACTGAGCTTGAATTCAGTCCCTAGTAAAGTTCTAGGTCAGATAATTTAAAAATGGTCAATGAACATCTATAAAAAGAAGTGGTGATTATAAAAACTCAGCAGATATTCAAAAGAAAACTAGTTCAAACCTGTCTAACCTTCCTTCACTTTTAGACAGTTTTACTAAACTAATACATCAGGACACTGCTATGGACATAGTTTACCTAGATTTCAGCAAAGCTTCAGAGAAAGTATTTCATATTGTAGAAAAGATGTAGAAGTGTGGATTAGATGATAATATAATTAGATAGATTTGGAACCAGTTGAATAGCCAGACTTAGAGGATAATCATTAATGGTTCAAAGTTGACTTGAAAAGTGTAGGGATCTTTGATTATTTAATATTTTCCTCTCACTGACTTGTACAATGGTATGGATAGCATGCTCATCAAGTTTATAGATTACAAAGAGTTGGAGGGATAGCTAACACTCTATATGATAGAGTAAAGATCTCCAAAGATCTTGAGAGGTTGAGACCTGAATCTATAAGGTGAAATTCAATAGTGATAAATGCCAAGTTTGACACGGGTTCAAAAAAAATCAAAACCTCATAAAGCTGGATGGAATTTGTCTTTAAAAGATCTGTAGGTCTTAGAGGGGCAAGCTTAATATGAGTGAGCAGTGCCATATGGCAGATAAAAAAAGCTAACATGATTTTGAACTGAGTTAAGAAGGGCAAGCTTCCACTCTAGGGAGATGACAGTTCTACACTTAGTTCTGTCAAATAACCTGTGGAATATTGTGTTAAACTTTGGGTGCCACGGGTTAAGGATAAGTTGGAGAACATTCAACTTAGTCCTCAACTAAGATAATGAAGGCCTTAAGTTCATGTCACATTAAGAACTGGCAGAAGGAACTGGGGATGATGAACCTGGAAAAGAATAGGCAAAAGGCTGGTATAGAGACTAGGGATTACACATGTTCTGTCTGTCCTCAAAGGGGAGAACCAAGAGTAATGGGTGAAAAGGGCAAAAAGGCAATTTTAGGCTTGATAGCAGGAAAAAACAACTTTCTAATCATTAAATCCATCCCAGAGTGACATAGGTAAGTCAACATGTATGGTATCTCTCTTCACATTGAGGCTGGATGACTGCCAGTTGAGTATGTTACAGTGAAAATTCCTTATGAATATGGGTTGGAAGAGATGGTTAATGAGCTACTTCCTACTCTAAAATCCTTTGATTCTATGATCCTTCACATGACTATTGGTATAGAAAGAGCCTTGGTCCAATCAAGCTCTCATGAACTAGCTCTACCACAGTTATGAAATCTTTTTGAAATCCAATGTCC
This sequence comes from Macrotis lagotis, assembly GCF_037893015.1. Taxonomy (NCBI): domain Eukaryota; kingdom Metazoa; phylum Chordata; class Mammalia; order Peramelemorphia; family Peramelidae; genus Macrotis; species Macrotis lagotis. The sequence goes on from NC_133666.1 coordinate 168,248,759, forward strand.
TCCTCTGTAACATGGGTCTCATAAAGTTTGCCTGACTATTTACAAGGATCTTTTGAGTTAGTGAATGTGAAATACTCTGAAAAGCATATAAAAGCATTTGCTGGTGTAAGAGATTGTTTAGCAATGAAACAAATGGCATTTTCTGGCTGAATGAAGGGAAAGAAATCCTGTAACCTGTTTTAGGCTTGTGAGTCAGTGTGGCAAATAAAATAATCTACCTTAAAGTTTATAAAACACTTTCCTCACAAAGACAAAAACAAAAACAAGGAAAAAACAACCAACCCCCCCCAAAACAACCATGTTATACAGGTTGTGTAAACCAGTAGAAAGAATTTGGGATTTGGAGTCAGAGAACAAGTTTCAAATCCCAGTTCCTCTACTTACTATCTATGTTACCTTATGCAAGTTCCTTAACCTGTCTGTTTCCTCACTTGTATGATAAGGAAAACAGTAGCTGCAACACCCAATTCATGGAGTTGTTATGAGGCTCAAAGAAGATAACGTATATAAATTGTTTTAAAGCAAATATTTTAAAGCACATATTTTTATCTAGAAATGCCCTTGGGTTTCTAGGCATTTGGAGGAGGGGTACAGAGGATATTTCCTGTTCTCGATTGGTACACAGTCTATTTGAGGAGACATGGATCACATAGCAAACAATTAGGGGATATTAAAAGGCATTATAAAATTGATGTTAGATTGGATATAATTGGGGATCTAAATGTGGAGCAAAATAAAAGTTCGTGTTTCTATAGTACTTCAAGGTTTGTAGAGCCTTTAATCATGACAAACCTATAAAGTTCACAGAGAGCAGGAATTATTATCTTCATTTTACAGAAGAGAAAACTGAAGCTTAAGCAGTCAAGAGACTTGTTCATGTCCATAAAGGAGGGGAGATTCAAATGTGGTCTCCTAACTCTAGTTTCACCTTTCTCTCCACTAAACTACATGATCACTCTCAAGCAATTCAGAGCAGAGGGAGTAGTCTGATGGTTTGGAATTGTAAGAGACAGTTTCACAGATGACCTCATCCAAGAAGGTAAAAGTAGAGGGAAAATATGTGGAAAGGAGCAGGTAGGACATATAGTCTGAAGAAGAAGATGGGGGTGAGGGGCAGGGCAGGGACAGCAGGATGTGTAATAAGCAGGGAGGAAACTGGCTTGTGGAGGGGATCTACTGGGAAGAAAGGGAGGTAAGGTGACCTTTGCCTCATCCCCATCTGCTGTGTTGACAGCAGGCTGGGGGATTCCCTCCTGTGAACCCTCACCTCTACCACTTTGGAGATGGACATCTTTCTGGAAAAATCTTGGTCCTTGGCAAGTAGGACTCAGTAACAGAGGATTCTAGTCCATACTTCTTATTCACTGTTAGCTTCAGGCATCTTTGAATGCAATTTATTCCATTCCATAAATTTTCTTTGTTTCCTTCTGTGTCTATCAAAGCTACACACAAGAATAGGTGCTTAATAAATGATCACTATATTATATTGTATTTAATTGCATGTGTATAACTTATTTCAGACTACTTATATCTCAGGGAGGATTTGGAGTATTTGGAAATCAAAACTTAAAAAAATTAAACTACTTTAACCTGTAATTGGGGAAAAAATTAAATATTATTAAAAATGATAAGTGATTTGAATAAATCCTTTTGTGGGTCTGGGAAGTCCCTACCCCTTCCTGTGCAGGGAGAAACCAGGAAGAGACAAGGACAGACTCAATCCAGCTGGAAAGATTTCTGGTACTGCTCACAGAATTCCTTTCTAGACTCAAACTCAAAACAGTCAAGTCATATTGGTTCTTTCAAAAGAGAACTGTTTAACCTTCATTCAAGGCCTCTTTTATACCCAATCAACCAGGTTCTTAACCTGGGGAATGTGAATGTACTTTACAAAACATTTTGATAACTATTTCAACTAATCCTATGGATTTTAATTCAACAGAATAATCCTATGTATTTTAATTTCATGCATTATTCTGAGACAGGGTTCCTCAAACATAGGGTTCATGATTAAGAATCCTTGAGATGGGAGGAGGGGGGGACTAGGTGGCGCAATAGATAGAGCACCCACCCTGGAGTCAGGAGTACCTGAGTTCAAATCTGGCCTCAGACACTTAATAATTACCTAGCTGTGTGGCCTTGGGTAAGCCACTTAACCCCATTGCCTTGCAAAAAACCTAAAAAAAAAAGAATCCTTGAGCTAGAAGGAGCATCATATCATACTTCTATCTCTGAAATGTTACCATATTGCAGATGGAAAGGGGTAATCATCCAAAGGCCAGGATCCTTTGACAGCAGGAATGGGGTTGGAGCAGGAAAGGGATGTTGCTATGGATCTTTGCTCATGAAGCTCTCCCTGGAATATCTTCCTTTTTTCTCTTAGCCAATCTCCTGAGTTTGGCTCAAGTCTCAACCTCCTGCATGAAGTCTTCCTTGATTTATTGCAACTCATTCTGACTTCTTATAACCCTTTGACACCTTCAAATTCTTCACCTGCTCTCAGTATTTTGCCAGGTCACAATCAGGGCTCTGGGTACATTCTCTTCTTTTCCTTATCTCCACTCCTTAGTGAATCATTCTAGACCATTCTTTCTCTAGTTTCCATTTCTTCGTTCTCTGATTTTATTTCCCTCATTCCTTGACAAACCTCTGTCTTCCTCCCTTGTACCTACCCACATGTTGCTGAATGCTCTTGATAAAGTCTCCCAAAGTGCTGACTGGTTCCATGCAAATTTATGCTCTCTAGTCTCACAAGGATCCTTTTACTCTCCACTAATTTTCTATCCTATCCCCCTGAAGCTGGTCCAAACCTTTTTTTCTTTCCTCAAGAATCCAACACTCTCGCTCCTTAGATGAGCCCCATGCTTCAAACTTCAGCAAAATTGGGGCTGGTTGTCTCTTCTTCTTATCTGACAATTTCTTCTCCTCATCCTAGTTCCTTCACATTTTCTTTCACCATTTCCTGTTTTTCTCCCTATCAAAGCCAACACTTCCATGTGTACCCCTGATTTCATCTTAACCTACTTTCTTCAGAAGATTGACCCTGCCATCATCAACTTTCTCTCTAACCTTCAGTCTCTTCCTTATCTATTGCTTCACTCTCTACTGCCTACAAAGTTACTCAACTCTATCCCACATTAAAAAACCCCTTCTTAAGGGTTGTGGGAAATCTGAGACACTATTACACTGTTGGTGGAGCTGTGAACTCATCCAACCCTTCTGGAGAGCTATTTGGAACTACACCCAAAGGCCAACAAAAATGTGCATACCCTTTGACCCAGCAATACCACTACTGGGTCTATATCCTGAAGAGATGATGAAAAAGGGTAAAAACATTACTTGTACAAAAATATTTATAGCAGCCCTGTTTGTGGTGGCAAAGAATTGGAAATCCAGTAAATGTCCTTCAATTGGGGAATGGCTTAGCAAACTGTGGTATATGTATGTCATGGAATACTATTGTTCTATTAGAAACCAGGAGGGATGGGATTTCAGGGAAGCCTGGAGGGATTTGCATAAACTGATGCTGAGTGAGATGAGCAGAACCAGAAAAAACACTGTACACCCTAACAGCAACATGGGGGTGATGATCAACCTTGATGGACTTGCTCATTCCATCAGTGCAACAGTCGGGAAGAATTTTGGGCTGTCTGCAAAGGAGAGTGCCATCTGTATCCAGATAAGGAGCTATGGAGTATGAACAAAGTTCAAGGACTATTCCCTTTAATTTAGGAAAAAACAGATATCTTATTGTCTGATCTTGTTACCTCTTAGACTTCTTGTCTCTTCTTTAAGGATATGATTTCTCTCTCATCACACCCAATTTGGATCAAGGTACAACATGGAAATAAAGTAAAGACTGACAGATTGCTTTCCATGGTGGGTGGGGGGAGGGAAGCAAGATTGGGGGGGAAATTGTAAAACTCAAATATCTTTAACAAAAACAAATTTAACAAAAACCCTTCCTAGAGCTTACCATCCCTATTATGATCTTATATCTCTTCTCCCTTTCTCTGCCAAATTTTGAAAATGCCATCTACATTGAGTGACTCTACTGACTTTCCTCTCAGGCTCATATAACTCTCTGCTATCTAAGCTTCTGTCTTTATTATTCAGCTGATACCATTTTCTTCAAAATCACTAATAATCTTTTAATTCCCAAATCCAATGGTCTCTTCTCTATCCTCAATCTCCTTGTTTCTCTGTAATTTCTGATACTATTGACTGTCCTCTCCTAGATACATTTTTCTTTGAGTTTTCATGATATTGCTTGCTTTTTTCTGTTTTCCTCCTTCCAGATTATTCCTTTAAGTTTGCTTTGGGAATTCATCATCCATGTCATTCTACCAAACTGCTTTGTCTTTGGCACTCTTTTCTCTTTTTACCATCTCATTTGGTGAGTTCATTAGCTCCAATAGGTTCAGTCACCATTTCCAGATCTATTACTGAAAGTTCCAAAAATCTTAATGCTGTATTAAGCCTTAATAGCTTACTAATAAGCTGCCATAGCTTAATGTGGCACTAAGACTTTTGAAACACCCTGACTATCCAACTCTAGTCTCACTCCTGAGCTCCAATCTCATATTACCAATGGCCTAGGAGATATTTCAGCTTGAATGTCCTATAGATATCTCAAACTCAACATGTGCAAAATATAATTCATTACTGTTCCCCCCAAACTTGCCCTTCTTCCAAATTTCCCTGTTATCAAGAGAACTACCATCTAAATTGGACACCAGAATATCATCCTTGACTTATTATTCTCACACCCCCCACATATTCAATCAGTTGCCAAATCTCTACACTTCTATCTTGATGTCTTGACCACATCTCTCTAATAAGAACCTTCCTTCCGGGGCAGCTAGGTGGTGCAGTGAATAGAGCACCGGCCTTGGAGTCAGGAGTACCTGGGTTCAAATCCTACCTCAGACGCTTAATGATTACCTAGCTGGGTGCCTTGGGCAAGCCACTTAACCCCATTGCCTTGAAAAATCTAAAAAAAAAAAAAAACAAAAACCAGAACCTTCCTCTTTGCACTCACATTCCCCTTGATTCTGGTCCTCATTCACTTCTCTCATAGACTACTGAAGTAGACTCTTCTTTGGTCTCCCCACCAAAAGTCTCTCTTCACCCCTCCTCTCTCCAGCTACTGGAGTGGAAACTTCTCTAAAATGCAGGCCTGATCATGTCAACAAACTGTGGATGCTCCCCTGGAGCCTGGAGGCTCAAATATAAACTCCCTTTGGCATCTAACACTCTCCACAACTTGACCCTTTCCTACCTTTCCAGTCTTTTTCATACATTTCTCTTCTTGAACTTTGTGATCCAGCCAAACTTAGACAAGTTGGTGTTTCAAGATAATACACTAGAGCTCCCATCTCCATGCCTTTGAACCCTATCCCTAGAGTGTATTTCCTGTTGATCTCTACATACTAGGATTTCTGATTTCCTTTTTAGACAAATTATTTTTTTCCCGATTTTGTTTAAGACAGCTCAAGTGCCTCCTTTCCTAGAAACCTGTTCTGATCTTCCACTCAAACTAGTCTGTCCCATAACCACTTTGTATTTATTTTTTAATGAATTATGTATAAATTTATATGTATACATGCTGTCTCTCTACTCAAATTGGAGTTCCTTGAAGAACAGTTTGATTTTCTTCCTTTTTATCTCCAGTGCCTCAAACACAGTAAGCAATTAATAAATACCGACTGACCAAGTGAATGACAAATGTTTTTGTTCTCTTGCTCTTATGGACATAAGCTCTACCCTCACTCCACTGAACAACTTATAAAGTCCCACCTCCTCCAGGATGCCTTCCTTTCCTCTTCAGTCACACTATAAAATCCTGACACAAAGGGGCTGGGTCGTGGGCTGTTTGTTCCTCATCCTCCACAACACCATCAAATCAGTGGCACAAAGTCGCCTGAACTTCCCCTTTCAGGGAGAGTAAACAGAAGGGACCCTGAGATAAGACTGAATGTGAGCACAAGGCTTTTGGAGAGCCGGGGTGTGCATGCCTGTAGACAACTTTATGTGCGGCTCTGGATGGGACACGGATGCTACTGAAATACAAGGACACGTCATCCAGGCACTTGATGCATTCTCTCATTGGTGGTCCGGGGACTGCAGGCCCCCTGTGGTCCCCACCCCCCACAGGGATTTGAAGGGGAATGGCAAACCCTGGGAGACAGCAAAGGAGCAGGGCGGAGGGCTGGCAGAGCCCAGGAGAGGATGGTTGTCCAGCCACACCCCACCAAACTGTTTTTGTCCCAGGGAAAAATATTCCTAGTGGTGCTTCTGATATGGTAGGAAGGTGGATAATAAGCAGAAAGCCTGCATTCGGGCTTCCTCATCACGTGGTAGCATGAGCCACAGAGAGTGTCTCAGCTCGGAGAGGTGGGGAAATGATGGCCAGAGGCCCCTCCACAGTAACCCCCACCCCCACCCGGCCCGCTCTGCCCAGGGCTCCCCAACACTGCCATTCCCCTCCCTCCCCTGCGGCCCCTCCCCACCCCCACCCTGATGGCGTGTCATGAGGGCCTGCACAGCTCCCAGGGCAGTGGCAATGAATGCAGGAACATACCTCCTCGCCTCTGATGGGCGTTTGCTCTTCCCCTCCTCGGCTGTGATTGATTAAAGGATCAGGGACATCTGAGAGCCTGGCCGTGGCGGGAGCCGCCACTGCGACTCCCTTTGGACTTGAAGAGCTTCCTTGCCTGCTGCTTGCTGCTGCCGTGGGCTGTCAGGCAGCTTTTAATCAAGGTTTGCTTATATCTGCAAAGGCCTTTCCCACAGGGAGGGAGAGAGGGGAAAAAAGGTGGGGGTGGGGAAGGGGAAGGAGGTGGGGAGGAAGGAGGAGGAAAAGAGGAGAGGGGGAAAATGCATTAATATTTCAACTACCCTCTGTGCTCATCTCTTCCCCTCCTCCCTCCCTGCTGCCCACCCCTGCTTCTTTATTAGGGAGAGGGTCTCGGCTGAGAGGGATGGGACTGAAGGGCAGAGTGCGGGGTCACCGGGGCTCCCAACCCACTATGCCAGTGCCCAGGGTCCAAGTTTCTAGCTGCGAAGGCAAAAGGAAGATTATCCAGCCAGGACAGTGAACAGATGGCAGTGAATTCATTTCAATAAGCATTTATTATCTACACAGAGCCTGGCACTGAGTTAGTGCCTGCCTTCAAGGAGATCACATTCTATTGTCACCATCAAAATCCAGACAGATCTGTTCACAAGGACCATGGGGAGAGGAGGCAGAGAGGGCAAAATGAGGAAGAGAGGGATTGGGTGTCACTTGTTTCTGAAAAGGGGGATCCCATAGGGGGAAAAAAGCATGGTCAGTGACTAGAGAATTGGCATGCTAAGAGAAGAATGGGTGAAGGAAGAGCCAGCATTCCTCAAAATTACCTCCAGCAGCAATAGCCCTCCATCCCTTGCACCTCCCAGGGAGCTGGCCCCCTGACATGAGAAGGGGAAGGCAGAGATGGAAGGAAGCTTCATCTAAGTCAGGGGTCATAGGATAAAGGAAAGGCTGGGAAAAAACAGAGGATGAGGATAGAGAGGTCATGTTTAGAAGAAACAGGGAACCTAGAGATAGCCTGGATTAAGTAACCCTAGTTATGGAAACTGAGGACACTAGCTAGACACCCCTATGTCCTCCTTTGGCCTTCTCTGCTCCAGCCAGGCCCATGTTTTTAGTGACCTTACATGCCAGAAGTGATAGGGACTTGTATCTGGGAACATCTCAGAACTTAGAATCTCAAAGCAGCCTGACCCCCAATATGTCACTGAATTTCCCCAAAACTCAATTTCTTTTCTCTATAATAAAAATACCTATTTCACATTTGTGAGAATCAAATGAGATCATGTGTAAGCACTTTGTAAACTTTCAAGCCCTATACAATGTAAACTGTTGTTACTGTGGCTTACTTATTCCCTCCTCCACACCCTTGCTTTCTCCCAAATGTCCTTCCCTTCAATTGAAGCAGCAAATCCAGATCTTTCCCATCACTCAGGGTCTGGCTTCAGTCCCCCCTCCTGTGTGCAGCCTTCCTAATGACTCTAACCCACAGAGATCTTTTCCTCCTCCAGTCATATGGACCTGTCCTATATTGTTCTGAAATTGTTTCATGTCTTTCAGTTTGGCCTCTCCAAACAGGATGAATTCCTCTAAGATCAAGCAATGTATCTCAGTCCAAAACTCCTTCAATCTTCCCTCATTTGTATTGAGGGTTCCACTTTTCTTCCAGTCCCATAGATTCACAATATAGAAGCCATCCTTCACTACCCTCTCACTCACCTTCCAAATCCAATCACTTGCCAATTCTTTTCTGTTGTACTTCCCCAAAATCTCTTGAGTCTGTCCTCTTCTCTCCCCTTGGATCACAACCACTCCAGTTCAGTCCTTAATCATCCCTAGCCTGGACTAGTCTCCCTGCCTAATTCTCTCTCCCTCCTTTGCAAACCAAACTCCACAAAGCTAGTCAAATGATAGTTTCAAGATGAAAATCTGACCAGGTTCCTTACTAACTCCAGCTTCAGCAGTTCCCTCTGGCCATTAGAATAACATCCAGATTCCTTGGATATTTAAAACCTTTCCCACTTTGGCTCCAGATTATCTTCCTTCCCCAGGTTGACTTGTCCTACTCTCCAGAAACACTGGCTGACTACATGCTCCCTAGACCTGGATTTCCTAATTCCCTTTTTGTGCTCATGCTTGTCTTGGAATGCCCCTGTCTGCCTCTAAGGCTCAAGGGACAACATCTTTAAGCAGGCTTTCCTGACTTCCCCAGTTGTAAGTGCCCTGAAATGAGATATTTTGTGCACACTCTTTTTTTCTTTTTTAGCTGTAAACATGGTATTTCCTCACCATCACCTCAAACCCAATAAAATGTGTGTTTTTTTGATGGCAGGGACTAGTTAAGCTTTTATATTTGTGTCCTGGGGGCTAACACAGTGTTTGGCACAAGGTCTCAACTCAGTAAATATATAAGGACACAGAGACCCTCAATATAGATGCCACACTAAATTCATTTATTTATTCATTCATTATCCATTTCTTCACCCATCCATCCATTCATTCATTCATGCCTATGCCAGGGTACCCACCCTGGATGTTGTGAGAGATATAGAGAAGATACTGAACTGTTCATAAGGAGTTTATAATCTAATAGGGAAAGGTAGACATTAATCAATACAATATAAGGGAGTATGCTGTTTCTGTCAGAGGTCTAAACCAAATATAGGTTCGAAGGCATCCAAAGCAGGGAGATTTCACATCTATTTGAGGAAAATAAGAAGAATCACAGGTCAAGGAAGGTATTATGGAGGAGGTTGAATCTGAGCTGAAAGAAAGGAAATCCAAGAAATTTCACTGGGGCAAGATCTTCAACAGGAAATGAGAAGTAGGGGATTATAAGTCCCCGACAAGGGAATGGGTGCCTAAATGTATGGGGTCTGGTCTGTCCCATCCCCCCCATTTTCAAACTATATAAGGGAATAAGCATTTGCTTAGCACCTATTATTTGACAGGCACTGTGTCAATTTTTTTTTTTAAACAACACTCATTTTATTTAAACCTCAACACAACCCTATAAAAAAGGTGCTTTCATTATCTGCATTTAACAGTGGAGGACACTGAAGCAAAAGTTAAGTGACTGGCCTAGGATTACAAAGCTAGTAAGCATCTGGGCCTGGATTTGAATTAAGGTCTTCCCAGCTCCAGATTCAATGCTCTACCCAGGGGATCACTAGGTACACCTCAAGGAAAAGGTCAAAGGAATGTTATGTTCTTGAAATTCGGTAGTTTTTGCTAGGGATCTGTGCTAGTCTTGTCTCACACAGCAAATGCATTTCAGCCTGAAAACAAATCATGGGGCTGGAGGAGGAGGCCTTGGCATGTTGTCAGCTTCCTTTCAGCATCCCTGTACACTGTTCATTCTCCTCGTTCCTACCCCCCCCACCCCTCCCATACACATCCAGGTGCTCAGTGCTCTCAGGTGGTTGAGGGAATTTTACCCTGGGGTAATGGCCCCTTCTTCACACCTCTTCTATCTCCTTTCTCTGCAAAAAATAAAATGAAAAATAATCCTTCCATCCTGAGATCTCTCTTTTCAAAGAAGTTGCCCTTGGCTAGGGTTATTTTGGTCAACTAAAAAAGACAGAGTGGGGTTAGGAACTCTAGACTATAGTTCTATAGCTTTCATCTTCGAAGAAGACCACAGCATCAGGGAGGTGATGTCATGACAAGAATATGAAGTGAATTTGAGTTAGGGGATGCTGTGCTAAATCATCAACTTCACTTTCTCCTCCAGGGTCATCCGAGTCCAAACATTAGATATGAATCAGGATGACTAGAGATAGCCCTGGATGTAAGGCCATCAGGGTTAAGTGACTTGCCCAAGATTACACAGCCAGTAATTATCTGAGGCCAGTTTTGAACTCAGGTCCTTCTGACTTGAAGGTCAGTGCTCTACTCAGCTGCAGCTCTGCTACTAAAGTACTATAGGATCATGGGGTGAATTCTTCTTTTCCTGGATGAACCTCAGAGTTCCCTCTATTAAAAAAAAGGGTTAAACTAGATCTTTCTGAAGTCTCTATCAGATCTGAACTCCGTGGTCTCATTCAAATAAGGGGCCAACTAGTGACAACAGATTCTAGCATTTATATTTTAACAGGGCCCTCGATGCCCTAACCCAAAGGCATATTTCTAATGGCAGAATTTCAGAAACTCTGTCAGATTGGTGCATTAGCTGTTTTTGGCTAATGGGCTTTTATTAACATGTAGATGGCCACTATCTACACTAGCTTTCCTTGACCACACATTAGAAGTCCATCCAGAACTGTCTATGTCTTAGACAATTGCAGAAACTTGGGCCTCTGAGTCCAATATACTTGTTCTTGTCACTGACACTTTCTTTTTCATTTCTGAATAGCTGAACAGGGTAATCCTTTGCCACCCAAATCAACACCTCTCTTCTTCTCCCTTTGCCTGAATTGAGAACCCGGGCAAAATTGAGAATTTTACTCTGACACCTTCTAAACTGGGCAGCAGTTTCCTCATCTGTAAAATGATGGGGCTGTACTAGATGGCTGTTAAGATCCTTTCCAATTCTAATCTGTAAGCTTTTGAAATGAATTTGGTTTATAAGGGTTTATTTTTAGTGTTTCCCAAAAGCCCTGGAGATAACTCTAGATGCCCTAAGGGGGTGTTGATTAACCAGGACCATGGGTCAATGATATCTGCTCCTTTAGGATGGTGACTGCATTTGGTCTGTTCTGTGCCAAGCAGGCTATGGGCACCCATTCATTCATTCATTCAACAAACATTTGCTAAACACCTACAACTTTTACTGGGGTTATGAAGAACTCTGTGCTTGGCACTGTAAGGTGGATAGATAAAATAACAAACACATGATACAAATACTTAGTCTGTAGAGCACAATTAAGTGGACCCAACCTGCCTGAAGGGAGTAAGGAGCAAACACTCTTTGGATAAAGCAGGGGATTTAGTACAACACTTCAATTCAAGAAACATTTATTTACTGCCTCTGACATAAATGGGCACAGAGCTTACAGTCATATTTAATACAGAGGACTATAATATTCAGTGCTCTTGGTTTATAAGATAAGGGTATTAGAAACAAAGTAATGTGTGTATATGTGATTTTCAAGTTGTTTTTTTTTTTACTTAATAAAGCAATGGTGAACAAATAAAAAGGATTCTTGCTAACACTCAGCTCTTTCCATCACTCTGTCTTTATAGAATCATTTCACCATCTTGGCACTAATGGCCATTGAGAGGGATGTGTGTGTGTGTGTGTGTGTGTGTGTGTGTGTGTGTGTGTGTATGTGTGTGTGTGTGTCTGTGTATGTGTGTTTTGGGGGGGGTTTCTTGAGGAAAGGACATTTTGTTCTCTAAAAGATGGGTAGGAATTCAGCAGGTGAGGTGAAGCAGGTGAAACTTAAGTGAAGGCAGTAAAGTTCAAGTCACATTCAAGGGACAGGTATATAAACCAGAGAAGGTATTTGAGTTGAGCCCTGAAGAATGAATAAGGTTCAGACAAGTGGATACACTGGGGAAAAGATTTGCAGACTGAGACAGTAAAGTATTAGGTAGTTATATGGGGAATGGTTTCTGACTTGCTTAGAACTTATGAATAGAAATGGAAGAGAACAGCTAGCAAGGTAAAAAGGAACTAGAATGCAATAATAATAGCTACCATTTGTATAGCCATTTAAGGTTTGCAAAGGGTTTTTATGCCTTTCTTGGTCTTGACAATAGTCCTGTGAAGTGGAAGCTATTATTAACCTCATTTTGCACTGGAAGAAACTGAGGCTGAGAGAAATAAAGTGATTTTATTCAGGACTTCCCAATTATTAAGAGTCTGAAATAGGATTTGAACTCAGGTCTTCCTGAGTCTAGTCTCTATCTGCTAAACCCCTTAGCTGTGATGGGTCTTACATGTAAGATCAAGGAATCTGGATTATATCTAGTAGGTGGTGGGAAAGGAATTGCTTTGAAAGAGCCTGGAGGGTTTTTTTTTTCAGGAAGTGAGAGGGGTGCAGCAGAAGGAAGATGATATTGTCAACTCTTTTCAATAAGGAAGATTAATCTGGCATCAGTGTAAGGGATGGTTTAGAGACCATGAGATTACAATAGTCTAGTGGATGGGGATAAATGCCTTGAGTCAAGATATTGGCAGAGCACTGGTCAGATCTGAGAAACATAAGGGGAAGTGGGATCAACAATGTTCAGGCCACAACAATGACTGCCCCCCAAATCAGATTCAGTGGGGAACAAAAGCAAGCACAAGATCCTGGGGCCATGCTTCAGGGGGTCAACTCTTCCCTCTTACTCCAACTCCAAGGGAGGCTGAGTCACTTCCTTCCTTTATATATCAAGCATTTAATAATCATCTAGTGTGTGCTAACACTGTACTAGGTTCTAGGGATGTAAGCACAAAAATGAAACACTTCCTGCCCTCATGTAGCTTATATTCTATTGTATGGAAAGAACATATCCATGTATCACTAAATTCCAAATATAGGGATTCCTGGACCTGTGATTTCTACTGGCTTAGAGAATTTTTGAATGAGGAATATCCCTCTACCAATACAGATTGGAATTGGGAAGTTTTAGAGTTGCTTTCAGAACTAGCATCCTGTTAGAGTAAGGGCTTATACCAAGGTCTTTTTTGAGCAGCCAAGTGGCCCAGCAGTTAGAACACTAGACCTGGAGGAAGAAAGACTCTAGTTATAATCCTTCCTGAAACACTATCTCTTACTCAGGGCAAGTCATTTAACTTTTGTCTGCCTCAGTTTCCTCAACTGTAAAAATGGGAGACTCGAGGATAAAATATTTTTAACTGCTTTGCAAACCTTAAATAAAAATAAACATAAATATACAAAAATAAATATGTTTATCATAAATAAACTATATAAATAAATGCTAGAGACTATTATCATTTTCTGATTCTGAAACCCCTTTCCATCTTATTGTGTAAAGAAAATACATACAAAATAAATACAAAATGCTTTTTTTGGAAGGTAGACTCAGGAAAGACTATTTGTAAAAGTTGGCACCTGAGCTGGACTGTACACATGTCTTTAGTCACTAATGTCTGCAGAGATATAGTGGTGATGGAGGGAAGAGGGATGTCAAGGAGGGAAGGGGAAGGAGTCTGGAAATGCATGGTCCTGGATGGGGTAATTTCTAATTGACTATCCTCCAGGTTCATTGGGACTGATTATAAATCAATTGGGGAATGACTGAACACATTGTGCCATATGACTGCAAAGGGATACTATTGGGCTAAAAGAAATAATGAGTAGGATGATTTCAGAAAAACCTGGGAAGACTCATATGAACTGATGCAAAGAGAAGAAAACAGAACTAGAATACTGTACACAGAAACAACAACACTGTACAGTGATCAACTGTAAATAATTGAACTATTCTCTACAATAAAATGATTCAAGACAATTTCAAAGATCTTATGATGAAATAAGCTATCTCCAGAGAGAACAGACAGAATCTGATGTCATATTGAAGTATAATTTTTTATTTACCTTTTTTCTTCTTTTTGGCAACATGGTTAATATGGAAATACACAAACAAAAATGAAATAAATTTGGTGGTAACTGGTTTTGTAAGCATAAGCCTCCAAAAATGAGTCACATAGGCAGGGGAAAGTCTGACGAGGAATAATGCTTACTGTGAAATATGATTGGAGGGAGTCTTTCAGCTTTGCAGCTCAAAAATCCTGCAATCACTGGCCTGCCTTGGGCTATCAAATTCCACAGTCAGAGAGGCATTCCTCTGAGATAAAGTTAAATGTCTCTATTAAAATGCAGGGACCCTAACTTAAGTCATTATGAGTCATTAACACCTTAGAGGGGATTAGTTGACAAAAATCTGCCGTAGACTGTGTATGTGTGTGGGGGGTGAGGTGGGCCGAGGATGGGCTGAGCAACTCTGCATAGTGAAGAAGAAAGGGGGAAGGGCCCTGAAAGTAAGGAGGGATTATAAAGTTTTAGGGCCTCCTTAGAGACTTCAAGCATTAGGGAGTTGCTTAGAACCCTCAAAGGTTAAAGGACTTGTGCAAGTTAATACAGTCAATAGTTGTCTAGACCTTGAACTAAGATTTCCCTGACTCTAAGGCCAACTGTCTATCACTGGCTCTCAAAATATGTTTTGCAAAAGTCTGGATATGAGGCTAAAACTATTTTCATAATATTACAAAAATGTTTTAATTTCCAGTTGAGAAAATATCAATAGATATATCTCATATATGTTCTTTGAGGGTCCTCAATAATGTTTTAAGAACATGGAAGGTCCTGAGACTGAAAAAAATTTGAGAACCTCTATACTACATCACTCCTCTCTCCTGGAATAGATTATAAATTTCCTGACAGCAGGAACTATGCCTTCTCTTCTTCCTGTGCATCCTCCTCCTTCCCCCAAACACTTGGCCTGAGACTGAGCACACATGAGAGAAGGCCCAGAATGTAGGGAGGGATTCTGGAATCTCCTTCTGCCTGAGGGCTTCAGATATGTAAAGTGAAAAGGGTGAGCTAGACTGTATTCAAGAGGCTTCACCCCACAACTGATGGACTCAGGGAACTTCTGATGTCTTTGCTGCTTCAGGCAGATCTCCCCTTCTCAAGACTCTCCTCCTAGATTTCCCTCCCTGACTTTTGCCAGAATTACCCAGGAGGTTAACCCCCACCCTTTCTCCAGTAATAAAAAAGGGTTCCATCAAGTCTTATGGAATGATTCTTTTTTTTTTTTTTTGCAAGGCAATGGGGTTAAGTGGCTTGCCCAAGGCCACACAGCTAGGTAATTATTAAGTGTCTGAGGCCGGATTTGAACTCAGGTACTCCTGACTCCAAGGCCAGTGCTCTATCCACTGCACCACCTAGCCGCTGAATGATTCCTTTCTTGACCCAAGCAGAGCCTTGGGACAAAGTATTGGTAAGTCCTTGTTCCTTGTGTTCACAGGAGACTTTGGGCCTTCACTCTATCTCATGCAAGTTGATTTAGCACAAAATAAATATAATATTTCTCTACTATGGAGAATAGAATTTTCTGGTATTTAAAAAAATTTAATTATAGAAAACCATGTGAAAAATTAGCCTTTGTTGTGCTCCCCCCCACCAAGTTCCAGAACCAAGACAGTTTCTCAGAAGGGAAGCTTTCCATTTTCTAAATGCTATACCACTGGTCTCATCAGATTTGCTCAAACTTCAGGCATCTCAGACTCTGGCTCCTACCTGCTACATTAAGAAGATTCCATCTCTTTTGCTGCTCTGTCTTCAACCACTGTAAGGACATTCTTTAAGACTTTGGGCTTTTCAGCAGAACCTATAATGGTTCCCCATTGCTCACCACAAGGGTAGGCCAAAGATGGTCTACAAAGATGGCCCATGAACTGGTAACTATACTACCAAGAATGCATGGTGGGTTCCCATTCAAGTACTCTGACTTATCATTTGCCAAAAGGAAAAAAACAGCAACAAGATAATAAAAATAATAATACTTGATGTGTGTGGAGTTTAACAGCTTACAAAGTGTTTTCCATATATTAGTTATTTATTCCTTATAATAACCCTGTGAGGTAGGTGATCGAAGTATTATTATCCCCATTTTACAGATGGGATTCAGAGAAGCAAACCCAAAATTACATAGCTAATAAACATCAGAGGTAGGCTTTGGATACAGACTTCTCAACTCAAATAAATCCAAGACTTCTTCCCCTACTGGAAACCCTGCTACTATCATTTTGAAAAAGGTCTAATAGATCAAGGCTAAAGGTCTAATAGATCAAGGCTACATAGTTTGCGAGACTGTCTATCAACTGCCCCACCAGATCCATCCAGTCTTATTTCCCTTCCTCTTCTCCCTAACACTTACCTACCTAGTCAAGCTGTCCCCTGCAAGACTGTTCTCATTCCTCTCTTATTTACCTTTACTCCTACTGTGTGCCATGATCACACTGCTAGTTAGTAGTAGGACTTAGGTAAGATCTTAGCTTTTCTGCCATCCAGCTGATGGTTCTTTCTGTAGACATTGGCAGCTTCCCTTTCATGATTAACATCCTATAGTTGCTGTGTGTGTGTGTGTGTGTGTGTGTGTGTGTTCTATCTTGTCTCTCCAAACCAGACTAGAAGTTTCTTGAAGGGAAAGACTGTGACTCTTCAGGACCTGAACCTGGATCTGAGTGTTGCTAGATTGAATGGATGATCCTTTATTGAGTCTAATCGCCTCCCAGCAGTGTGTGGAATCCGGTGAACTGACCAGGCTGGTCAGCCCCTAAGACTATGGCTTAGTCTCTATTCTACTCCTTTGCCCCTGGCCCATCACCCTCCCTAGAAGGGCAACTGTGAGTTTATCATTTTTTGTCAAACAATTATCGCTTTAATTTTTGGTCCCCACAAGGCAGGCTCCAGAGTATGTAAAATGAAGCCCTTTCTGGGCCTCCATTTCCTCCTCTATAATATGAAGGAGGGGATTTTCTGTTTGGAAGCAGTCCAGAGATGGAAGTGAAGTCAAGAGGGCATGCTTGGCCAATCCAGAAAGAGAGGAAGTGATTTTTTTTTCCCTGAGAGAGAAGCTAAGAGCTTTAGTCCAGCAGTCAATGTATGGACAGCAGCCACTTTAGGAGAAGCTGGGAATTCAAGGCCTTATCTCACTCTGAACTCCATAGAGGCAATGTGGTAGAGAGGAAAGAGCAGTAGTCTTCCAGTTCTGATGCTGCCACTTACTACCTGTGTGACCTGGACTAAATCATTTGTTTCTCTGGACCTCAGTTTCCTCATATGTTAAATGGCTTCCGAGGTTCCTCCCAGATTCATATGCCTATCTCCCCAGGGCTTAGTGACTGACGAGAAGTTAATGAGAATGGCAGCCAGGCCCTCTGCAGATTGGAAATGCCACCTCATAAACAACTATCAGCCTCACAGCTTTCAATTCTGCAAGCTCCCAGATGGACATCTCCACACCCCCTGCCTGCTGCTGCTTTCATTCCAGATGAATCCTCTGGTCCCCATAAGTGCCCCAAATGTTCATACTCTCCGTTTTTCCCAATCAGATTGCTCTAAAGCAAACCCCATCCAGTCTGGCCCTCCTGCCACTGTGACAGCCTCCTTGCCTTCTCTGTCCTTGCCTTCTCAGCTTCCTCCACTGGGCCTGATGCTGACAGCTGGCAAATCCCTGGACTCAGGTAGTTGGATGCCTGAAAACAAGGAGGTACCACTCTGCTGTCTGTCACAGTCTGTGAGAAAAATGTCAACATCTATGAGGCTCCTCCATCTCTGGCACTCCCTTTCCTGGTCTCTTCCTGCTGGCCCAGTACCTCTTCCCCTACTACCTCCTTCACCAAGGCACACTGACAAGAGCCCCAATTCTACTATGCCTCTTAGGCTGAAGGAAGAAGATAGTAAGAGGGCCCAACAGTACCTCCCACATTCCCTTTCCTGCCTCCCTGATCCCTGTGAAATTTAACTCTTTGCTTTTGTAGAACAAAACTGACTCAGAGGTCTAACTTGGAGACTTCCTGTTTTGAATGCTCTCGGATGGTTCAATTAATCAGTATACCTGTATCAAGAATCTAGCATTTTCAGCCCTATGCTAGTTTACTGAGGCATCTACAAAGCCCATTAGCCTTGTCTCACAATTGTTTCCCACTCCTCCCCTATGTATCACCTTTAGTCCAGGCAAACTGTTCTTCCCACTGTCCCCAGAATCTGACCCATGTTTTTCCATCTCCATATTTACTTAGGCTTTTCTCAAACTGCTTTTCTCACATTCTCCCAACACCCTATCCAACTCTTCTTCATCCTCTGAGTCCTACCTGAAATCCCAGTTCCCTGACCACTCCAGCCCACCTATCTTCCAATTCTGCTGCTGCTGTCAGGACTTACTCATTTGTACCTTCTTTGCAAAACAGGGAAAAAAAAACTATTGTCCTGCCTAAACCTCCTGACCAACCTGCTCCCCCCCCCCCCCCCATTCTCTTCTCTGCCCCTTCATTCTCAGCACTATTCTTTCCCCCCTTGGCCTCTTTCCCCAGCCTCAAATCATTCACTCCACCCTTAGGGAGGCCTCTTAATTCAGTGGTCTGTCGATGACCCTTGTTCCCAGGTGGGTTTTGTTGTTATTATTATTATTCTCCCATGGCTTTGTCTGATTCTCTCCAGAATTTCTTCTGCCTCAGCTAATAGCCATTAAAGTCTAGTACACACCAAGCTCTTGGTAGCCAACCATGAACTGGTTAGGAGTGAGGAGGTCATGCTTTATGGCTTTAATAACAGAGTTACAAAAGGTCTCATAACTTCATTAATGCCTGCAAAATCTACAAGAGGCAACCAATGACAAGAAAATGATGTGCTGTTCTTTGGGGGGTGTGGAAGGAAATGGTAGGGTGATGAGGCTGGCTTATTCACCCTCCCCCAAACTACAAATGGCCCCAAGAGAAAGGATTAACCCATCTAGTGGACATTCATGGCTTTCCACAATCTAGCACCAACCTATTTTTTCTCACTTCACCTCAATTGAAAACTTCATTAATCTCTTAAGAGGTGCAGGCCCTTATTCAAAGTCCTGGGGAATGCAAAATCCAAAAAACCAAAACAATTCTTGACTTCACATATCCTACTTTCTACTAGGGAATTGAGGTAGGGGTGGAGAGATCAATTTGGACAGAGAAAAAAATAGTTACAAAAATTGGATACAATTGGATACAAAGTAATAGAAGAAAGAATATTGATGGCTGGAGGATGGGGGTAAAGAGAAGAACCAAAAAAGGCTTCTGAGCTAAATCTGAAGGGAGTTAATAGTTCCTAGAGGCAAGGGTGAAGAGGGTGACAAGTTTAGACAAAAGCCCTGAGGTGGAGAAAAGAGATGTACAGGGGAACATCGAGTAGCTCTGTGTAACTGGAAAAAAGATTGATTGTGAGGAGTAATACACAATCAGACTGAAGACAGGTGGGAACCAGATTGTGAAAGGTTTTAAAAGTCAAACAGAGGCACTTCTATTTTAACTTGGAGTCCATAGGGAGCTAGTAATGCTGCCTGAGGAGGGGAGTGAACATGGACAGAGTACATCTTTAAAGACTGTACTTTTGGCCACTTTTCTGGGGAAAAATTTAAAGGTCATGTTCATCCCCATGTCTCCATACCTTTTATTCAAGTTTCCTCCAATATCTTTTGCCTCTTCATTATCCTCTCCTTCCTTTTTACCTGTCCAAACCCTATCACCCATCCTATAAGGCCCAGGATAATCAGAAGTGAATGTTTTCTCCTTCTCAGATCTTAAGGATACTTAGTATGCAGAACACTCACTAAAATGATAAACATATATATCATTGCCTGATACTGTTATTGAATTGTATATATTTCCCCTGCTTGATTTTCAGGGAAGGGCCTGATTATCCCACAATCTTGGAGCCATGGCATGTCTAAGCTGGAAGGGGACATCAGAAAGCACTTTCCTGAAACCCTTCCTTTTACATGGAAGCAAATTAAAAGCCCAGAAAGGCAGGGGTGACTTACTCAAGCCCCTTTATTTTACAGATGAGTTTTGGTTAAATGGATAGGTTAAAAGACTTGTCCTAAGCCATAAAGCTAGTCACTGACAGAACCAGGGCTGGATAGGAACTGATCTAAGGATTTCCACGATGGTCCCTGGTCTTCTCCACAGACCCCCCCCCCCCCCCGATCCAAACACACAGCACCTAGAAGAGGTGCAAAACAAATTTGAGAAAAGAACTGAATCTGCATTTGTGTCCCTCAACCTCCTAATTACTGTGAGAGTGTGTTAGGCATGGGTGAAGGTGCTATTAGAGGTCTCTGTCAAATCTGAGCTGGAACCAGGTCTTTCTGACAGTAAGTTCTACATGCTAAACATCCTCCCTCTTCTCCAAACCACCTCGAGTGGGGGAAGGAATGGCATCTTGGGCACAGCTCTGGCGCAAAACTGGTGCTGATGATAACACCCCAGGTCCTGAGAGTGTTTTCTTGTGTTTCTTAGTATTTTTTGGTCGGGGTAGGGAAGAGGTTGAGTGTATCAGTTGTGGATTTGAGAGGGATTTGTCTCTATCTCTTGCTTTGGTGGCCTGGGGTGGGCTAAAGGAAAGGAGTAGAGAAGGCTGATATTCTCTGGTCTTTCTGGTCCAGAATGTTTGTTGTGTTGTGTTGTGTTTGTTTTTTAATTTAGAGTCTGTGTCAGACCCTTTCCCTGGCACCCCTGAGGGAAGGATGGCCAGCTCTCGATGCAATCAGTTCACTGAAAATTTGAAGAGCTTTTCAATAGTCCTTGGTCCCTCCAAGTCCCTATGCAAGCAAGCCGCATGTCTATCCAAGTGCACCATTGTGCAGGCTCGCTTCCGCTGAGTAGGTATAAACAAGGTCATCTGCAAGTCTAAACCCACCGTCGGCGAGCCCCCTCCTCCCTCCCGCGGCCCTCAGCCCTCAGCCCGGAGCTGAAGCAGGGTGCTCCGGCCCACCCCCCCCGCCCCGCATAGTTTTGCAGATCGCTCTCGGGCGAGCAGAGCCGAGCCAACATGTCGGCTTCCCCGCGCTCCGCCGCAGCCGGCGTTCCGAGCCGTTCTCGGGCTGGCACCCCCGCGCGGCGGCCCGGCCCGCTCTGCGCTCGCAGGCTGGGGCCGGAGGGCAGGTGCGGCGCCCGGGGTGGCCGGCGCCCCTCGGGCCCGACGCGCGGCTCCCCGAGCGGGCAGGCCGGCGCCCCCGCCCCCCAGTCCCGTGCGTACGAATGCGCGTGTTTATTTTGCAATTAAGCCCGGCAGCCGAGTGGAAGGAGAGGTCCTTTGTTCGGGGGCCGGCGCGGGGAGAGGAGCGAGGTACGCTCGGGGCGGCCGCGGCCCCTCCCCCCTCCTCCCGGAACGTTCTCGGCGCCCCCCCCCGCACCCCGCCACCTCAGCCCGAGCCGCGGCTCTTTTGCCCGGGTCCCGCGCGCCGCTCCCGCAGCACGAACCCCGTGATTGCCCATCCATCAGGGGCAGACAGAGCGCGCTCCGCCCCGAGCCCCCTCCCCCCGCGTCTCCAGTCCTCGCACCCGGTCCCCGGGGCTCCCGCAGAAGCCAACGAGCCGGGGCACGCCGCGCGCGGCACGGAGCTTTCCGCGCCCCCCTGCCACCCCGGGGCCCGGGGGGAAGGGCGAGCCGCAGACCCCCGCACGCACAGCCGCGCAGCTCCGCGGGCCATCGGGCGGAGGGCGCGGCGGAGCGCGGCCCGGGGGGCCGAGGCCCGGGGGCCCCACTCGTGCGCCGCCCGGGCGGCTGCCGGAGGCTGAGTCGCAGCCGCTTCGCTCCCCTCCCGCTGAGCGGCTCGGGTCATGCGGCGGGGCCCCAGGGCAGGAGGGGGAGCGGGGGGCCCGCCGCCCCGCCGGGCCCCTCGCCCTCTCAGCCCCGGGACTTCCCGGGGCAGCGGCTCACAGCCGTCCCACCCACCCGCCCACCCGGGAGCGCGGTACCTGGGTCCCCGGAGCAGTCCCCGCCGCGCTCCTCTTTCCTTTCCCCGGAACTGATGTGAGGGTTGGTGGAGAACATGAGGGGTATGTTCTTACAGGGAGGGGGAGCAAGAGGACTGGGCTCCTGGGGCCTCCCAGGGGGCGCAGAGCAATCTGCCTCGATCCGGGTGGCTTTTCATGTCCCGTGGGCAAATCTGATGACCTTCCTCCCTTCGCAGCGCCCCTCCCACCTTCCCCGGGCTCGCTCTCTCCCCCGCACGAGTCCCCTTCAGTCTCTCCACCCTGCCTCTCTCACCCACACCGGCTTCCTCCCGCTCTTTTGTCCGCCTCCCCGAACCCTGACCCCCGTGGTCTCTGGGTCCCGCGCCTGTCCGGTCCTGGGCGCTCGCCTGCCCGCCCCTGGCGTTCCTGCTTGTTTGGTCGATCCCTTTCGCGCGGCCCCGAAGTGTGAATGCCAATTAGGGGGCAGGAGGATGTGTATCTGAGATGTGCAAACACAAAAGGCAGGAAATAAAAGTCATCTCCCACCGAAGAGGAGAGGTAACCATGGCTACCTGGGACCTCATTTAAAACGGTGCCGGCCGCGGGCGAAAAGGCACCACTTCCCATTGTCAGAGACGCTTACGCGAGGCTTTGAAAATGCTAAGCCCCCTGGAAACCGTCTGGGGAGTCGGAAAACGAAAATGAGGAAGGGGAAAAATAGAAATGATATTTATTTCTGTTTGTGTGAGAGTCTGGAGAACCTCCTCCTCCTCCCCTTGATCTTCACCCCCCCCTCCGCCTTTTCCGTTCTTTTCCTCCTTCATTTCCCTCTGCTCGTCCTCCTCTTCCCAGCTATTTTTCACTCCATGCAAAAGAAGAAAATATCTTCAAAAGAAAACAAAAATCGGGAGGGAGGAGGAGGAGGAGGTAGCCAGAAGTGGCTTGATGGGTTCCAGTAGTCCAGACAGACAGAAGGACCAATAGACACAAGGTCAGGTGTCTGGGGAAACCAGCCAGGAAGGGCTGTGGCTGGGCGAGGGCTGAGTGGGGGGCCGTTAGGAGGGCCAAGCTGCGGGAGGAAATGTAGAGGGCAGTAGCAACAAAACCTAGGGATGCAGGCTTTTCCCCAGCAGATGCCTCCCCCTCTGGAGGGCAATTCTCAAGGGCAAGAAATAGATTTCCCTGAACTTGTGCACTAAGCAAACTGGTGAGACTTGAGGAAGAAGGTGGTGGGGAGGAGATAGTTGGGGGGGGGGGGTCCTTAGGGCACTGCTTAAGCCCTTTTTTATCTTTCAACCTAAAATAATAACTGGCATTTAGATAGAACTTAAAGGTTTGCAAAGCACTGTACATACATAGTTTCTGAGCCTCACAACAAACCCTGTGAGAAACCATAGGTATTGTTTTTCAAATGAGGCAACTGAGGCCAAGAGAGGTTACTTGTCTTGCCCATGATTACACAACTAGCAAATATCAGAGATGAGACGGAAACTCAGGTATTTCTTACTCCAAAGTCTATATGCTAGCCACCAAGTCATTCTATCTTTGCCTGGAATGTATTAATACAATCTTTCTTTTCCCTTTTTCATGTAATCAAACTTCCTCCAAAAAATTTCTGACTGAACATTCCCCTTACAGTTCACTCATCCATCAGCTCTCACATTCTTAACTGCTTTTGGACACCACTCAATGTACTTTAATTAGCAAGCAACTTTGCATCTCTCTGCGTTTACTGTGTTTATCTTGCTTCCTCCTCTAAGGTGGAGCTTTCTCCTGAGCAAGAAATGGCTGGGGGTCTTCTTCACTACATTCAAATCTACCAAGCACTACCTGATTTGAGTCATCATATAGTGAGTGTTCAAAAGGAATTTAATGATGGTGGAGGTGGTTTATCTTTCTTACAAACTTTTAAGGGGTAGGGATATTAGAGAATTTGAGGTACAGAGAGGATAAAGTATCTTGAGTACTAAAATGTGAGTTAAAGAGCAAGAGTATGCCAAATTATTGTTTTATAACAATTAGATGTCAACTCCCACAAAACCTGGGAATGGGTTGGGGGAGATAGGAAAGGGGAAAGGGGAAGAAGAGAGTAAGACAAGGGAATTGCCTGAAACAGTAGAGAGAGAAAATGTGTGTGTGTGTGTGTGTGTGTGTGTGTGTGTGTGTGTGTGTGTGTGTGTGTGTGTGTAAGGCTAACCCTTGAGTGTCCTGATAAGATTTGAATTTCAGACAGAAAAAAAAAATCCAGGTTGCTTTCTGGTTCCAGTGCCTGAGCTTAGATAAATGAGATAGGCAGCTTCATGTGGAACTTATGGAAGACAACTTGTTCATTCAGAGAAAAAAAATGATACTTTTAAATTTGGAAGAGGAAAGAGACAGGGCCCATACATACATACATACATTGGTATATGGAACTTGAGGTGAGGAAACTCCATTTACCAATGCAGTTGAGCATCTTATAGTCTTGGGGAATTTCCTGGAACACAGAAATGTTAAGTGATTTCTTCTGGGTCACAAAGTCAGTATTTGAATCCAAGTCTTTCCAATTTTCAGGCTGTTTCTTAAACTATATAAATGTGCATAATTTCCCAGATATTCTATTCTCCTTGGCTAAGAGGTGTTAATTTTATGTTAGGTCCCTGAGTATTACCATGGAAATAGAAAACCACTAATATAACACACAGAGATACAATTTTTAAACTTTGCCTACAATTAACAATTGCTTTCCTTTTCCCAGTTGCTCCTGTCTCCCTGGGTTACTTTCTTTAGTTAGGTAGGATTTGGGTGGGAAGCCAAGTGACAAATTTTCTTTTTGATTTCTGTTAATGTTCTATCATATCATTTGCACCAAAACTATCCCCATTTTTGGTCTTTCAGAGTCATAAGAAAGACAAAAAGATGACTGTGACATGAGATCACCAGTTTTCCAAAAGTTCTGTCTAGATGGGACAAATGTTCAAATCTGTTCAAAATTATCAGCTCTCTCTCTCTCTCTCTCTCTCTCTCTCTCTCTCTCTCTCTCAGCAATCAATGCTACTTTTTGTCAGCCTTAGGTGAGTCCATAGGATCAAAGATCAATCTGTTATTTTTTTCTTTTTTTAGGGTTTTTTTGCAAGGCAATGGGGTTAAGTGGCTTGCCCAAGGCCACACAGCTAGGTAATTATTAAGTGTCTGAGGCGGGATTTGAACTCAGGTACTTCTGACTCCATGGATAGTGCTCTATCCACTGTGCCACCTAGCCGCCCCTCAAAGATCAATCTGGAAGGGACCAATGTCACTAACTAGTCTTATCCTCTCATCCCCTTCTTTTATATCTGGTAACCAAGGCCTAGGGAGATTTAATTGCCCAAGATCCCACAGGTGTCCGGTTATTAGACTCTAGAACTAGTACTCTTTCTCACAGCACTAAGTGGGTCTAAGTGTTCTCATTTTCTATGCACTCCTCTAAAATTCTCTGAATTTCTTGAGGTCTCCTAACCTCATGGTCATCCATTTGGGGGGGGGGGGGCAAGGAAATGAGATTAAGTGACTCACCCAAGATCACACAATTATGTAAGTATCTGAGGTGGATTTGAACACAGGTCCTCCTGATTACACATCTGGGGCTTTATCCCCTGTACTACCCACCTACCCCTAGGATCATCCTTTAATTCTTGGTTCTTTCTCCCCACTCGAACATACCCAGTCTCTATTCATGGCAAATCTTGATAATTCTACCTCCAAGTTTCTCAAATCTATGGTTCTCTATTCCTCACAGTTGCCACCCCATTTTAAAATACCATCATCTCTTGCCTAAGACTATTGTAATGACCCAGGCAATCACTTATTTCCAGTTTCTCCTCTCTAGCTTCCTAGACTATCAAAATTTCTTCCTGAAGTACAGTTATGATCTTACATGTTTAAAAATTTTTAATAATATTTTATTTTTTCCCAATTACATGTCAAGACAATTTTTAGCATTCATTTGTACAAGATTTTGAGTTCCAAATTTCTCTCCCTCCCTCCCTCCCCTCTCCTCTTTCAAGAATCGAATGCAATTTGATATGTTATACATGTGCTATCATGTAAAATGTATTTCCATATTAGTCACAGTTGTGAAAGAGACAGATCAAAAGGAAAAAAACACAAAAAGGAATAAAGTAAATGAAAATAATATGCTTCAATGTACATTGAGTCCATCAGTTCTTTATCTGAATGTGGATAGCCATTTTCTTTCATGAGTCCTTTGTACTTTTCTTGTATCATTTTGTTGCTAAGAAGAGCTGAGTCATTCATCAGTCTGGCCTTTTAGCTCTCTACTTAAAAACTTTCAGTTGTTCCTTTTATTGCCAGTAGGACCAAATGTGAATTCCTTACCTTGGGATTTAAGGTCCTCTGCTATCAGTCTCTATCAGATTTTTCCAGGTCGATTTCACATTATTTCCTTTTATGAAAATTCTAGTCAACTTAAATGTCTGAACTCTGTATTTCATGTCTTGTCCAACAGGTCTGTCTCACCTGGAATTCACTACCTCTTTATCTGTTTTTGAGAATAAGTACCTTTCTTCCAAAATAAACTCATCTTATTCCATATAGACTTCCTGAAAACTCACTTCCTCCCTCTTTCCTTTAATTACCTTCGAAGTTATATTGATGGTATAACTTCCTCTTCCTTCCCACAGTAGTGGAGACTTGGCTGCTCTTGATTCTGCATCTGCAGGTCCTTGAACAAGTAGGTACTTACTAAGATTTTAAAAGCTGACTTGAATCTTATGTAGATGGACAAGCTTCAGGAACGGGAAGACATATAAATGTAATCTGCTACCCTCACTATCATCAGTCACCATCATCACTCTGTCAACTGGAACAATGTCATTTTCCTTAAATCAGGCCATGTCATGAGCTCAGACTCTAAACTCCAGGATCTCTGTTTTTTTAGCTGCCATGCCAGTGGAGACCATTATAGGAAGATGGGATTTGGCACCCTCCTTCCCTTATTTGCAATGAGCCATCAATTAGATCACCTTTATAAATCACCTCTTACTGGGAGATCCTCTAGGTGTGAGGCAATGGTGGGGAATGTAAGAGCACTATCAGGCATGGTTATTGTCCTTAAGGAATTCACAATGTCAGTTCAGCAGATATTTATTGGTTGCTTGGCTCTGAGGAAGAAGAGGGAAATGAAACTAACTCACAGAAAGCAACTAGAGCGATCCAGTCACTGTGGCCTACTTGCTGGCTACCCTATCCCTGTTTTCTGTCTTTGGTCTTTGCACTGGCCATCCCCTGGTGATTCCACCTTGAAATTTCCCTGGATTCCTTCAAGGTTTGACCTCCTTCAAGAGGAAGTTCCCCCATCCTGGACCTAAGACTCTGAGATGATCTTCTGTCTGTGCTTTACATAATGTAGAAAGATATTTTCATGTTTGCCTATTCCATTAAAATGTAGACTCCTGAAGGGAAGGGGTTTTTCTGTTCGGTTTTTTTTTTTTTTTGGTTTGTCTTTAACTTTCTTAGTATTCCCAGTGCTTAAAGGCACATGGCTTGGCCCACAGTAAACTCATAATCAATGCTTGTTGACTGACTGGCTAGTGCTGTAGGAATTCACAGGAGGGAAAAACTGTTTTGGACTAAAATAGTCTGTGAAGGCATATGAAGGCAGCAGACCTTAAGCTAGGCTTTTAAGGAAGGAAGAGCTAAGAGGGAGGAGGGAGAAGCCCTTTCAATCAAGGGAACAACAATCTCAAGGCCATAGGGAAATGTTGCATGAGGAAAGGGAGCTAAAAGATAGGAAAGGGCCAAGTTGTGGAGGATCTTGAAAGCATCTTTTTTTTTCTTTTTTTGGTCTCATTTCTCCAAAGTACTGAGGGATAACTTGACCTTGTTTCCTGAGTAGCCTTCACCCATCCTCAGGGTGGTCCACAATGGTGTTGGAATACGTATCTACCCTCTTCCCAGTGTACCCAGGGTAGCTAAACTGTTCACCTCTTGTTCAAAGCTTCAGCCCCCCCTTAGAGAGGAGAGAAATGAACAGATGTTTCCATGAATCAGGAAAACAGTGTTGGCTCCCAGATGGGCTCATCTAGAAAGCCTTGTCTCTTTCTTTTTCTCTGAAGCCTCTTATAACAAGGTCTTTCTTTTTTGGAGAGCAGCTGATCTGCTGTTTGCAAGACGAGCAGAGCTTTGCTGTTCTGGGGGCATCTGTCAAGCCCCCTCACCCATCCTGCTTCTCTGAAAGTCTTTCCATAGCAGGTCATGAGACCTGAAGTGGTGTCTTGTCATTCCTGGTGACCAAAGTCATTTAATCATTATTGCCTGATCAGGGGACTCCCTCTAGCTGAAAGAGGGAATCATGTACCTAGGACAAAATCTTGACTAAAGGTTCTATCTTTCTCTGAGTGTGTTTGTGTGTGTGTGTTTCTCTCTCTCTCTCTCTCTCTCTCTCTCTCTGTGTGTGTGTGTGTGTGTGTGTGTGTATTTTAAATAGCAAACTTTGAATACCAACATACACATGTATGGTGAATTTGAGCTCCTTTGAAAGCGTAGGTTGTTTTTTTAATTTCTGTATCCCTATCACCCAGCACATATTAGGTATTTAACAAATATGCATTTAATTGATTTCTTTTTTTTTTTTTTACATTTTCAAAGCTATCTCAATTGATAGCAAGGATTTTCCACAGGGTATCTAGATATCATTTAATCCTAAGATTTGCCACTAAAGGCTAGAAATCTAAGGGTTCTTTGGATCTCAAATCTAAGCACAAAAACTAACCCACTGGAGATATTTTAGAGAAAGAGAAAAACAGGCAATTTGTCTGCTCAAATAGGAGCTTCACTGAGCACCAAGAGCCACAAAGAATGCTGGGATGTGGGTAAATGGGGTGGGAAAAGGTTTTGGACTTGAAAAGGGTCCCTGGTCTAAAGGGAAGTACCTTAAGTCAGAATGCTTCAGGAGGGACTGGTAAGCAGAAAGTGACTGATACTCTGTCTGCCAGCCTCAGGCTCAGGAAGACAGGAACCTGTTTTTTTTTTTCCAGACTGTTAAGATAGAAAATTCCCAGAGAACACATTTCTAGCAAGATGAGTGACCTGATACCCTGTAATTTCCTGGCTCACAAAGACAAAAGGAGGCTTGACTTTGTGCTCTTCACGTCTCACTCCTCTGCAAGTCTGAAACAGTTGGGCGGCACTCCACTCTCTGTGGAAGTCACCTTCTGCCCTTCAGAGGAGGGCAGGTCCTTCTTGGGTATAAAGGAAAGATGAGGAGTAGACAGACTTTTTCATGATGCTGTCTGGTGGAAAGTCCAAATGACATGTCTTCTCACTTCTAGTTAGTTCCAGTACTGAACAACCTTCAAGGGAGTGGTATTAAGCAGGTTTCCTTCTAAGAGGTATGGAAGTTTCCTCATCTTATCTGGGTGATTTGGAGGCCAATCTAGTAAGGTGCAAGAAGATATACCGAAGGTTGATTATGTCCTTACAGGTAGAAGGTTCTAGAATTTCAGATCATGGAGATACTTCTCCCTTGAACCCTGCTTTGATTCTGGTCCAGCATGTTAGGTGTAAATGAACTGTGCATTCCCTGAAAATACACAGTGGTTTAGGGGATCCTGAGAAGGTTTGGAGAAAGAGGGTGTGTGTGTGTGTGTGTGTGTGTGTGTGTTTTACAGATTTTACACCAAAGGAGAGGATGAGGGTGGGAGTAGTGATGGCCTCCTAATGAAGATTGGATCTCCTTCTCCCTCCACTACAACCTGCCCCCTTGCCTTTCTGGCTTCCAACACAGGCTTCACCTGGGACCACACAATTTAGTTCCCTCCCATGCAGGCAGGCACCCAAGACAGGAATTATGGTCCCTGCAAAAGACAATGACAGTGAATCTGGTTACTGCCTTTTCAGCAAATGTAATTCCTTTTTATTAGAAAATTAAAGGGTATGAAGAGCTTTCCAAAAGCCAAAGAGCTGAAATGTGCTTTCATAAGATATGCAGGGTCTGATAAAACGGATTTACTTGTCTACCTCCTCCTCTCCTCCCCTGCTTCTCCTCTACTCCACCTTCTCCTCAACCCCCTTCCCACTCTCCCCCAGCTTTAATGATTACTCTAATAAAAAGGCAATGCATTGGCTCAAACATCAATGCTGGCATTCGCCTGGCCAAGGCCGCAGTGTTCCGCCCAGGGGAACATGCCCAAGGTTCAGAAGACTAGAGCCTTGAGGAACAATCTTTTGTTTCATTGTGGCAGACTAAATTTGGGGCTCTCAACAGCACAGGCTCCATAATTTCACACTTTCAGAATAACTGCAGGGATCCCCTTTTCTTCCTGCCTGGGCAAAATGGTGAAAGATGGCTCTTAGCCTCAGCTAATCTGAGGGTTTAGGGTTAAAGAAAAAAAAAGTCAGCCAGCTTGTTCCCACAAAATACCACCCTCCACCTAGCAACAAATATGCTAGCAATTACAGACAGAAAGACAGGTAAAGAGAAGCAATTATAGGCGGAGAGATATAGATTACCCCCTAGCCGTTGCTCAGAAAGCAACTATTAAAAGCCACCTAGGGAGTCTTTTCCTACTGAGAACTCCTTGATCCCTCCTGTTCTTCAGTAGAATTCACAAACAAGGGTCTCTGTCTTAGAAATAGGGTAAAGGAGAGATCTCTGGAGGATCTATGTATACAAAAGGTGACTAGGACCCTAAAACTGAAGTCATTATAAACTGAGTAATTAAGTAAGGTAACTAAAATAATCTAATTTTCTTTTCTTTAATGTGTCTTTTTCTCCCTTTTCTAATGATCAGATGCTGCCTTCCTCATTTTGTACTTGGGAGGTGTGGGATTGGGTATGGGATTTGAAGAGGTGACTTTCATAACCTTTCACAAATAATAAAGCCTTAACAATAGAAATTTCTTGCTACCCAGAGAAGGGGATGTCCACAGCCCAGAAATGTCCTCTTCCAAGGTGTCTCTTCTTTCTCCCCTCCCCACTGTTCAGCCTCCCTGCTCAAGGACAATTCATTCCCTTCTCTCTTTCCTTGAGCAACAAAAGGAAAAACTAGGTTTGGTTTAACTTGCTCACAATAAAGAGCCTGCTTTTAGCTCTTGCTGTTGCTTTATTCCAGTAGAAAATGCTCTCTGGAAGTCAGACCTCTTACCTTGGAGATCTGGGAGACTGACCGGTGTTGATTGAGGGGTATTCTAAATGAAAACTGAAGAGCCTATTTTAGACACAGCAGCTGTTCTGTCAAAGCTTCTGGTCTAGCATCCTGCACCCCAAACCCACTCTTTCCAAAGCTGTGACCCTTTTTATGCTTTGACCCTTTTAATGCCCCGAGGAAGTTGTGTTCTAGAAATAAAAGTCTTTCTAATACTGCAGTAATGCTTTAGAGTGAGCCATGAATCAGTTTCCTTATTTGTAAAATGGTTCTGAGGGATGAGATAGTGCTGGATGTAGGTTCTTTCCAACTCATTTTATAATTCTATGTCTGAGTTCTCAAAGGAGATGTTGGTTGAATCCTAACAAGCACAAATTACCAAAGAGATTTACTGGTAGGTTGGAAGGACTATGAATTGTGAATCAGGAGGCCTGGGTTCTAGGAGTGACTCTGCTATCAGCTACCTATATAACCCCGAGTTTCTGTTGTTTAGAATGAAGGAACAAAGCATTTAAATTAAGTAGCTAATATGTGACAGATAAAGTTGTAGCTAGGTGTGAAATGGATTGAGAGCCTTGGATAGGTCCTAGAATCAGGAAGATCTGAGTTCAAAATC
Organism: Macrotis lagotis; assembly: GCF_037893015.1. Classification (NCBI taxonomy): domain Eukaryota; kingdom Metazoa; phylum Chordata; class Mammalia; order Peramelemorphia; family Peramelidae; genus Macrotis; species Macrotis lagotis. The sequence goes on from NC_133666.1 coordinate 168,280,465, forward strand.
CAGCCTAAGACACTTAATTGTGTGACCCTGGGCAAGTCGATTCACTCTGCCTCAGTTTCCTCATCAGTAAAATGAGTTGGAAAAGGAAATGGAAAACTACTACAGCATCTCTGGCAAGAAAACCCCAAATGGGATCATGGGAGGTTAGACACCACTAAAATGATTGAGCAAAACATGTCAGGCACCTTGCTAAGCATTTTAAAAAAAATCCCAAAACATTTCATTTGATCCTCACAACTGTCCTTTGAGGTAGATTCTATTATTACACCCCTTTTCAGTTGAGGAAACTGAGTCAGAGGTATCAGGCCCCAAGCTGTATCCAGCTTGCCACCTACTACCTTATGTGCCCTTGGGCAAATCACTTCACCTTTCTTCAGTCTCAACTTTCTATCAAATGAGGAAGAACCTGGTCTAGTTCCTACCACCTCTAAATCTCTGATTCTAGGCTGGCTCATTTCTCTACACCTTAGTTTCCTCATCTGTAAAAATAAGAAGTTTGAGCCAGATGAGCTGTAAAATCCCTTCCAGCCCTAAACTATGAATATGGATTTCTAGATTTCAAGGTTTTCTGTTTCTGGAGAGAAGTGTTCACTTCCACCTGTAAGGAGGGTTAGGTGTGCAAGGGGACAGGTGTCTAAATTGCTCTCTCTTCCCACTCTTCTCCCTCATCCCCAAGTGTCTGACTAGTCAGTGAGTCATGTCCTCCAGTCCAATGTGACTTGTATGTGAAAGGGGGTGGGTTAGGAATGATTGCTGGGGAGTTGTATGTCCTTCTGTCTGGGCTGAAGGTGAGGAGGTCAGCCTAGGCGGCTGGCTGGCTGGCAGTGGCGCCGGTGGAGCTTGAGGAGTGCCTGGGGCTGAGGCTTCCCAAAGATAAGTCTGTAGGTCACTGGGAGCCAGCAACAAGCTCACTGCTGCTGACAGGAAATTTTTGTGAATGAACCCCTGGTCTTAGTTTCTAGTATTTATTAGACACTACCCATCACTTTCCTGCCCCAGGCAAAGCCAGGACCCTAGAGAATGTTGGTGGGATACCAAAATAAGAAGGGACAAAATTAAGATGAACAATGGAAGTGGTCAGAAGGAGCAAAGAGGTTGTGGTCAGAGGTGGGAAAAGATGACAGAGGCAAGAGGATAGGAAACAGGGGGGCAGGAGAGTGAAGAAAGGTGGAAACAGGACCAGTTCAATAGGCCTGCAATTTGCATGGTTGAGGAGTGGAGAATTGCTGAAGCAAAATGTCAGTGGAATTGCCTATATGGCGTTTGGGGAGTAGGGGGTGGGGTGGGAGTTTGGGGGGTGTATTTTCCAGGTAAGCATTTGTTAACTGGGGGGGGGGGGTGACAAAGTTCAACATCAATTCCCCAAACCCAGAAAAATTCTCTCTTCATGAGCCTCCCCTCATACTCTGTATCCTGGGCTGCTAAGCAAATGTACTGCAAATGAGATATTGGATTTTCATTTACACCCAATATTCATTTCCCCAGCCCTTCTGGAGCTGACCTGTCCTGTCCTGCCATCTCTCGCCCTCCCCCTCTCCCCCCTCCCTTCTCTTTCCAATTCAATTGCCAGGCAGGAGAGAAACTGCCTCTTTCCTTCTCACTAGAAGAAGGGCCTTGATGCTGGAACCAGCCACGGTGATCAACCCTGCTACAAATCAGGGGTCAGGCAGCGCCGCTGTTAGACAGAGTCCCACTGCACGTGCTCCGGGTCTTAATGGCTTTTTACACCGAACCGAGGAAGGGGACCAAAGAAGGGAACTGGTGGGTGATCAAGGCCTTCAGCTCATTCCAGCTGTTAATCCAGGGGTGATTACCCTCACTGCTGCCTCTGCGGCCACCCTTCCAGATCCGACCCCACAGCTTCTCCTGCCGGGAACTGGGCCTTGCCTCTGGGCGGCCGGGCCTTGGCAGAAGATGAAAGGAGGGAGGTCTGGCAGGGAAGGCTGTGTCCACACGCCCAGCTCCCTCTCCACCCCCCTTTTCCCTCTGGCTCTGAGAAGCAGGCGGACGTTTCTTTGCCCACTGACTTTACCCTAACATCTGCAAATGTGGCAAAAAAGTTGGCTGGTCCTATTTTTAGCGCCTCACACCGCGTGCCATCTCTCCGCCCACCACCCGGGAAGAAATGCCGAGAGGTGCTGGGGTTGGGGGTAGGTTAACTCTGCTCCTCCTCCTCTACAGCCACCGCCCCCCATCTCCTCCCTCCACCCCCCTCCCCCGCCGCAGGAATTCGGGCTGCTTACTCTCAGGCGCCCTTTCTCCCAGCCCCTTCCCTCTGGTCCCCTCCTGTGACCTCCACTCCTCTCCCCAGCCACCCGCCCACTGCCCATCAAGTTTCCAGAAACCCTGCTGAGCTTGCGTGGCGATTCCTCCTGGCCAGCTCCGGTCCCACAGACCCTAGGGATCCCCGCCTTCCCGCAGCCCCTACACACCCTGAGGCTCCCTCCAGCTGCCCTGAGGCAGGAAGGGCGGGGACTGCCCGATCCTGCACGGGCCGGGCCTGCCCCTCGGCTTCTCCAAGGGCCACCCTAGCATAAAGTAGAACTGGGGACTGGAAATGGGGTGGGACACCCAGATCGTGGCCTGGGTGGGAGCCCAGTAGGGGAGGGTGGAGGACGCTGGGAAGGGAGAGAAAGCTGGAGACGGGACTGGTGTGTGTGTGTGTGTGTGTGTGTGTGTGTGTGTGTCTGTGGGGGGGGGCGGCAGTGGTGAGTGGTGGTGAGAGTAAAGGTGGGGGTGGATGAAACTGCACACATATCCTTCTACCAATGGCCATGACCTCAGACACTTGGTAACCACCCTAGGGCAGCAAGCCCAACCTAGTCAGCTGTTTTGGGGGTGGAAAACAGATGGCCCTCAAACTAGCTAGTCCCCTTCCCTAGCTCTGTCGCTGGCCAAAGCTGAAGTCCTGTTAGCAGGAACTGGGGGCCTGGCCTCCACGCCCACACTCCAGCTATTGACTCATACAGCTAGCTTCATGTCTCTCTCTCTCTCTCTCTCTCTCTCTCTCTCTCTCTCTCTCTCTCTCTCTCTCTCCTTATCCCTCTATAGTGAATACAGGATGGCCTTGGGTAAAATGGTCACTGCAGAGAGGGCCGCGTATTTAATTCATGTATTTTTATTTTAACCCTAAACCTCACAGACAATTCCCCAGGCTTGTCTCACTCATCTCATAATAGACTTGAATCTGATGCCTGCCTGGACCTTCTGGCTAAATTCTAGTTCCCCTTTTCCTTAACTGGGAGAGTTTTGACAGGGATGACTGGTTTAGGTATTTAAATTGCAATATTCTATAATTGGCTCAAATCCCAAAACACTTCTTCCTCTCTGTCATAGTTTTCTCCTAAGGTCTAATACACCCCATCCTAATACACAAATATTCTCTACATTTTGGAAAGGGGGAAGGGGTCTCCATGGGAGCCAAGCAGAAATGATTGTGAATTGAGTGGTTGGAAGACAGGTGGCATCTCCTCTGAATGATAAACTCCCTGTCCCTATGCTTCCCTTCCCCCAGTTCCTGTTCATTCCCTTCCACCCCCTCACAGGAGTTCTTTTCCTCACAGGTTTGAACATTTCATGGGGGCTGATCCTGCTCAAAGGGATGATGCTAGAAAGGAGGGGAGGAAGATATATGTCTTCTCAGAGATTGCACTGGGACTGGGGATTCTGTAGTTCATAAAATCCTTACACCTTTGAAAGCTAGATCCTGAAAGGTATAATATACTTGTCCCCAGCCCTAAGAAAAGAGGGCTCTCCTGTGAAGTCATCTAACCTTTCTGGAGAGCAATTTGTAATTATGCCCAAAAGGCAATAAAAATGTGCATACTCTTTGATCCAGCAATACCACAACTGGGTCTATACCCTGAAGAGATCATGAAAAAGGGTAAAAATATCACATACAAAAATATTCATAGCAGCCTTGTTTGTGGTGGCAAAGAATTGGAAATTGAGTGAATGTCCTTCAGTTGGGGAATGGCTGAACAAACTGTGGTATATGTATGTTATGGAGCAATATTGTTCTATTAGAAACCAGGAGGGATGGGAATTCAGAGAAGACTGGAAGGATTTGCATGAACTGATGCTGAGTGAGATGAGCAGAACCAGAAAATCATTGTACACCCTAACAGCAACATGGGGGTTATGATAAACCCTGATGGACTTGCTCATTCCTTCAGTGCAACAATCAGGAACAATTTTAGGGTATCTGCAGTGGAGAATACCATCTGTATTCAAAGAAAGAATTGTGGAGTTTAAACAAAGACCAAAGACTATTACCTTTAATTAAAAAAAATTATATAAGTTTGCTATCTTACATTTTATTTATTTTTTCTTCTTAAGGATCTGATTTCTCTCTCAACACATTCAATTTTGATCAATGTATAGCTTGGAAACAATGTAAAGACTATCAGACTGCCTTCTGTGGGGGTTGGGGGGGAGGGAAGTCAGATTAGGGAGAAAATTGTAAAATTCAAAAAATAATAAAAAAAAAGAGAGAAAAGAGGGCTCTCTTTCTTTCCCCCCTCCAGTCCCTTTTCCTACCTTTCATTGCTTCCCACCTTTCCTTTTCTGCCATCAGTTTTCTGGTGTTCCTATTTCATCTACTGACACCTTTAGCAACTCCATTAGGGTCTCCATTCTCCTGACTGAAATGAAGTCAAAAATTCCTATCTCTCCTGACTTTTTATTCCTGATTTTTGCAAAGCATAGCCATTAATGGGAGGGAAAGATGATGCTGAGAGAAGGGGATGGAAAATATAGCCTCAGCTGGCTTGAACAAAATTAAATTGAATTAAGTTTAACCATTAAAATCCTGACTCATTCACCTTGCCCATCCTTAAGAGACTGTGCTCAACACTCTGCTAGGCACAGATGCTTTGAGTCAATAATAATTAGGTTCCCAGACTCTGCCCTTGAAAAACTTGTATTCTTACTGTAGAAAGACTTCAGAGGACTTCCTTTTAGAAAGGAAATACTGTAAAGGTATGTCATCTTAATAAATATTTGTTGAATGGACTATTCAGATATAGCCTAATTTGAGTTTTGAATCCTGAAATACTCATTTCTAGAAATTTCCATCTCTGGTTCTTCTTTACTGATGCTACATAGAGATATTCTTTTAATGAGATTTGGGGGTCAGGGAAAGAACAAGTGACTATCTAATAGGCTTTTCTTAATATTCAATTATTCCCCATCATTCAAATCTACTGAGACATTTGGACTCTTGCAGCCTGCTTCTGCTCTAATCCATAGAGATTAAGATACAAATAGCAGAGGGCTAAACCTGATGGATCCTGGGCACCAGGAACTGGAGTCCCAGGGGCTACATTGGGCGAACTAGAGAGTACTATGAGGCTGGTCTCAGTAGTGAAGGTTTTTCAGAATGGGTTTGAGAGGTGACAGCAAGCAGGAGTCAGGAGTGGGAGGGGATACTATTAGAATCACAGAGCTATTATGAAGAAGGCCCTAGTAAATGTTCCTATTCTTGCCTTTCATTTATTGTTAGTTATGAAAGGCAATGGATTACAGTGAAAATCAAACCATGTCTGGACTCAGAGACTCCTAGCTTTGCCACTCATTATTGTTTTTACTGTTCTTATTATTATCAGCTAGCATTTATATATATTACTCTACCTTTTGCAAAATGTTTTACAAATTTCATTAGATTCTTATAACAACTCTAGAAGGTAGGTGCAATTGTTATCTCCATTTTATGGATGAGGAAACTGAGATAGATTGAGGTTAAGTGACTTGCCAAGGTCCAACAACTAATAAGTTTCTAAGGCTTGGTTTGAGTTCAGGTCTTCCTGACTCCAGGTCCAGTGCTCTATCTATTGCACCATATAGAGATCCTGGGCATAATTTTCCCCTCTGATCTGTAAAAGGGAAGGTAAACAGAGTAGTATAGAGCCATTATGTAGCCCAGACAAATGTAGATTATTATTGAAAAAGAGAAGTGGGAGTTGAAATGTAGTCTGTGAGGGTATGGGTAGGTTATTGTTTCAAATTTACTGTTCAAAGTTCCTGGATTATATGAGCAAGATTCATGGGACTTATTGGAATGAAGGAAATTATGCTGGATTTGAAGTTACAAGAACTTGGGTTCAAATAAATATTGTTACTATCCTATCACCCCTCCTTCTTTACTGATAATATAAGAAGGTTAGAGCAGAAGGCCTTTAAGTCTTCCTTCCAGGTCTGAATCTGTGATTCTGTGATAGACACACACACACACACACACACACACACACACACACACACACACACAAACACCTCATTAACAACATTTACTGAATACCTCCTTCTGGTGCCTGGCACTGGGGAACCAACAAGAGGAAGGATCCTTGGTCTGAAGGGATTCAAATGATCAATAAACATTTATTAAAAACCTACTATGTGCCAGACACTATGCTAAGCACTGGAGAGAAAAAAAGGCAAAAAACAGACATTGCCCTCAAGAAGCTTCCAGTCTAAGGTTCACGATGGATAATGGAGCTATATTATGTTCACCTTAGAGTTCATTCTAATTCAGACTCTTCATTTTATAGACAAGGAAAATGGGGCCCAATTTTTTGGGTAAAATGACATGCCTATGGTCACAGTGAGTCAGTGGGAAAGTCAGAATGACTACTTTTCTAATAGAGGCAACACACACACATACACACACACACACAAACACACACACACACACACACACACACACACACACACACATACACTTATTCACTCACTCACTCACTCACATTTTTTCCCCCAAAAGAAGAATGATGTATTCTTTGGACAACTCTCTGGGGCCTACTTCCCTGGATCTTCCTGCCAAAGAATAGAGCTGAGTAGCCACTTGTAAAACTCAGGCAGGGGAGAAATTGATAGGAAGCTCTCCTTGGGTCTTCTGGAGGCAGCAAAACCTAGCCAATTGGAACAGGGAAAAACTTCAGATGCTACTTATTCCATTCCTGATCCCAACTTCTTTTGCCCTTGTCACAGAGATGGAGTGTTGGGCTTGCACTGAATAGTAGTATAAATCTTAGGGGGTAGATGGACAGGCAGCATAAGTGCCTTCTGATCATCAGGGAAAAAAATTTGAGTCAGCTCAGAAATCAAAAAGCTCATAGCCCTCTCTGTGAACCTTCCTGGACTTCAGCTTGATATATTGATATTTGATAAACTGATAATTCAATAAATTGATGGCTCACCTTCCCTGTTCCAGCATCTTTTCTTGCACACTTAGGTGCTTTGGATTCCTGGGACTGATGTATATCTGTATACAAAACGCCTGAAGAGGCAACATGGTATATAAAAGAAACCTTGAACTTGGAAACAGATTCTAGTTCTAGTCCTTTTCCTAACTATCTTTGTGACCTTGGTCAGTAAAATCAGTAAACCTCCAAGGGGTTCAGCTTCCACTTTAAAATGGAAATAATAATATCTAGTCTAGAATCACAGAATTTCATAGCAAGAGACTTCAGGGGTCAAGCAGTCCAATATTCCTACTTGAACAAGAACTTCTTCTTCTACAACAATGACAGCTGATGACTGACCATCCAGACTCTGTCTAAAGACCTCTAAAGATGAGGATGGGGAATTCTCTGTCTCCCAAGAAAGCCTGTCCCAACTTTGAACAGTTAGAATTGTTAGGTAATTTCAAAGAACCTATCTCAGAGAGGTTTTAGGGAGACCAAATTAAATAATGGATATAAAAGTGTCTTTGCGAAGTATAAAGTAACAAAAGTCAAGAGAGCTCCTCTGGTCCTCAGAAAGACCAATTGGTTCTCAGAAAAGGAAACAAAAGTTCATAGAGTATCTAACAGGAGGAAAGAAAATAGTTACAGAAGGAGACAAAAGTTTTTATTTCAACAGGATCTGGGTGGACAGAAGAGAAAGCAGATTGGCACTTGGGTAGCCAGGAGGGGGACATTCAGCTTTAACTGGATGGAAAAGGAAAGAGGCAGTCTATTGATGGGGCACTATGTAAAAAAATAGGTTCCCACAAAATATATACAGAGTAAATGGAAGAAAATCTGTGAGGGGCAGGTCATGGGATCCAGGGGAACAGAGATAAAGACCTCTTGAAGAAGGAAAGCAGGGAAACAGAGAGGTAGTGAGGAGGAAGGACCTTCTTGGTGAGAGGGAAAGCTGGTGCCAGGACAGAGATGGGAGGTGGAGGCAAGTCATGCCTGAGGAACTGAAAGTGGACCAGTTTGTAGATGGTATGGAATGGATTAAAGTATAAGAAGACCAGAAATGTAGGAAGAAGCCTGGCTATAGGTGAAGACATAACTAATACAGAGACACTGGAGCTCACTGAGCAGTACTGTAGGTGACACAGTTAGATCTACACTTTAGAAAAATCACCCTGAGTGGAAGATGGATTGGACTTGGGGAAAAAGACTTGAGGCACAGAGTGTAGTTGTAATAGCCCAGGTGAGAAGTAATGAGGGCCCAGGCCCTACAGTTGTGGATGCATGTGTTGAGAAAACAGGTCATATGGGAGAGATTTTGTGAAGACAGAAATGAAAATCTGAAAATAGAGTGGGGGGGGCATCAAGGTTTTGAGCTTGAATGACTGGGAGGACAGTGGGACCTTTGATTACTGGATAGAGAACCAGACCTAGCATTAACAAGACCTGACAAAATCTGGCTTCAGATACTTGCTAGCTGTGGGACCCTGGGAAAGTCACTTCACCTTTGTTAGCCTGTTTCCTCAACCATAGAATGGAAATCATCATAGAAGTTACTTTCAGGGATGTTTTAAGGTATAAATGAGATATGAAAACTGGTGTTTAATAAATTACTTATTTCCCTTTTTCTTTCCTCCACAGTGATAGAAAGATTGGGAAGTAGGGTTTGGGAAGAAAGATCCATTCTGGATTTGGATCATTTATATAGAAATCCACAATTAAAGAAAGATTGCTAATCAAAAAAGATAAGCACATTGATTCAAATCTTAGAATCCCCCCAAGTAGATAAGAGGGAGTAAGGGAATGGGAGGAAGGTTGTAGCTTTGGTGTTCAGTGTTATGGGTATATTTGACTTAAAGTAAACTCAGTGTTTCTCAGGATAAAGCCAATAACCCAATCATGAAGATGAGGAAAGGAGCTTTTGTTTCAAATAGAAAAGGGTGTTGTCTTTAGGTTATGATCATCACATCTATGAAAGATTGCTGGAGATGAGCATTAAGGGCTAGAGGGTTTCTTCCTGGAGTCCATATCTTTTTTTTTTAATATCTTCAAGATTTTTGATCAAGTTGGAAATTTCATAGTGCTGAGCCATCCCAAGTTTGTGATTCCCACAGATCATCCAGTTTGATATATCCAGGAAGCAGTTGGGGATTCAAAACTATAACTTAGGAGAATGATTAGGAATGGGTATATAGATAATATCTATATATAGATCTAGGAATCATTTGCATAGACGGGATAACTTATGTGAACTGATAAGATCACCAATTAAAATAGAATAGATAAAAAAAGGAAGAGGGTCCAAGGGAACTGTGTTTACTTGACTGATTAAGCTATCTGGACTTCAGTTTCCTCATTTAGAAAATGAGACATTTGGACTAGATGGTCTCTAAGGTTCCTTCTATCTTTAAATTTATGATCTAATGATTATAGACTTCTTGGGGATCAGATCAAAGGAATTTTGAGCTGCTAAAAGGATGAACTTTGGTGGTTGGCTAGAGAAGATTTAAACTAAGGGACTTTACTGTAACTTATCTCCTAAGATGGACTCAGCTCTTTATGCTTTCTAAGACTGGCAGAGTATAAGAAATTTGCCTATTGCTTAGTAAAATAGGTCTCATTGTATTAAAGATAACTTAAAAGTGAACTATATGTAGTACCTTTGTTGTTGATATTGTTGTTCATTTACTTCAGTCATATCCAACTCTTTGTGATCCCACTGGGAGTTTTCTTGGCAAATCTTAGAGTGATTTGCCATTTCCTTCTCCAGCTCTTTGTACAGATGAGAAAACAGAGTGAAATGACTTGCCCAGGGTCATCAAGCTGGTGAATGTCTGAGGCTGGATTTGAATTCAGTTGTTCCTGACTCTTGGTCCTATCCAGGGCTCTCTATCTTCTGTGCCACCTAGCTGCCCTATGTAGTCCCCAGGATCACTTATCTATACAGATGCTGAAAATAGTCCTATGGAGAAAGAGAGTAGGGCTTTTGAATTGATTCCCAAATCTAGCAGAGTACTGGTTAAAAAAACTCCATGTTATGTTTCTGTATCAAAGGATGATCTGGCCATTTTCCCACTGAGTTGCTCCAGCTTCCTCCCATTATGCACCTAGAACCCAACTGGTGAATTGAAAATTTGCTGGAGGGTCCATTATAATTATGGCCACAACTGAAGGTGAAAGGCAATGTGATACCAGATAAGTCAACAGAACCATCTATCAAAAGCTTGTTCATTACAAATGAACACAATTAAGTCTTACAAAACCTGATCTACAAAGGTTAAAGGCATTACATGCCCATAAGATCCTTCTCAGTCTTCTTTGCTGGATCCAGATCATGTCATCTAACTGTAGGTGTCCCATTGAGTTCTAGCCTGGGCTCACTTTTTTTCTCCCTTTATACTATTTCATTTGGTGATCTCATTGGCTCCTTTGGATTTAATTACTTCTCTGCTGATAATACTAAAATCTACTTTTTCTGTTCCCAGTCTCTCTCTGACCTCCAATCTTGTATCCCTGAGGAACTGATGTCTGATAGACATCTTAAACTCAACATCTCCAAAACCAAATTCATTTTCTCCCTAAACCTTCCCTCTTCTTTAGCTTTCCCAAAATGACTTTAGAGGATGACACCACCCTCCCAATCCCTCAAATCTGGCTTCCTTTAATCCCACCTAAAATCCTATTTTTTTTATTTTTTATTTTTAGTTTTTTGTTTTTGTTTGTTTTTTTTTTTTTTAGTTTTTTGCAAGGCAAATGGGGTTAAGTGGCTTGCCCAAGGCCACACAGCTAGGTAATTAAGTGTCTGAGACTGGATTTGAACTCAGGTACTCCTGACTCCAGGCCCCGTGCTCTATCCACTGAACCACCTAGCTGTCTACTAGTTTCTTGACCCTGCCTGTCACTGTGCAGGGGTGGTCCTGAGGGGTGGTATCTTTTTTCTCCTGTCTCATCTGTGTCATTAATATCATGAACTCTGATGCTAAACATGGTAGAATATGCAATTAAGTTTCATGTAGCACCCTCAGGAAAAAAAACTCAACACATAAATCCCCACTTGGGGATGGAGAACCTCAAATACTTGAGAGTATTCTGATTCTGGAATAAGCCTATCCTAGTTGAGATGACAGTGACAAGATATACCCTGCTTAGGGAGAATCATGATGGACTGAACTAGGTCTGCAGTTATTATGGTAGGTCCCCTTGTTTAACAGCACTCCTAAATTACCTTACCCTAGTATATTATTTCTGAATGTATCTATCACTTCTTCTCTTGTAAAGAAACCCTAGAATCCATAACTCTAGGCTACATATTCTCGTGATCTGGGATGAATGGAGATAGAGGATAGGGAATAGAAGTAAGGGAAAGGAAGTAGATGTTGGAAACAGATAATAAGATACAAGGTTTAGGATTTGAATGAGGTGGGGCAGCTCTGAATTTAGGATCTTGTGTCTCACTGGTAGAGAAAAAGGTCACAAGCCTCCATGACTCAAGTTGAGGCTCTGTGATGAGAGAAAAGGTTTGGAAAATAGTGAAAAATGAAAGCCCTGGGACTGAATTCAGAAATCTTTTGGACAGGTTTCAAGGGGAGGAGCTAGGACCCTGGAAAGCTGACTGAACTCATGGAAGCCAGATACCTAGAACTGAATTCTTATGATCTCCTCCACCCCTAATCTCCCTATTCTCACCAGAGGATGTTTAAGGAGAAACCCTGCTATAAGATGAGGAATGTCATAGAATGAGCTCTAAACTAGAAGTCAGAACAGGGGCTCTGTTCTTAGGCTTTCCCTTTACTAGCTTTGTGACCAGGCAAATCACTTAATCTTTCTGGGTCTGTTTCCTCATCTGTCACATGGTGATAATATTTGCTTTACTTCCCTTAATATGGTTTGGGGTTTTGGACTTCTTTTTTGGGGAGTATCAGATTGGTCACTAATATGGAGTTCTTCTAATGAGAAAATTCCCTCCACCAAGGAATATCAGAATCTGCTCCTCAATTTAAGGCACTTTGGAACAAAAGACAGAAGGATCAAGCTAGGTATAAGAAAGAGTATTTTGGAAAGAGTGGGAAGGGCAAAATGGATAGAGAAGAGCAAGGGGGTGGGAAAACAAGCTAAGCATCAATATAGCATGTACAGTAATGAAGATCCATGTGAGGATGATGGCTATGGGATTATAGAGGAAAAGAACTATTGCAGAGGTAGAATCAGAAGGACTTGGGTTGCTAATTGGCATAGTGGTCAGAAAGTTGGACTTGGAGACAGGAAGCCTAAATACAAAACCTGCTTCAGATACTTATTAACTGTGCAATTCTAGGAAAGTCACTTTATCTCTCTCAGACTCAGTTTTCTCATCTGTAAAATGTGAATAAAAGAGCACTGATTGATGTGAGGCTTAAAACTTGATAACCTTAAAGAGTTACATAAATGTTAACTATTATTAGAAACTGATTACATATGGAAGGCAAGGGAAAGTCCATTCACTGACCCTAGGAATGGGTCAATTGAATGAAATAAGGTGAAACAAAAACAGTGAAGTCAAGAGAGCAGAATAAATGGGAAATATTGTTATTATTATTATTATAATCTATAATAAATGCAAATCAATGAAAACATTTATTAAGCAAATGCTAAGTATAAGAGCTGACTGAAGTACCATCATCCTGACTTTATTTTCCTGAAAACAAATGCATCACTCCAACATAGTAGTCTGAGTCTTGGAAATAGCAACTTGCTTCCCTGCCTAAAGAAGATAGATAATTATATTTATTTCCCTCCCTTCATAAGTCCTTCCTTCCTTCATCATCATTTAGAATTGACACATTATGTTGGGTAGTTATCATGTGTAAAACCTTGTGCTACTAATACAGAGAAAAAAGGAGATGAAGCCTACCTTCAAGGAGCTCTTAGACTAGTAGAAGATTTTTATTATTTATTATTTTTTAGTTTTAGTTTTTGCAAGGCAATGGGGTTAAGTGGCTTGCCCAAGGTCACACAGCTAGGTAATTATTAAGTGTCTGAGACCGGATCTGAACCCAGGTACTCCTGACTCCAGGGCCAATGCTCCATCCACTTCGCCACCTAGCTGCCCTGATTTTTTTTTTAAATCACCAGTGACCAATAGTACATGACAGGGTATTTTAAGTGACCAGCAAATGATACAAATGCAGAATATTTAAAGGGTTCAGAGGAAGGCGTGATCTCTGTGAGCTGGGACTGGCAATGCCTATCACACAGCAGATATTTAATAAATGTTTATTGATTGTTTGAGCTAGGAGTGGTCATGAGAGGATAGAGAGAAGGAAGTAAGATGAAAGCTGTGTTCTGAAGGATGGACAAGATCTAGATAAGTACAAGAAAAGACAGGAGAGTATTCCATCCAGGAGAACAGCCAGAGGGAGAAAATGTCTCCTTGGGCTTAATATCTGTTATTTAATGTTGGCAGCTTCTTACAGGTTTGGCAACCCCTACCCTAGTTGGCTCTAATGACCACATTCTCTATAAAAGCAGCATAGGGATGCAGAGATGTGGAGAGATACATTAGACACAAGCCTACCCATCCTCCAAGGACTCAACTCAAGTCCTATCTATATCCATGATATATTCCTAAATTACTTGATGATTAGCTGTTTAAATTATTTGCCTCTACTTCCCCTCCTTTTACTCTATTCTAAACCTTCTTTAAACTAACTTCTGATCTTATCACTCAACTGAAATAGTCTCCAAGTTTACCAACAATCTCTTAATCAATAAGTCTAATGATCTCTTCTCAGGTCTCATCTTTCACCCTTTTCTCTTTTCTCTCTAGATTCACTTTGGTGACTTCATCAGCTAGGTTCCATTATCATAGATTCAATCTTTGCAAATGGTTCCCATAGCCAGCACTGCTTATTGGTCATTTTGAATAGGATGTCTCTAAGGCACCTCAAACTCAATATATTCAAAACAAAACTCATTATCTTCCCCCCAAAACCAATCCCTCTTCTGAAATTCCCAATTACTATTATGAGCCCCATTATCCTTCTAGTCACCCAAATTAACCTTAATGTCAGCCTTGACTCTTTAATCTCCCTCTTTCTACATATCTGATCAATTGTCATATCTTTTCTCCACTCACAACCACTTCCTTATGTCAGGCTCCCATCATCTCTTCTGCACCAGTATATAATCTTTGGTCTCCTTAAGTATCACTTCATTTCCAACTCATCCTCTACACAATTGCCAATGGGATTGTCCTAAAGCACAGACCTCATTATACCTCCCTCTTTACTCAATAAACTTGGATGACTCCCTATTACCTTGAAGATAAAAATGTAAACTCCATTGTTAGACATTTATACCTCTTTTCAACTTGGTCCTATCCTACCTTCCCCATCAGGATTATTTTGTATATGGTTTAAAAGTATTTTGTATATATTGATAATGTATATGTGTCCCCCATTACAATGTAAATACAGTGAGGGCAGGACCGTGAAGACTTCTTATCCCTAGTACTCAGCACTAAGTAGGTTCTTACTAAATGTTTGACTAATGAATGGCTTTCTTCACAATGCTTCTAGAGAAGTAGATTAATGCAGGTATTATTATCTTTTATTACATTTTTTTTAGTTTTTGCAAGGCAATAGGGTTAAGTGAGTTACCCAAGGTCACACAGCTAGTTAATTATTAAGTGTCTGAGGCAAGATATTATTCTCTCTCTCTCTCTCTCTCTCTCTCTCTCTCTCTCTCTCTCTTAAAGTTTTTGCAAGGCAAATGGGGTTAAGTGGCTTGCCCAAGGCCACACAGCTAGGTAATTATTAAGTGTCTGAGACCGGATCTGAACCCAGGTACTCCTGACTCCAGGGCTGGTGCTTTATCCACTACGCCACCTAGCCTCCCTGATATTATTCTCTTTTAAAGATAAATAAAATGGCTGAACAAGCTGTGGTGTATGATTGTGATGGAATATTATTGTGCTTTAAGAAATGACAAGTAGAACGATTTCAGGAAAACCTGTAAAATCTTATATGAATTGATCCAAAGTGTAGTGAACAGAAGCAGAAAAACATTGTTCAGAGTAACAGCAATATTGTAGGATGAAAGGGGCAGCTAGGTGGCACAGTGGATAGAGCACCTGCCCTGGAGTCATGAGGACCTGAGTTCAAATTTGACCTCAGAAACTTAATGATTGCCTTGGGCAACTCACTTAGTCCCATTGCCCTAAACAAATAAATAAATAAAGTTTAAAAAATATTGTAGGACAAAGAATTGTGATTGGCTTAGCTATTATTAGCAAAACAATGATTCAAGACAATCCCAAACAACTCATGACAAGGCATACAATCTGCTACCAGATAAAGAACCTATATTGTCTGAAATCAGATTGAACCATATTGTTTTTCTCTTCCTTTCATTTTTTCTATGGTGTGAGACTTCTTATACAAAATGACTAATATGGAAATGTTTTACATGATGGCACATGTACAAACTATATCAGAGGGGAAGAAGAAGAGGGAAGAATGGAATTTGGATCTTAAAATTTTTTTGTTTTTCATTTTTGTAAGGCAGTGGAGTTAAGTGGCTTGCCCAAGGTCACACAGCTATTGGAGCTCAAAATTTTGAAAAAAGACAAATATTAAAATTTTTAAACATGTAATTGGAAAAAAATTATTATTTTAAAAAGATAAGATGAAACTCTGAGAAGAGGTAGAGTGGCATGTCATGGAGTATTGACTTTAACTTAGATCTTCTAGCTAAAAGTCTAGGGTCCTTTTCTCTGCTAATTTTTATCTCTACCTTTTTTCAAAAGCACTTGTAGTCTTATCCCCTAAAAATTTAGCAATGAATTATACTGCCCTACCTTGTGTCTGGAGTAATTAATTAGTCTTTTCTCCCTAACAGGCTGCAAACTCCTTGAAGGCAGGATAAGATAGGGCTATTAGGTGGAGCAGTGCTTAGAATACCAGGCCTGGAGTCTGAGTTCAAATTGTGGTCTCAAATCAAACTGTAATCCTGGGCACTTTAACCCTTATTAACCCTCAGTTTTCTCATCTGGAAAACGAGGTGGAGAAGGAACCGGCAAACCATTCCAGTATCTCTGCCAAGAAAATCCCAAATAGGGTAAAGAATAGTTCGGCATGACTGAACAACAACAAAAAACAAGGATAGTAAGATATACTCTTAGAGTTGGAAAGAATCATATTGATTCAGTTCAACTCTCTTGTTTTTACATATGGGGGAGACCAAGGAGGTAAAGGAATTTAACAAAGAGCAAACAGTTGGTGGCAGAACCAAGCTAAAACCTAGGTCTCCTGACTCCCAGACAGTTTCATCACCTCCCACCGACTGTTAGAGCAATGTGTAAGGAGAATCTAGAAAGATCCTTCCTTGGCATTGGAGATCTGAGTCCTGTTCTTTAGGATTTTGGTGGACTGGCTTCTTTGGCTAAATCACTGTCCCCGCAGGCCCCCAAGTCTACGGGCAGCATCCCTGGAGGACCCCAAGATTAACAACAGGAGGAGCAAAGCAATTGAGATGCAGGGTTTGCTGCCCCCGTCGCAGCCGCGCCCCGCCCCGCCCCTGCCCCCCTGCAGCTCCGCGCTGCAGTCGATGCCCCCCCCCCCGTGCCCCCCTCAGAATTTTCCCTCCGAGGGGGCGGCTAAGGTGGCGTAGTGGATAAAGCACTGGCCCTGGGGTCAGGAGTACCTGGGTTCAAATCCGGCCTCAGACATTTAATAATTACCTAGCTGTGTGGACTTGGGCAAGCCACTTAACCCCGTTTGCTTTGAAAAAACCTAGAAAAAAATAAGAATTTTCCCTCCGTTCCCCATACAAGCCCACTCTGTGCTTGTGATCTGTGGTTATCTTTGACTTCCCGCCACCCGCCCATCCCCCATCCTCAGTCACCCACGATCAATAGAAGGCTTAGATCCTTTGAAAGCGCTCTAGCTTCTCTTTAAAGCTTTCCCGGGGGAGCTCTAGCCCACTCCGCGCGTGGGATGACAGGTGTGGGGTCCGTGGTTCTCCAAAGCCAGAGTTCCCGACCCCACCTCCTCCATCCCGGCACCTGGGGATCAATCTCACTCTCTTTCCCACTTACTGCTTTCTTTCCTTCCTTTCTTCCCTCCCTGCGTGGATGAGCCCGTCCCCCAGCGCCAGGATTCTGCTCCCCCTCCCACGGAAAGGAGAGAAAGAAAAACAACAGGCAGAGCTGGGCCGAGATCTGCTGGAATAGGGGGAGGGAGGGGGTCTGTAGGTAGGTTTCTTCTTGTCCTAGGCCGAGAAGCCTACCTGTCTCCCTGCTCAAGCTTCTGGTCTCAGAAAAGACCTTTAGCCATCAAACTGAACTGCAGTCCTTCTACTGGGAGTATATTGACTCTCTCTGTCCTTTGAATCCCAAATTACAAAGTCTCTATCTCCTGGGATCAGCAAAAGGTTACATGAACATTTAGATTCCTCCCACATACATAATAAGGAAAACTATCTTAGAAAATAAATGAAACAAATACTTTCATTTAGGTATGTATAGTCTCTAGATATGCACAACCCCCCCCCCCACATACATACATACACTCCACACTAATATTATCCATACACTACTCCCCTACTTAGAGACCTCACTGTGGTATGCTGGGTTCTCTAGGGTTATGTCACCTAAAGGCAAGGTCTGGCAGGCCCTACCAAGCTGGAAATACTTCCAATTCTGGTTAGCAATGGTCTCTTGGTCAAGGACTATTTAGCCAAGTTTGGAGAAGCATTGACATTAGAAATCTGGTCATCAGTTGCTGAGTTTTTATGGGCACAGGAACTCTTAAAATATACAGGATCTGTTTAACATAGATAATTTATATAATATAGCATTTAATATAAACATTTATATATATAAATACATGCATATAAATATATATGCACATTATACACACATATGTATATATAGTATATGGGGAGACCCAGAACCCAGACCTGGATTAGGAGCTGGGTGGCACCAGTTATAATATTAAATATGCCTTTGGGTGAGCTACCTTTCTTCTCTCAGGTTGTTTCCTCATCTATAAAATAGGGGTAAAAGTACCCATTTCTCATAACTTGTATGTGACTGTCAGGGTATGATGGATGCATGTGATTGTGAGAAATTTAAGTTAGATTTGAAGTCAAGAGGCCTGGGTTTGAATCTCATCTGTCTCTCATCACTGTCTGTTGACAGCATCTTTGAGTAACTCATATTTCCTTTGCCTAAAGATCCAATTTTCTTATCTTTCAAATGAAGGGACTGGACTAGATGAAAATCCAATGAAAACTTTGAAAAGTATAACTCTCTACCCAAATATGAGAGTTATTCTTATCTTTGTTGAATAGTACAAGGCTTCTCTAGATTTTTTTTTTAGGTTTTTGCAAGGCAAACGGGGTTAAGTGGTTTGCCCAAGGCCACACAGCTAGGTAATTATTAAGTGTCTGAGACCAGATTTGAACCCAGGTACCCCTGACTCCAGGGCCGGTGCTTTATCCACTACACCACCTAGCCACCCCAAGGCTTCTCTAGATTTAATAAGCATGGTGAGAATTTGGATTCTCAAAGTTAAATGTTTGGAGTATTCCAGTTTTATCCCAACTTTTGCTGATGATTTTTAAAAATATATATCTATCTTTCTGTTGGGGAGGCAGGTGGTATAGTGGATGGAGAGAAATAACTAAAGTTTCAAGTCAAGAAAATTTGGCTCCAGGTCCTTGTCTGATGAGCACTAGATTTGTGACTATGGGCAAATCACTTCTCAAGGCCCTAGACAACTCTGAGACAAACTCTGAGAATACACACACACACACACACACACACACACACACAAACATGTTGTGAAGGTGCCAGGCTATATTATTGGTAATGAGAGGCCCTGTTCTAAAATGTTTTTGCTCCTCCTCACTCTACTGCATATCCCAGAGCAGCAATTTTTGTCAGTCCAAAAACTATCAACAAGGTACTCTTCCTGTTCAGTCTTATGAACCCAGAACAAATAGAATGTCTATTGATGTCTATTGGTCCAGCTGGGTTTGTCTTTACATAGTAGAGTCAGTAGGATAGAAAACTCAGAGCTAAAGTCTAGGTTGTAATAAATAGCCAATAATTAGAATTTCATCTGCTCCTTCTCTCCTCCCCCCCCTTCATCTAGGAATGAACTTGAGTATACATGGCTGACATTTGTACTAAAAGACATGGAATGCTACCGGGGGAAGTGAACGTGGAAATAACAGTTCAAAGCCTCCATTTTATAGATAAGGGACTGAGGCTTAAAGAAGGCCTAAGGAATCCACAGTGTGATAGATTTGGGAATTAGGCTTTCTAACTCCAGGTCCAGTGCTTCCCAGACACTGCCTTTGCAAAAGACTCCATCATCTTAGATGTAGAAAGAAGCAACAAAAGTTATCCTGACAGTCATCAATGTCAGAATTAGGTGGGCTTTTCTTTTTTAGCATTGGATATTAAAATTTAGAAGGATGGTTCTTTCAATTAATATAGGAAACTATATTTGAGGGTTTGAGGGTTGGGGGCTGGGGGTGTTGAATGGAGCCTTTTCCACTCCATGGATTAGATGAAATAGTACATATAAAAGTATTTGGAAAGAATGAAACATAAACATAAAAATAATTTCTTTCTTCCTAGTTTCATTCCCCATTCACTCCTCTAACCCCAGAATGCCAGAGATGGAACAGATCTTAGAAATCATCTAGGCCAACTCTCTCAAGTTTATAGAATTTGAAACTCACACAAGGAAATGACTTGCTTAAGAACACACAAGTAAAAAAAAAGCCATAACTAAAGTCTGGGTGGGTAGAGGAAGCAACCATAAAGATGAAATCATGGATCTTTTAAAGTACTGTATTTAAGCAATATAAAGAATATATTTAACATAAATACATTTATATAATGTAGTTCTTAGCACAAATATTATATCTGTTCGTGTGTGTGTGTGTGTGTGTGTGTGTGTGTGTGTATGTGTGTAGATAGATACATAAATAGAAGAGCAGTAGGATAGCAGGGGGAAAAAGGACCCAGACTAGGAGTTGGGAGACACACCAATTATAATCCTAATTAGTTAAATGTCTTTGGGCAAGTCACCTTAGTTCTCTGATCTGAATTTGCTCATCTATAATATGGAGGCAAAAATATCTACCTCACAGCTTTTTTTTTTAGTTTTTTTTCAAGGCAATGGGGTTAAGTGGCTTGCCCAAGGCCACACAGCTAGGTAATTATTAAGTGTCTGAGGTTGGATTTGAGCCCAGGTACTCCTGACTCCAAGGCCGGTGTTATATCCACTACGCCACCTAGCCACCCCTACCTCACAGCTTTTATGAGAATCCCATGACATCCTGGATATTTGGTAGAATAGAAAGCATGTTAGGTGTGGTACTGTCAGGTTAGGTATTAACTGAAGGGTCATTTCTACCATCTCATACCTAATCTTGGTGTATCCCCTAATTCTCTTCCCATTGCATTATCCTTTCCTTCAAATGAATCAGTGTGCTTTCCCACCCTAAATCCTACTGGATTCTTCCTTTCTGCTCATTTCTGGAAGCCCCTTAGCCAAATTTCTATGATTTCTCCATGCTTACAGGTAGAAAAGAGCATCCTATCTCAATTTTGTGTTTGGTCACATTTTCTGACAGGGATATTTACTGGCTAAAGTTTCAAGATCATTAGTAGCAATGCCAAAATAAGACCAAAGAATCCAAAACCTCCCGAGAGACCTCAGCAGATTCTAAGGTGAAGGTAGGGGGGTGAGCTAAAGCCATCTATCACTCAGAGTTCATTGGGCATATTCAACGAGGTAATCTCTGTGCCTAATTAGAGTACACATAAGCAACTAACTGGAGGAGAGGGAAGGTGATCTTCTTTACCCCTTCAATCTTCAGACATAATCCTAGTTTAGGTTACTTACTGCTGTACCTTACCTTAAACTGTAAAGGTGACAACCCTTTCTATCCTCCATTTTTTACTACCACAAGTATAAGAAAATCCCAAATGTGATTGCATTGGATATAACTACAAGAACAGGACCCATTTCTGCCTAGGGTTATTTCTTTTAAAAAGGTGTTAGGTATTCATATGTTATACAAATGGAATGCTATTGTACCATAAGAAATGGTGAAAGGGCTAGTTAAAGAGAAAGCCAAGAAGACTTGGTAAGAACTGGTGCAGAATGGAATGAACAGAACCAGAAGAACAATACAATAACCAAAACATCAAGGGGAAAACAAGAGACTTAAGAACTCTGATCACTATAGTAACCAATCATAGCTCCATAGAATGGATAAGGAAGCATGCTATTGATCTTTGGATAGAAAGTTAATGGACTCAAGATGCAGAATTATACATAAATATATGTATGGATTTATATATGCATGTGGTCAATGAAGTAATTTGTTTTTCTTGATTATGCATATTTTTTTTAGATTTTTTTTGAAGGCACTGGGGTTAAGTGGCTTGCCCAAGGCCACATGGCTAGGTAATTATTAAGTGTCTGAGGTCGGATTTGAACCCAGGTACTCCTGACTCCAAGGCCGGTGTTATATCCACTGTGCCACCTAGCCACCCCTGATTATGCACATTTCTTATAAAGGTTTTCCTTTTTCTCCATAGGGGTGAGGTGGGAGAGAAATAATAACCTGTCATTCCCATTCCAGTCCATTTTCCCACTCAGCTGTGAAATAAATCTTCCTAAAACACATTTGACCTTATCACCTCCATTCAATAAATTCTAATCACCTTAAATCCTTTATAACCTGCCCCTTCACACCTTTCCAGTCTTCTTATACCTTAGTCATCCCCCACTTTCAGTGAAATCTAGTGATAATCCTTGTTGTTCTCAGCACAAGATGCTCCCTCTCCATTATCATTGGTTATCCTCCATACCTGGAATTTTATCCTCTCTCATCTCTATCTCTGGACTTTCCTGACTTCCTTCAAGTATCAAAGTTTTACCTTTCTCAATCCCAATAACTGCCTTCCCTCTGTTGAATATTTTTAATTTACCTTTTTTGTGTCTTATTTGTACCTAGTACCTATTGGCATGGTATCTCCCCCATTAGACTTCTTGATATCCTCGGTTCTACAACACAGTACATAGAAGATTGTAAATAAATTACTTGTTGACTAACTGTATGAATTGTGTCTGCAAGATGTGCTCCCATTTCTACCTATACTGTTTCTTTTAAAAAGGTGTTGGGGAAGGACTGAACTAGTAATGCAATGGAAGACTCCTGAACCAATAAAAAATGATGAAAAAGGTGGTTTAAGAGAAAATTGGAAAGACTTGTATGACTTGGAACAAAGTAAAGTAAGCAGAACCAAGAGAAAAATTTATTTAATAACAACATTGTAAAGATGACACATCTTTGAAATATGAAGATCTCTAAGTGATGCAATGACCAACTATAGCTCTAGAGGATGGATGAGGAACATCCTACTCATCACCTGTAAGAGATGTGATGAACTCAAGATGAAGAATAAGACTACCATTTTGGATATAGCCAATAAGGGAATTTGTTTTCCTTAACTGTAAATATTTTTATCAGGGTTTGGTTTTTAGTTTTTCTTTTTTTTATGGGAGAGAGATGGGAAGGAAATAAAATAATGTACTTGTTCATTTTTAAAAAAAGATAAAAAAATTTAAAGGTATTAGGAAAGCACTTTGGGGCAGCTAGGTAGTACAGTGGATAGAGTGCCAGGTCTCAGTTTAGGAAGACTCATTTTGCTGTGCTCATATCTCAGATACTTACTAGGTCAGTGACCCCAGGCAAGTCATTTAACCCTATTTGCCTCAATTCCTCATTTGTAAAATGGGCTAAAAAATGAAAGAGCAAATAACTCTGGTATCTTTGCCAAGAAAGGCCCAAATGGGATCACAAAGTTGAACATAACTGAAATGATTGAACAACAACAAGGAAAGTAGTTATCCGTCAATCCCAAATATGTTATAGGTTAGTTTCCTGTAAATGCCTGAAATTACACCATTAATATTCCATTCCTCTTAGTTAAGCATTTGCTTACAATGTTTACAAACAACTTTTTCTCACCAATCAATCAATCAATAAACATTTATTATGCACCTACTTCTGCCAGTCACTCTGCTAAATCCCTAGGGTTAAAAAAAAAAGACAGTCCCTGCACTCAAAGAGTTTACCATCTAGTTGGAGAGAAAGAATATAAACATAAAAAAGCAAGCTTATATACAGGATAGATAGGGGAGAAAAATTGATGGTGGGAAGGCATTTGAATTGGGAGGGTTTCAGATAGACTTTTTAAAGAAGGTGGGATTTTAGGGGGGCACTTAAAGAAAGTCAGTGAAGTCAGTCATCAGAAGGGAGGAGGAAGAGCATTGCAGGCATGGGGGCCAGCTAGAGAGACTGCTCAGAGCTAAGAGATGGAATGTCTTGTTTATGGAACAGCCAGGAGGTAAATGTCAGCGGATGGAGGAGGTTGTGTTGGGGACTAAGGTGTAAGAAAACTGGAAAGGAGCTAGGTAATAAAGGGCTTTGAATGCCAGGAAGAGCATTTTGTATTTATTCCTAGAGGCAATAGGGAGCCACTAGAGTTAATTGAGTAAGAGGGTGGCATGGTTGACCTGTGCAATAGGAAAATGAACAGAGAATGGATTGGAGTGGGGAGAGAGTTGGGACAGGCAGACAGGCTACTGCAGTAATCCAAGACGGGAAGTGATGAGGGTTTCTACTAGAGTGGCCATGTCAAAGGAGAGAGAAAAGGGGGAGTATCCTAGAGCTGCTGAAAAAGGCCTTGGCAACAGGCCTTGGCAAGAGCTTAGTTACCGTGAATGAGGAAGCTAGGACTACTCATTGGTTGTGAGTCTGAGGGACTGGGAGGATGATGCTGCCCTCTGCAGTAAAAGTGAAATTTGGAGTGGGTTTGATTTAAGGGAAAGAATGAATTCTATTTTGTACACATTGAGTTTATTTTTTTTTTATTTTTTAGGTTTTTGTAAGGCAAATGGGATTAAGTGGCTTGCTCAAGGCCACACAGCTAGGTAATTATTAAGTGTCTGAGGTCGGATTTGAACTCAGGTACTCCTGACTCCAGGGCCGGTGCTTTATCCACTGTGCCACCTAGCTGCCCCCACATTGAGTTTAAAATGTTGCTTGGCCATTGAGTTCAAGATGTCTGGAAAATAGTTGGAGATGTAAGATTGGAGGTCGGCAAAAAGATTGGGGCAGGAAAGCTATATTTGAGTTTTATCAACATAGAGATAGTATCATAGAGATAGTATCATGGTAGCTGATGAAATCCCCAAATAAAGTCATTTAGAGAGAGAAGAGAGAAGGGCTCAGAGCAGAACCCTGAGGTACACCTATGGATAGAAGGAATAGATCTGGAGGAGGGTGAAGCAAGAAAGAGAAGCAGTCAGGAAGACCAGGAGAAAATGATGTCCTTATAATAGATAGGCGAGAGTATCAAGAAAGAGATAGTGATTTGTTGTGTCAAAGAGGTTAAGAATGAGGATTGAAAAAAGACCATTGCATTTAGCAACTAAGAGATCATTAGTAATTTTGGAGAGAGCAGTTTTGGTAGAATGATAAGTTCAGAAGTCAAATTGTAAGGGGTTAGGAAGAAACTGATGGGAAGGAAGGGAAGGCAAGTCTTACAGATGGCCTTTTTGAGGAATTTATTAGCTACAAAGGGCAGAAGAATTACTGCATGAGAGTTAGTGGGATGGAAGGATCAAGTGAGTGCTTTTTTTAGGCTAGAGAAAAATATGAGCATATTTGCAGGCAGTAGGAAATGATGGCAGTAGGTAGAAGGTAGATGGAATGGAACAGGATTGTTCTAACAGGTGGACATATTAGTCCTGTTAAGGAATAAGGTTGTTTTTCATGTGAAATGGGGACAAAGGAAGAGGAAAAGGCACCTGAGTGATAGAAAATGAAGAGGGAAGAAGAGGGAATTCATAGTGAATGGTCTAGGTAGTCCTCAGGACTTCCAGTGAATGAAATGATCATATGAGTTTCTCCAGGCAGGAGGGATAAGGGGTAGCATTCTAGGTAGGCTGGGGAACTGGTCCCTGAAAGACAAATGCTTCAAATTGCTCAAGGGCTATCCCTAGGCTCATAGTCTGGACCAAATCAGTACCCACTGATTGAACCAGGGAATCTGGGTGGTACAACCCCAGTCCCAGTATCTCTACTATTATTTCCTCAATATTCCTAAAGGTTTTTAAGGCTCTATAGCTATTAAGTGCTAAATTCAGAGGTTCCTGGCCTTGGCACTATTAGTCCTTTATCCACCACCATGGTCATTTTCCTCTTTGAAACCTTGTAGGTTTTCCTTCACATTCATATCCCTTACCAAGTAAACTTCTCCAGAAAATTCCCCAAAAGATGGAGATTCCTCTGGTTGTAGTCCAGTCTGATCATATATCCACAGCCCTTCAGCATTTTTATAACCCATGGAAATATTTTCTTTGGCAGAGTAAAAAGACAAGACATGCTCAGCCCTGGGGCAGCTGTCACTTCCTAGACTTCTAAGTACTTTTAGTAAAATTTTAATTAAGCTTACTTTCTAATGTCCTTTGCTTGTTCCAGTGGTGTAGGAAAATCCAAGAAAACAGATATTCTTCCATCCCTACTAATCATTTCAGCTTGTCTTGGCATCAAGTTTATCCTCACATTGATAGGGACCTATATTAATATAAGTTGTTTTTATGGCATATACTAGGTATGTATATGAGCCCAGAAATTTAAAGGGAAAAGTAATCCTGAAATAAATGGGAAAAAAATCCAAAACAACGCATAAGGAATTCACCAAATGTATAAGTTCTAAGCAGATAACTGAGAGTATGTTGCGCTTTCAGATTCATCAAAACATAGACTTGTAGAATTGGAAGGGACCCTGGGGATCATTTAGTTCAAGTTTCTTTTTGGAAAGAGAAGGAAGAAGTTTCAGAGATTAAATGATTTGTCCCATGTAACACAGATAGATAGATAGAATCTGAGATGAAACTAAGGTTCAGATATTCTAACTCCACCAAACTATTCCTTTTTTTTTGAAAGGTAAGACACAACCCCAAAACTCAAAAAGCATAATTTTTTTTTTCATGGCTGCTGCACAAGGCCCATCTGCCTGCCCTCTTTTCTAATACCCAGGTTCTCTCAGTCCCCAAATCTGTCTTTTCTTTTTCCTCATCTGCTAACCTTTCCCCTTCATTCCCTTTCCCTGCACATACCTCTCTGTCACTTGATCTCTAGGTCTCTAATACAGCTTCTCTCTCTGCCTCTTGATCTTTGCATTGGGCTTTTGGGGAGGATGTGTAATCTTCTGGGCTTTAATTATGGTTTCCCCAAGGAACCCACAGCCTCCTTCTACACTCAGAGATTTTAATAATTCTTCCCAAGGCTCAGTACTGTCTTGATTTCTTAATTCTCTCTAACTCGGAAGGCTTGGAGCTGAATTCTTCAGTGCTTTGGGCCCTAGGATCCCACTTCATCTGTCCTGCATACATGAAATCCATCAGAACTAATGCTGATTCTCAGCTTCTCCTTATCTCTTATAGTCTTATAGTCAGTCAAGAAGGAACCAAAGCAAGTCTCTGATGGAGTAAATAGGAAGGAAGTATGCTTATATATGTGGAGAGTTTATAATGTGAATGAGGATATAGAATAGACATTCAATTTAAAAATAGTAATGCAAAATAAGAAGGCTAACGTAAACATTGAAAAGCTTTCACACAAACAAAATCAATGCAGCTATAGTAGAATTAGGAGAGCAGGAGTATACTAGAGTGGAAAGGGCAAGGCTCTAGAATCAGAAGATCTGGGTTCAAAGACAGCTTCTGGCACTTTTTACAAATGATTCAAGGTCATTTAGCCTCCCTGAGACTCAGTTTTCTCATCTGTAAAATGGTGGGGAGAATGGTCCATGAGTTTTCTTTCAGTTCTATGTCTACAATTCCATATTTATTGGGACAAGAGTCTGATATGCAAGATATTTTTTATCTATTTTGATACAACTAAGCACAAATGAATGTCATTTCTCAATAAATAAGGGGATGAACAGGTAGTTCTCAAATATAGAAATGCAAGTTACCAACAACCATGCAAAAGAATACAACAGACCAAAAATAATAATAGGAGAAATGCAAATTAAAAATAATCTTGAGCTTTCACTCATTATATTATCAAAGATGACAAGAAACAAAATAATGTTAAATAGATAACAGGAAAGGGGGAACATTAATATACTGTTATTGGAGTTGTGAATTGTTTCAACCATTCTGGAAAACAATTTGTAATTATACCAAAAAATTCACTAAACTATATATGCCCTTTGACCTGTGATTCTAGTAGTAGTCATAGAGATCAAGGGGAACAAAGAGGAAAGTTCATATGTACAAAAATATTAATGGCAATTCTTTTAGCAGTAAAGAACTATAACAACAACAGTTTTTTAATATAGTGCTTTAAGGTTTACAAAGTGATTTACAAATAGTCTCTCATTTTATCTTCACAATAATCCTGGGAGGTAGGTGCTATTATTATCCTCATTTTGCAGTTGAGGAGACTGAGGTAGTGAGAAATTAAGCAACTTGCCCAGGATCACACAAAGTCTGACATTTAAACTCAGGTCTTCCTGACTCCAGGTCCAGTGCTCTATCCATTTGAGCTACCTAGCTGCCTGTCTAGAAGAAAAGTGGGTACCCATTAACCAAAGAAGTACAGAAAAAATTATTATATGTGATTGAAATGGAATATGATTGTCCTCTAAGAAACTATGTATATGAAAAAAATTGGGAATCAATCGACAAGCATTTATTAAACATCTACTATAGACCAGTCACCATCAAAGTACTATGGAGAACAATACAAAGAATGAAACAATCTCTGCTTTCAAGGAGTTGAACTGAAGCAGAAAAAAATAAGCAAAATCAGGGTAACAGTTTCTACTATGACAACAGAACTATAAAGGGAAATGACCTTGAAAGGCTTTGGCATTTTGCTTGATGCAGTGGCCAGTCATGATGTCACAACCTTGATGGTGGAATATCATTTCTGCCTTTCTAAGGGTTGTTTAGTTACAGTTGTAGAAGGAAGGAGGCATCTTCAGACATGGAATATTGTCCAATATTGATTTGTTTTTGCTTGACTATGCTTATTTGTTGGGAGATGCATCAGGAAGGGACTAATACCATAAAAGGAAAGAGCATCAGAATACATTTAATAAGAAGATAGATATCCACACATCATCCATTCAGGACATCTCAAAATTCCTGTCTGGTGTTCAAGGTCTTCCTAATCTGGTGCCTCCCTATTGTCCCCAATATCTAGCCCTACTGCTTCAGTCAGTAATATCTTCTCTTTAATATCTGCCAAGATCATCAAATATTGTCCTGATTTTGAGCCTTGATGTTTCCATTTCCTCTTAAAAAAACAAACTAAACAACAACCCCCAAACAAATAAAAACCCTGAAATGTTTTTCTGTTCATTTCATAAATGCTATACTTTAGAGTTTTTCATGACCATTCAAACCCATCATAACCATCATGTCATCCTCCATGTCAGTCAAAGGAAAGCTGGGTGGACATGTATGATGAGATAAGGTGTGGGAAAGGAGTAGGGTCAGACCTTTCAGCGGTCTTCCAACACTATAATTCTTTGCATAATGATTTTTGAAGAGAGGGGTACAGAAATATCAGATTATTTCTTTATTAAACCAAATATTATTATTAAATTGAAATTAGGCTCCTTGAGAACAGGGATTATCTTTTGCCTCTTTTTGCATGCCAGCATTTAACATGGTTCCTGGGACATAGTAGATGCCTAATAAATGTTTATGGATTGATCAATTCATAACAGCAAAGCTATTAGAGCTGGAAGGACACTGGATTATAACTGAGGATTGGATTAGTTTGGAGTCATAGTAAATCAGCATCAGAGTAGAGATTAGAGCTCAGGTCTCCTGACTCTCCTTCTTGTCCTGTAAAACTTCATTGATCTGAAATTTAGCCTCTCTGAAGCAGATATTGCTGTAAGTTGATTCATGTCAACAGACCAAGGCTTGAAGAAGCATTTACCTCTCTTGGTTCCCAGTGATCCAGATCTATGTCTTGTATCAAATCATCCTAAGAGGAGGCAAGGCCATTTGGAGACAAAATTGTGAAGTGTTTCTCCATCCTTTTTCTAGCTCTGATACCCAAGGTCCTTCTTTGGGTTTGCCTTCCTAAGGCAACACCCCTGTTCCAGACCTTTCCCTCTTCCCTTTTCTGGACACTAGACATTCATTAATGAACTCTGCAATCATGTTAGCTTTTGGGGCTGCCATGTCATATTGCTGACTCACACTGTGCTTGTGTTCAACTAAAGCCTCAGGTTTTGGGGGGATTTTTTGCAATATCTGCTGTAGATTTCCACTATAGCTATAATATGGGTTAGATCCCTGTATGCTAGTATGTCCTTTACTATAAATAGGAGACCAATAAAAACATTGTTATCATTCAACAATATATTATATAATAATTATATTATATAATTGTACTTTATATATAATGTAATATATAATACAAATAATATGTCATGCTCATTGTTACCTAGACAACCATCTCCCTTCTGATCTTTCCCAATCAACTCCTATCCATTCTTTCTAAGATCCAGGGCAAATTCTAATAAATATATATCTTATACTTCTGCTGTATTTGCCATAGTACCTAGCACAGAGCTTGGGCAAGTGGTCAGTAGAGACCTATTGATTAATTAAATTCATCCTGTAAAGTGTTATCAGATGTTAGTGGTCTCATTTATATTTTCTTTCAAGAAAATTTTAACTGCATTTTAACTGGAGCCTTTCAGAGATGAGAGTTAAGAACTTTTTGCACAAGAGAAGGAGAGTCTTTTTTATTTTTTCCTCTGCAGAATCTCAGATCACATAGTAAATTATAGGAATTATAAAGACCAGCAGTGCATACTGAGGCCATGGTGTACAATCAGAGAGTAGGGTTCTTCAGTGGTTCACATATCAGCCCTCAGGGCCATGGCCACATACAGCCATTGTAGTAGTTTTAGGAAGTTTCATCTTTTAATATAAGAAGCACAGCCACACTGATAAATGTCAAGATTAATTGATTTTATGTTCTACTTTTGGACCAATGCCTGAGGTTCAGTGATGAAGCAGTATAGCATAATGAAAAGATTATGGGATGGGGAGGGAAGAGTCCTAAATTCTAATCTCAGCTTTCTCAATAATTCACTGTCTGACCTTGAGTATTTCCCTTCATTTCTGTGTGTCTCAGTTTCCTTTGGGGTTGGATATACCAAGACTCTTCTCAGATCTCACAGTCTAATAATTCAGTCTTGAATAATAATAACAATAATAAGAGTTAACTAAAAATATAGTGCCTACTACATGCTAAATATTACCTCATTGGAATTTTGTGGGTTAATATGAAATTCAGAAAAGATCCTTTTTCTATTATGATTTTGCCTTTACCTATGTGTATATTCTGGATAGCACTAACATTATCTAGTTAATAATAAACTTAACCAAGTCTCAAGTTTAACTACATGTGCATATATGTTTTTGTGGGCATACACATAAATGTTTGCTTGTGTAGGTATGTGATATGAAATATCTGGATGTGTATTATTTGCACACATATGTATTATGTTCATACAATGTATAATATATGTATACATGTATATGTTTGATATGTGTGTTAGATATGCATGTTTATTAGAAAGACTGAGGGAGAAAGTGGTCAAGAGAGACCTCTTAAGCTCATATAAGGGCATATCTAAGCATTTTATCAAATCACATAGAATCTTATATTTCTTGTCATCTTTTTTCACTACCAAACCCACTTCCTGCCCACCCAACCCAACTGAAAAAAAGAAGGAGCAAGAGATGATGTCTCTTCCCCTAGAGACTATGGAGGGTGGAAGTCCAAGGACTGTGAATTCTAGTCTCATTTGTTCCTTAACCAAGGTCTTCCTTTTATTTTTAACTCCCTTGTCTGTTAGTTTGCTCAACTATAAATAGCTTCAGCATATTCTCTTCACTCAGGATGATGACTGGAGTACTTTTTCACATGAATGAAGGACAAGCCTTATATGAGGTCCCAACTCTATATAAATAGGAAACATCAAACTATCAGCTCTTCCAGGGCAGTGATCATTTCTTATAATCCTTTTGTGTTTCCTATGATTCCTGGCACAGGGCTGGGCTTATCACAAGTACTCAATGATTGATTAAATAAATGATCAGACATGTGGTGGGCCACCAGCTGGGCATGCTTCATGGATCAAGGAGGAGGTGGCAGTAGCAGTAGCAACAATAACATGGGAGTTACATAGCAGGTTTGACCTAGGCCAAGAAAGCCTGATGTGGTCTAGCTATTCTTCCTCTCCACCTCTGAAATGATTAAAAGTAATATCAATTAAAGTAAAGGTTTTCCCCCCCATCTAGAGTGGGTACTAAAAAGTATTACCACCAAATCCTATGTTTCTGAAGGAAAAGATACTATCTTTTCAAGTCCTTCCCTTTGAGGGAGACATTAGAACCACCAAGAGAGTTGTGTGGGCAATGCCATGGTTCTCAGGACTACCAGAAAGGCAATTTGGGGTCCCTGGTCTCATCTGGAACAACAAACAAAAGCTATGAAGGAATGGGGAAAGCAGGCTGTGGACAGGCATTTTATCCTCGATTCTTCTCTTTTTCTCTTTTCTTCTCTTCTCTTCCAATTTTCTCCTTTCTCTCAACTTTCTCTTCTCTTTTCTCCTCTCTTCTCTTCTTTTCCTTCTGTACTTTGCTTCTCTTGATGCTTCCATAAATTTCTGTAAGACAACTCTGCCACTGGGAGCAGGAAAAGAAGAGAAGAATTCCTCCCTCCCCTTTGCTGTATATTCTAAAAGATGCAAGGGAAATGGTGAAGATTAAGTTCTAAAGAACTGAGTTCTTCTCAAGCTAGATCTCTTTTCAGTTTTTTCAGAGTGAGGCCAGTTTGCTTTTCATATATGTTATAAGGACTATGACTGGTCCTTTCAGCCAATCATCGGTAATGTAATGGTCACTACTATATTACAAGGGTGCAAATGAAGCACTCAGAATCTGAAATCTTGTATCTACAGCTCATTGTCTGTATTATCTTACCCTTTTGCTCTTTAATTTAATTGATCATACTCAGGACTCAATCTTGAATCTCTTGATCAGTTCCCTTGCTCTCACCCTCCAGTTCTCCACAAGTTAAATATTGCTGTCTCTCACAAAGAAATTTGAGTGCTTTTGGCACATATATCTGTTTTCCCAATTGTGTATGTCTCTCCAGTACTTCAAAGATGCTCATGTATTACCCTTTCCAATGTCTGTCTCAGTATCTTTTTTTTTTTTTTGCAAGGCAAACGGGGTTAAGTGGCTTGCCCAAGGCCACACAGCTAGGTAATTATTAAGTGTCTGAGACCGGATTTGAACCCAGGTACTCCTGACTCCAGGACCGGTGCTTTATCCACTATGCCACCTAGCCACCCCTTGTCTCAGTTTCCTTTGCTAGAGACTCAACATAATCCATGTGGCACAGTTTTATAGAAATTGGAGAATTAATAGCGTTTTGGGAGGGTCCACATCTGGATGATTTGGGAAATTATACTAACTCCACAATATCAGATTATGCAAAGTTAACAAATAACATTTTTCAAAATTCTCATAAGATATTACCTACACTACCGGGGCGGCTAGGTGGCGAAGTGGATAAAGCACCGGTCCTGGAGTCAGGAGTACCTGGGTTCAAATCCGGTCTCAGACACTTAATAATTACCTAGCTGTGTGGCCTTGGGCAAGCCACTTAACCCCATTTGCCTTGCAAAAACCTAAAAACAAAACAAAACAAAAAACCAAGATATTACCTACACTGGTTTATGTAAAGGTTTTGGTTAACCCAAAGAAAATTGGAACAACAAAAATAAATAAAGAAAATAAATTGAGTTAGAAAGAGGAGAAAACTGCTTTCCTCTTTTAGAGGGAAGGTCTGATACCAAATGATCTCCCTGAGCACAAAGTGAGGCTTTTCCAACGGGAATTGGGCATCTGAGGTTGAATGGACATCACTTCCTCTCTTCCAGGTGATAAATCAAACCTATACTAGGTGAAAATTCTTGTAAGGGTCCCCATGGCATCCAAAGACAATCCAATACTTACTCCAATGGATCTCTATAACATAGGGTATTATAAATAGAGGTCAGGAAAAAAAATTCCCCAATAAAGTCTTGCAGCCCACAAAACATTCCAAATGGAAGTTCAAATTCTTGGACTTGGAAGGTCCATGCTTGAACAAGTAGACTAGATTTAAAAAATAAATCAATGAAACTAAGAAAGTCTTCAAAGTTGTGTGGGGCCACCCCAAAAGGAGTTAAGGAACTGACTAAAAGCTAATTGATATTTTTAGGCTTTCAGGCAAACCTTATGCTATGAGGCTACTATCAGTAAGGATCTCAGACAAGTTATATGAATTCATGCCACAATAGAGAGAACATTCTATATCTGCTCTAGTTTTTTTTTTTTAAGGATATGCATAATGTCCCATGGGGGACTCTCAATAAATTTTATCTCTGATGAGTTCTCTGAGTGGCTCTAAATACATTGTTAGGCATCAGAATTCCAGGAATGCAACATCAAAATCCTTTATATCAGCTTCCATACTCATAATGGTTACAGTAATACAACCCATATCAGGTTTTGCCATTCCACTTTTCCCTGTGCTTTGTACCCCCCAAATCCTATTTTTTCATCCTCATTGTGAACTTCAATGCCTTAACCCTTTAGTTTTTTCCCTGGTTGTCACCCATATATTAGCTACATTTTCCCTTTCCTTTTTAATTTCTTGGTGGACCAATTCATCTCTACATTGTCCTATTTTCTCCAATACCTTTCCCCCTTATAACTGATCTTGCCCTGCCCAGAGTCAGCTTTCAATTATTTCCATCATCCATTGATTTTGCTCACATGCAAAGCAAGAGGAAACCATGAAACCTTGCTGATTGGATCCATTAGGAATTTATGTTACATAATCTCAACCTAGCCCTCACTTTAGCAATGATAATCCTACCCAATTGACTCTATTCCACTTACCACAGTTGCTGTTCTAAACCTTTTCATCTCTCCTTAAAAATTCCCATAACTTCCCCTACTTCAACCTTCCCATCTGGGAACCTTGACTCATATTTTACTAAAAAAAAAAAAAAAAAAAGTAGGCCATTCACCTGGAGCTCTCTCCTCTCCCTCCTCATCTCACACCACTTATCTGCATTTTACAACCAGCTCCTCCTTCATTCCTGTCTCATAAAACTTTTCTTCCCTACCAAGGCTATCTCCTTTATGTTCAAATGATTCCCTTTCCATCATATCTTCCCTATTCTCTCTTTAATTCTGTTCTTGTCTACTGGTCGCTACTGCCTAGAAACACATCCATCTTTCTTTTAAAAACATTCACTTGATCCATCCTTCCCTGCTAGCTATCATCCCCTATTCCTCCTCCCTTTTGTTAGGAAACTCTGAAAAAGGTGGTCTATAGTCAGTGCCACCACTTCCTTTCTTCTCATTCTCTTCTTAATTCTGTTCAGTCTGGCTTCCAACCTCATCATTCAACTTCAATAACTTACCAGTGATCTTTTAATTGCCATCTCTAATGTACTCTTTCTCATACCTTATCCTTCTTGACCATTTTGCAGCTTTTTGACATTGTCAATCACTCTCTTCCCCTTGATTCTGTCTTTTCTCTAGGTTTCTATGTTATTACTGGATCTGGTTCTCCTACCTGTCTGACCACTCCTTTTCAATATCTTTTGCTGAATCTTTATCCAGGTCATACCCGCTAACCACAGGGTCAACCAAGGCTCAGTCCTGAGTCCTTGTCTTTTCCTTCTATACCATTTTACTTGGTGACGTCATCCTCTACCATGGATTCAATTATCATCTCTATGCTAATGATTCTCAAATGTACTTATTTAGTCCTAACTTCTCTTCTGATCTTTTCTCAGGTCTTCTATTACCTATTATTTTCTACCCTGAACTGGATGTTCTACAGACATCTTAAACCCAAAATGTCCAAAACTGAATTCATTGTCCCCCCCCAAACTTTCCCCCCCCTTCATAACTCTGCTATTACTGTCAAGGGAACCATCAACTCCATAGTCACACAGGCTCACAACTTAGGTGTCATCCTCAATTCTTCACCCACATCCTCATACCATCCCAGACCATCTGTTGCCAGGCCCTGTTGAGTTTATCTTGGTAACACCTCTAATATATGTCCTTTTCTCTCCTGACACTTGTCACCTCCCCCATGGACTATTATTATATCATTTCATGCCCAACCTACTGCAATAGCCTGCTGGTTGAGCTTCCAGCCATCAGTCTCTCCCCATTCTAGTCCCATTCTCAATAAGCTATAAAATTGATTTTCCTAGAATGTAAGTCTAATCATGCTACTCCACATCTACCTACCTTTTAATGATTCCTCTTACTTCCAGGATCAACATTTAACATCTATAGGTGTTTGATATTCAAAGCCCTTTATAAATTGAGCCTCTATTAACTCTCCAGTTTTCTCACTCATGCTCACTTACTCTAGAATCCAGTGATACTGACCTTCTTGCTGTTCTTTGCATAAGGCTCTCCATCTCCCAACTTTGGGAATTTTCACTGGCTCTTCCTATGCCTGGAATTCTCTGTTTTTCCTCCCTCTCTGTCTCCTAGATTCCTTCAAGTCTTAGTTAAAATCCCACCTTACACAAAAAATCTTTTTCAATCTCCTTTGATGTCTTGCCTCTGTCAATGACCTCTATTTGATCCTGAATATATATTATTTGTAAATAGTTGTTTGTATGTATGGTATTTCCCCATTGAACTGTGAGCTCCTCAAAAGCAAGAACAGTCTTTTGCCTTTCTTTGTATTTCTAACACTTAGCAGTGTCTGTCACATAGTCAGTGCTTCATAGATGCTTGTTGGCTACTGACTACTTAAGTATTCAATCATGCAAAAACTATCTCAAAGCAACCGGCCTGATTTGTAAAGGAAACACATCATAAAACTCTAATTACAGTCTGAAAACAAAGAAAAATACTAAATACTAGTGTAGCAGGGGGTTGATCAGAGAGTCCTGATTAATTGAGTCCCCCTAGTCCACTTGACAAAATTGTATGATATAAAGGCAAGGTAACAGAGAGAACCAGGGTAAAGTCATGCCTGTCAGACTCTGAGTGACTGAATTTACATGGAACAGGTAACAGAGACAATGGGATGAAAGGCCAGGTCCCTTTCAGACTCTGGCCCATTTGTCTGTCATAAAGGGTGTGTCCATTTGGACATGGATTGGCTAATTTACATATGAAATGGCCAGGAAATTAGATGAGGCTTGGCAGAGGCAATGAACTTCCCTCTGGGGAGAGATAGCTTTGGTGAGAGTTTAAAAGAATAATCCAGCTATGAGTCAGTCAATAGAGAAAGCAGTTAGCTCTGGAAGTGGACAAGACAGCTATGGGAGAACTCAGTATTCCATCTTTTCCTTTGTGTTTCTTGAAGAATATACTAAGGGAGGAAAAGGGATTTTTTTTTTTCCTTCTCTTTCTCCACCATGAGCAATGGTATTTGCAGCACAAATATGGGGACAGAGGGGACACCACTTAGGAGAATGCAAGCCTGGGATCTAGTTGAGGTCAGGATGAACAAGTTCTTGAGAGAAGTCAAAAAGAGTCTAGTGCCTGTAATAGGGATTCTTCTCAGGAGATGGTAGGCCACAGAACTGAGATTTCTGCTGATTCTCAGGAAGGGTTTCTGGCTCTTTCTAGTAAAAGACATTGCATTATCTAGGACAAGATTTCATTGAAGACAAGCTTAGTGGTAACTTCAGCCAAGCAGAGAGGCAGCATCCAATGTAGACTATGTAGTCAAGATTATTAGGAGAAATGTAAGGACATCAGCTCTGTTGCATCAGATGTGTAAGTTGCTTCTTTTTGCATGTGATTTGGTCACATGAGTTGTCTATATGTGTGCCTCTCAACTTTTGAAATTTATGTGTTTACTTTATCTACCAATTCTACATATATTTGTAGGAAGGAACCCTACATCTATCTGTAGGGAACGTATTTTGTATTGCTATTATTCTTCCTAACTTATTTCAGTAAGCACCTTTGTTTTGCTCTAATTGTATCCTCTGACTGAATAAAGTAAAGGTAGATACATC
This sequence comes from Macrotis lagotis, assembly GCF_037893015.1. Lineage (NCBI taxonomy): Eukaryota > Metazoa > Chordata > Mammalia > Peramelemorphia > Peramelidae > Macrotis > Macrotis lagotis. The sequence continues at coordinate 168,317,839 of NC_133666.1, forward strand.
AATGGGGGTTCATGAGCTATAGTTTTAAAAATTCTCTGAGGGACTCAGCCTTCAAATAAGAAGGGTAGCCCAAAGAGGGGGGTGCTACATTCATTTTTCTCTTAAGAATCCTTATAACTTATTATATAAATAAATTATATAAAATAAAATCCATATTAGATAAATAATAGCCATAGAATCCTCATCTAAAAATGAGAATCCAGGAGGTCTACAAGATATTAGAGAGGATCCAACCATTTCCAATCCCCCACCAAGAATATCTAACTCTGGACTCATCCAGACATAGTTCATCTTTGTGGGAAGGAGATTCTCTTAATTTTTCTTTCTGGCTAATTGCTTTCCTGGAATAGAAATTCAGAGGGGAAATCTTTAAATCGAAACTTAACTATGGATGATCATATTTTTCCTCAAATCGGATAACTACTCCCCTTTAGAAACAATGTACAAAGTAGGTATTAAATGTTATAAGTTTACCTTTATTTTCTTTATCATTCAAAATGTTTAATACAGAAAAGAACTCAAAGGTACACCTTAACAAGTATAGAAAAACATCACACTCATTATACTTTCTTTGGAGGAAGGACAACTTCAAGGCACTGCTGAACTGATATTTAGGCTTTTGCCATTCACTTCAGACCTACCCAGATTGAACCACTCACAAGGTTCAGATCTGGCCAGTCCAAGCCTGGGTTAGGTTTTCTTAATCCTTCCAGCATTAGCAGCTCCTGGTGATGGTGCTTCTCCTCTGAGAACTGGTGCTGTATCAGGAATCACCTCCTGGTGGACAGCCAGCACCTGACTCAGAATTTCTTGACCTCACAAGGTTACTGTAAAGGCTGTAAAGGCTGGAAACAATCATTTTTTTTCACGATCTCTGGTCACTGGCCTGTGCTCAGAGAAAAAAGGAGAAAATAGAAGATGGCAGGGACTCAGGCTCATATAGGTAAGCATATACGATCACTGCCATGTGCTTGATGAAATTACAGGCTGTGAGGGGCAGGTATTGTCCCCTGTCGACACCATTGCCACTGGATGTAGAGAGGAGGAAAGAATTTCTTTCCACTCCCACCCCCCAGTATAAGTCCAAGACTTCAAGTTATTTCTCTTCCTCTTATAGCTCACTCACTTATGGTCAATCATTTTTGAGTGGTAAACAATCAGGAATCACTGGGTCATCTCAACAAGGTTTAAGTCCTTCAGTAGAGTCCAGGCATATGCCCAACTCATGGAAGGAACCCCAGTCCAGGAGATCAGGGCAGTCTACCTATTTCCATTTTACTCTCCTCACAGTTAAGTAGTTATTGTCCTCAAAAAAAAGTCAGCTGGTTTGTTTTGGGTGATTCAAGGTTAGCTCTCTGGGGGTCTAGTGAAGTTCATGTGTTGTCCTTTCAAGTACTTCCGCCAAGGCACAATTCTTCAGAGTCTCCTGAATGTCATGCAAAGAGTCATAGCCATCAGTTTGAAAAGGAACCAGAGTAGATATCCTAGAGAAAGTGGCCAGAGCACATGCCCCTTGGTATGCCCCAGAGTACATAGAATATCACCATGGGAGGAACCTATAGACCAAGCTGTACCATTATGTGAGTATATCCTAAATATGGGCAAAATGAATATGTTAACTTGGTGGGGAAGGGACAAGCAGCTGGGGGTAATCAGCTCCTCTAGAAGACAGTAAGTACTTCAGTTGAGTTTTTAAGGAAATGATGGATTTAAGCCTGGGAGCAATCAGTGCAAAGGCATTGATATGGGAGATAATGTTTGTGAGGAATAGTTAAAAGGCTAGTATGGCTAGGCTGTAGACTAAACAGAAGAGTTTATATCAATCTTAGAAGAAACTGAGAGACACTGGAGTTGATTAAGGGAGTAATACACAGAATTGGGCTTTAGGAAAACCATGTGGACAGTTGTGTGGAGGAAGGATTAGAGAGATGAGAAGAAGCAGGGAGGTCAAAGATGAGACTTGCAAATGTCTGAGAGGTGATACAGTCTGAACTAGGGTGGGGGATGTGTGAGTGGAGAGAAGGGGGACATAGGTAAGAATATTGTGGAGGTGGATCTGGTGTCTTACTGGCTACATGGGATATGTGAGAATGAAGAGCTCAGGATGACTCTATGGTACAGAAGCTACAACACTAGAAAGATAGTAGTGCCTTTGAAAGAAATAGGGAAATTTTGAAAAGGAGTAGTTTGGGAGAAAATGAAAGTTCTATTTTTGATATATTGGAGCTACCAAAAAGGACTTTGACCATCATCTAGAAAGCTGCTGGCCCAGGTTGGCAAGTAGTGAAGGAATCTCAGAACCTTCCCTGGAAAATCCCTTCATTTGAAAGACTGAAATCTGAGTCCTGGATAAGACCATTAACTTGATTATATGACCCTGGGCAAGTCACTGACTGCCTCATTTTCCTCTTTTGTGAAATGGAGGGGTAGTGGTGGTGCAGGCTGATCAAATAATTCTGAAAATCTCTTCCAGTCCTGACTCTCTCTCTCTCTCTCTCTCTCTCTCTCTCTCTCTCTCTCTCCTCTTGGTCCTTGGTCTTCCTCTTCTCTCTGGCTCTCCTCTTTCCCTTTCTCTGTCCTCTCTCCCCCATTCTCCTGTCTCTTTCTCTCTTTTCTCCCCTCTGTCTCTCTCTTCTTCTCTCCCCCACTTTCTCTTTATGTATGTTTCTTCTTACTCTCCCTCCCTTTCTCTCTCTCTCCCTCCCTTTATCTCCTTCCTTCTCTCTTCCCCTCCCTCCTCTCTCTCTCTCTCTCTCTCTCTCTCTCTCTCTCTCTCTCTCTCTCTCTCCCTCCCTCCCTCCCTCCCTCTCCTCTTCACAAGTGGGATGTGCACAGGAATGGCTCAATCAAGATATAATAATTTTTAATTAACATGTGGATCATTTCACAGGCTGATCTCCTTGGAGACAAAAGAGAAGATGTTCTCTTTAGATTTCCCTTTGCCTCCCCTCTTCTTCTCTCCCTGGCCTCACCAAGGACTCCCTTGTTTCAACCATATATCTTAACCCTTGAAAACCACACAAAAAAGCAGATTTTTGATCTTTCCCTTTTTACCTTGGGGTACTAACACACACAAATACACATGTTTGCACACACATACAACCTCATACACACAAATATATAGACAGACTCAAACTAACAGAGAAACAGGTACACAGATCCATACACACAGAGATAAACATATGAAAACATGTTTTGTACTGTACTTGCAGATACACCACATACACAATCTCACACACAATGACATCCACACAGACCCAAACATAGATTAACAGAGACAAATTCATAAATGTATATAATTATGCACAGAGACATAGACAAAGATAGGTACCAGTTTCTATAAATGCAAGTATACATATACACAGAGATATAACTGCTAATGTATACATATTTGTGCACAAAGAGACATATGTATACCTACAAAGATATCCACAGTTACACATGCGAAAAAACACAGAGGCAAAAGGGATGGGCCGGAAGGGAAGGAATAGAATGTTCCTATCCTCTTATGGTAAGTCAAGACAATGAGCATCTTTCCCCCTCCCCTGAAGCTGGTCTGCTGCCCCCCTCCCCAGGAGAACTGGGAACAGAGGCCACTGACATTAATACCTGGCCCAGAGGGAATATGGCAAGGGCCTCAGTGCAGGAGAATCAGGTGTCTCCTTGGCCCCTCCCCCAAGCCCAGCCAGAGCCTGGGAGATGTCAGTGTAATCGTGGCTCCTTGGGCAGTCACTCCAACTATTGATTGCTTGCTGCAAGCTCTCTCATGCCCTTCTGCTGCTTCTCACTTGTTTTCTTCCTTGGAGTGGCCTTTGGCAACTGCTACTGTAAAAGGGCCAATCTGACAGAGCTGGGCCACAAGATATACCCACTGCCTCCTATTCTAACGATTGCTTTGGGGATGAGGAAGTGAGGAGGATGGGTCAGGTTTCAGTGATAAGAGAGCTTGACTTGTTCCAGAAGAGGAGGGCTTTCTTTTTCTATCCCCCCACCTTCTCGTTCTCTCCTCTCCCTTTCTTTCCTCTCCTCTCCCTTTTCTTTCTTCTTCTGTTCTCTCTCTCTCTCTCTCTCTCTCTCTCTCTCTCTCTCTCTCTCTCTCTCTCTCTCTGGTTTTCCTTTTTTTCCTCTTCCCCTCTCTTCTCTCCTTTTCCTTCCTTTCCTCTCTCTCTCTCTCTCCTCCCACCCCTCTCTCTCCCTTTCTATTCTCTCCTCTTTTCTCCCTTTGTTCCCTCTTTCTCTCTCTGCTCTTTCACTTTTATCTCTCTGTCCTCTCCTCTCTCTTTCTCTGTCCCTCCTTTCTCCTCTCCTGTCTCTCTTCTTTGTTTTTTTCCTTTATATCTCTCTTCCTTCCGCCACTCCTTTTCCTTTTTTCCTTTTGAGTCTTTCCTTCTTTTCTTTCCATCACCCCTATCCTCCCCACATCTTTTAGGAAGATTAACCTCTTTAGCCTTACCCTTTCATGCTCATTGAGTCCCAGGACTGAAGATAACTAAACTAAGAGGAGGAAGGTAAAAAACCACTTGCTTGTCTTAAATGGTCCATTCAGATCAATGCCTCTCCAGGTTATGAATGGGTAAACTAAGAGCTGATATGAATCATCACATCTGGAATACAGTCATTTGTCCCCTTCTGGTTTCAAGTCCCTTGGTCTAACTACTGTATCTGATTCCCCTTTCAGGGGGCTTGGTTATTTTGGTTCCAACATCCCTCAGTGAGAAGTTCCAGTTTAGATTTCCCACACAGAAATACAATAGTCAAAGACCCAACTAAGCCCCTAAACCCACCTTATTGGTCAAGACTCTCCTGGCTCTATCACCTTCTCTCCCTGTAAGACAGACTCTCACTCCACCTCCCAGTCTCTCAGTTTTCTCCTTTGAGAAATGGGAAGATATTCTCCTCCTCTTCCTGGCATAGGGAAAAGGTTACAATGAGACTCTAGACCCTCTGCAGTTTGCAGGAGGAAGGAGTGGGATGGGTGTTGGATGAGTGCCCAGGACTATCATTTGGCCTGAAATCCTTCCCAGTTCTCAAGCTGGGGTGAGAGGAATTTCAGAGGAATTGATGCAACATGGTCACTGACAGCATACCATTCCTTTTGCAACTGAACCTCCCTCCACAGCCCTCTGGCCTGGTGTCTCCACCCCTTTCTTCACTCTTCTCCTTTTGCAATTTTCCAGGCCTGTGGCTTGGTCTGGGTTCTCAGAGAAAAATAAAAGAGATCCCAGAGGCAGTTGCATCTGCACACAAATACACACACACACACACACACACACACACACACACACACACACACACACACAGACACAGTCTCAGAGTATTCTGACAAGAGCAATGAACTGGCTGACAGAAGACCTGGATTCTAGTTCTGGTGAGGCAATTTCTAGCTGGACGAACTTGGGAATGTCTCAACCTCAATTTCCTATAAAATAGGGATAAAATGAAGGCAGCTAGTATACAGAGCATCAGTCCTGGAGTCAGAAGAACCTGGGTTCAAATCTGGTCTCAGACAATAATTATGTGTCCTTGGGCGAGTCACTTGACCCCATTACCTTAAATAAATAAAATTTTAAAAATAGGGATAAAATAACTTCCCTTCCTTGAGGATGGGTATGTGAAAATCAAATAAGATATGAAAGCATAATGCATATATGCTTATATAATGCATATATATATATATATACAGATGTAGACACATATCCATCTTTATGCTTGAATACAGAAAACATATGTACATATGAAATATATACCAAATATAGATAGAAACATTATGTCCACACATGGGCATATACCCACAATACATGCATGATCACATATGATACAACATACAGTTATCCACACATATCAGCATACACAAAAATACACACATGCATATACCTATCACATGTTTTCTCTTTGAAAGATTTCAGTCTTAGATGAAAGGCAGCTTTGGGATTATGAGGTTCAAGGGGTACTGAGAAGAACCTGGTAAGTAGGAAAGCAGAATCCTTTGGGATCTGTGTACCCAATCTTAATGGAGAGAAACAATGATTCTGGTCTGGAGAGAGCCCAGGGATAAGAGCCAAAAGGACTAGGCTCCTGGCCCAGAAAAACAATAGCTCATTAAGTGACCTTGGGAAAAGTCACTTCCCTGGGCCTCAGTTTCTCCATCTATGATATGGTAATCCACCTTTACTCTTGCCCTTCAGAGATAAAGATGAGAATGAATGATTTCAGTGGCTCATGGCCAAGGAGCTGAATACAAGCTGGTAGGAGAGGACAGCTTGTGGTTGAGCCACCTCCATCACATCAGCCTTTGTTATGGTCAGAAGCCCCAGGCAAAATTTTGTAGAGTCTGTCTCTGGGGTAGTGCTCCTACAAATCAGGCCCATTCCTCAGCTGGAAGGGGCCCATAAGGGGATGGAAATGGAACGCTTCCTCAACTAACAATTTTAAATCCTGTGTGAAGATGCAGGTGGAAGAATGAATTAAGAAGGGGTGGTGAGCCATAATTCCAGGCAGGGTGGCAGAGTGGGAGGAGGGAACCTATTGGAGAAGTTCTAAATCTTTCAGGAGAATAAAGTCCCTAAGCAGAAGCACCTATTCTCAGGGTCTGCAGAGTACTCAAATTTACCTTCTAGAGCAAATCAAGATAGCCATCCTCTAAATTACAATGGGGGTGGTCTTCCCACCCCAGATCTAATTGGAGAAACTGTGAATTTGCCACCTTTTGGTCCTCCCTCCCCCCACTCGGGTTCTGCCTCCCACCGTTAAACCCTGGCTCTCAGACCTTGTAACATTGTGTGGGAGAGTGAGAGGAATGAGCCAGTCAATGGGTGTTTGTCAGCCTCCAAGTCAGCGCCAGGAGAGCCTTCCAGACTACCCCAGGGACCAGAGTTTGTGGGGGAAGCCAGAGCAATGATGGGGAAACTAGGCTCTTCTCTTCTCTTTGAGGTTGTCTATGATGCTTATTTGCATTTGATTTTTTCACCTGGAAAGGCGTGTGTGTGTGTGTGTGTGTGTGTGTGTGTGTGTGTGTGTGTGTGTATGTGTGTGTAAGGCAGAGACACAATGATCTTCTCTGACTCCTTCAACACTCTGGGGACTACTATATGTCACAGTGTGGGGCTAGTCAGGTCAAACTCTAGCTTGGGGGGCAATTAGCCTTCTGGGGTGTGTGTGTGTGTGTGTGTGTGTGTGTGTGTGTGAGAGAGAGAGAGAGAGAGAGAGAGAGAGAGAGAGAGAGAGAGAGAGAATGAAAAAAGATTCCAGGGCATGCCAGCCCCTTTTTCCTCTTCTGGAGACTAGAGGGGAAGAGGTTTTTGGCTAAGCTTTCATCCTTCCTGTTGGAACCGTTCCTCTCCCTCCCTTTCTACAACACAGACACACACACACAGACACACAGACACACACACAGACACACACACACACGCACACGCACACACACGTAAAAGGGAGCGGCGGGCCGGCCATCCACGGCCAGCTCCTCTCTGGAAAGCTGTGCGCTGCCCGGTGGGGGCGGGGGCGGCGGGAAAGGGAGTGACGCCCCCCGGCCCGGCTCGGCGCCCCCCGGCCCGGCTCGGCGCCCCCCGGCCCGGCCCCGCGCCCGGCTCACAAAAGCCCGGAGCCGCGAACAGGCGACCCCCGGCGACGGCGCGCGGGCCGCGGCCTGCATCGGGGGGCCGGGCCGCCGGAGGAGGAGGAAGCGGGCCGCGCAGCATCTCGCGGCGCCCGCGGCCGGCGCCGCCTCCCATCTTGGCTGTGCCAGGCGGGAGCTGCCCTGGGAATCCCCCCGCCCCGCGGGCCCGGGCAGGCCGCAGTCCCGCGCGGCGCGGCGCCTCGGAGCAGGCTCGGGCCGCCCGGCTCGGGCTCCGGGCCCGCAGCTTTGCCGGCTCGCTTCCGTCCGCATGGGCGATTTCGGCCGGCGCGGGGCAGCCGGGGGAGTCCCCCCGCGCCTTGCCTTCGCTCGGGGCGCCCGCCCCGGGCCCCTCCCCCCTCCCGCTGCGGCTTCGGGGGTCCCCAAGGCCCCCGCGGCCGGAGTCGCCCTTTTCTCCCCCCCTAAACCCCCGGCCCTCCGCGGGGAGCAGGCCGGCACGGGGCCCCTCCGCTGCGCTAAGCGTCGTCGCCGGGTCTGGCTGCGGGCGCTCAGACCTGGGGCCTCCCCTCCCCACACTGCTTCATCCCGCACGCGATTTCATTCACGTCCGTGTTCTAAAAAGACACAGACACGCGTGGAGGGCTCTGGATGGCCCGACTGACACCCGGGCTCCGGTTCTGGTGCGGAGCCAGGGAGGAATCGCGGCGGCGAGAGCTCGGGGGTCTTATTGTCACTCGCGCCGTGGAGCGGAGCTGTGCGCGCCGGGGCGCTCCTCCGGGGAGCTGGGGGGCAGCGGTCCTGGGGGCCGGGGTCTGCGGGAGGAAATGCGCCAGGATGAAAGGCGGTGGGGGCGGGGCGGGAGCCAGGCCTGAGAAACGTTAGAAGCTCTGCTCTCTAGCGGGAGTCCGGGTTCGGAGGCGGCTTAGGGAGGGGGCAGGGAGGCAGGCTGGAGCGGGAGCGGGCACGACCTCAATGGTTGAAAGGCGGCGCTGAGAGTGGAGCCCTGCAGCCCCGGAGGACGGGTCACACGCGGGATGCAGCGGCGGCCGCCGCTGGGCCTCGGGGCGGCCGGGGTCACGAGCCCCCACGGGAAGTCTGAGGAGTGCCAACCCGAGCGGGGTAACATGACGGGGGGGGGGGGGGCAGGAGAGAATCGGACGGGGGGACGACCGCGGATCCGCCGCCCACGGGAGCAGCGCCCCGGCTGGCGATAAGAACAAGGACCCACGGTGCTCGCCTGACGTTCCTTCCCCGGGAGCTCCGGGGTTCGGTGCACTCAGCAGTTGGGCTGAATTTTCAACTTCTACAAAACTACCGGGTTTTTTTTCTTTCCAGCCTGGGTTCCCCAGCGACCACATACTTCTTACCTCTTCCCACGACCCCAACACAATCACAGACCTCCTCTTCCAAAGTCTCAGCCCTGCCCCTTCTCAGCCTCACTCATTCAGGCCAGTGTGATACAGGCTCCCAAGACATTTTTTTTTTAAACAAACTGAAAGGGGGAGGGGGAGGGGGAGGGGGAGGGGGGCGGTAAAAAAGCAACCAGACGCCCTCAAGCAAAAGAAAATCCCCTAGAATTCCTCCTCATACAGGGGAAACCAGCAATCACCCAGCTGCTTTATGAAAACCCAAAACACCGAAGAGAGGAAAATACACAACTCCTGCTACCCCTCCCCCAAACAAGCCAGCGTCTGGAGGCTGAATCTACCAGACGAGAGCTGCAAGTTACAGCAAGAGAATGAGAACCAGAAAATCGTCAACCCACCGAGTTCCATGAATTGAGAGGAAAAAAAGACACAAAGATAATGCTTGTAACGATACCTGTTCTTCCTTGATCTCCGGTGGTGGGTCTGTGTTTTCTCCTCTCTCTCTCTCTTCCCTTCACCTCTTCCAGAACACAGCTGCCAGATTAGATCCTTCAGGAAAAGATGGGAGAAATGGCACAATATTCTCTCTCTCTCTCTCTCTCTCTCTCTCTCTCTCTCTCTCTCTCTCTCTCTCTCTCTCTCTCTCTCTCTCTCTCTCCCCTTTCTCCTCCTCTCACACTCTCTCTCTCCTTCTCTCGCCCTCTCCGCTCTTCCTTCTCAGCAACCGTTGCCAGCTCCTTCAGTAGCCATTACTCATGGGCCACTGGGGGATATAAGGTAATTAGAAACGGCCCTATAGCATCCAGCCTGAACATTTTAATGCCAGGGGTAGCAGTGATGTTGGGGTTTGGCTGCAGGCGGCTTACATACACACCAGAGAGGAGAGTGGTGGAACTGGGGGAGGGGAGAGGGATGGGGGGTGGGAAAGGGGGAGGAGAAGGGGGAGGGTCTGTGCCTGTGTCGTGTGTCTGTGTGTGTGTGTGAGAAGAGAGGTTTGATCTCACCATAGAGACATCAGTTCATAAGACAGAGAGCTCAGAGAAGCTGAGGAGACTGATGGTGTTTTGGGTTTTATTTTTTAATTTATTTTTTCTTAAAAAAACACCAAAAAAAAACCCTCCCCCGAGAAGGTAGCAAGCTTGTCGGTGGTGTGTGTGTGTGTGTGTGTGTGTGTGTGTGTGTGTGTGTGTGTGTGTGTGTGTGTGTGGTCGGTCTCTGCCAGGAATAGCAATCAGCAGAAGCGGCGCACTGAGCTCAAAAATACTAGCATGAGGGGTCAAAAGAAAACTGCAGACATTTTTGGGTATGGTGGGGTAGAAGATAGGTGGAAAGCTTAATCCTAGAAAGGAAAAATGGGACGCAAGGGAGGGGAGGAATAAACTGAAGGTTTGGACTTGTGATCTTCGCCCCTTCTCCCTTTCTTTAAAACACACACACACACACACACACACACACACACACACACACACACACACACACACACCCCAACCTATATGGCACATCTCTCTCAGATCCTAATATCTAGGTCCTAAAGGCGGTTTGTTTGACGGAGACTACCTAAAGTGGGGCGGGAGGGAGCAGTGCTGCTATCCATTTCTGAAAGCAGTGAAGGCATCGAAAGATTGATCCGAAGATTGCTTGCAGGAGCCAGAGGGCCGGGGGGCGGGGTTGGGTAGGAAGGGCAGAAAAGGGGGGGAGGGGAGAGAGAGAGAGAGAGAGAGAGAGAGAGAGAGAGAGAGAGAGAGAGAGAGAGAGAGAGAATAACACACCTGCAGCTTTCTCGGTTCTGCTTAGCCAGCTGTGTCCGAAGCACTGACTGACAGGAAAAATACAGCATTCCGGACTCCAAGGTTTGTGTATCTTTGGGGATTTAGCTTGGACCGTGCCTGGCAAATCAGATCCGACAGCAATAGGTGGCTTCTGGGTATTGGGGGACTAGGGTGGTTGTTAATGTAGCACTTCCCCACTTTTTAAAGGGAGCCTTTGGGGGAGCCCGAAGGGTCCCTAAGCTCTCAAGCTTCAAAGAGCTTTCACCTTGAGAGATGCTCAAGATAGCGCCCTCCGGCTGGGATTCCCAGTCTGGCAGTGGCTGGTCCTAAGGTCCTATCTCGAACTCGACCCTCCCACCCGGCGCCACAGAGACGGTGATTCCCCCCGCCCCCTAGTAAAAGCCCCCTCCCCGCGCATACTTCAGACACCCCCCCCCCCGCCCCCGCAGTCCCTCAACCCCTCTCTACCCTTCTATCCTACAATCTACCGTATAGCTGGCGGGGAGATGAAATATATCGCATCACAGCTCTCTCTTCTCTCTTCTCTCTCTCTCTCTCTCTCTCTCTCTCTCTCTCTCTCTCTCTCTCTCTCTCTCTCTCTCTCCCCCCTCCATTCCTTCCTCCTCCCTCCTCACAGATGACAGACACCCTTATAATTATTCCCACCAATATCTAATCTGCTTTTTTTTCTTGGCCTTTCCCCACTTGTCTAGGGCACATCCTGTGTCTGTAAATTCCCCAGGTTAATTACACGCGCGCGCGGGTGTGTGTGTGTGTGTGTGGTGTTTGTCTGTCTGTCGGGGCAGGGGAGGGGGGGAAGGAGGGCATAGCCACCCAATTAGTGCTCCTTCTCCGCCTTTTCCTCTCAACCCTCGTAGTTTCTGTGCTCTCCAAAGCCCGCCCTTGTTTGTGGACCAGGGCTAAGGATAAGAACCCTAGAGAGTGAGCTTTTATATTTATCTCCAAGCAGCGCGCCTCCGGCGCCCCCACCCCTCTTTCTCTCCACAATTGTAGCTCTGCTCTGGCTAATCACTCTTCCTTCTTCCACCTTTTCTCTTCCCATCCCCCTCCCACCTCCGCCCCCAGCCTCACTGGCTCCTGGCTCCCATTCTCTGGCGGGCTCTACCACTATTTTCCTATCACCCTTCCCTTGATGGATCATTTTTATTTTTGCTCTGGGCTGATCAGGACTGTTCATAACAAGGGCAAGGAGAGCGGGTCATCATATTATCTTCATAACATTATAACGTTTTACATTTCCGACCCCCTGTTTCACAAGAGACACTCTGGGAACTCTTTCCTGAGGAATAGCGACAAAAATATTTATTAAATTGCCTCCAATCCTTAAAATAATCCGTAGGGACCTTCAAATCCAGTAACCCCTAGGATATGAAGGACTCAGGAAAAAGAAGGAAGAGGCATATTGAGAAGGTTGCACTAAATTATCTCTAAGGTCCCTTCCAGTTGTGGTTTTCTACTCAAAAGGAAATAGAGGTACTCAATTCAAGTTCTGAAATATCTTACTTTGTGATCTGGGCAAGGTCACTTAACCTGCCTATACTTCACTGACTGCCTCAGTTTTGCTTAGCTTTCCAGCAGTTTTTTAGTAGAAATCAAATGGTGCTATTGTGTCTGAAAGGAGGACATTCCAATCAAGATCTCTTCTTCCTTTTCTTTTCAAGAGGGTCCTAGGGCAGCTATGTGAAACAGTGAATAGAACACTGGGTTGGAATGCAGGAAGAGTCATTTTTCTGAGTTTAAATCTGGCCTTAGACACTTACTGACTGTAACTCTGGGTAAGTCACTTAACCCTGGTTACCTCAGTTCCTAATCTGTAAAATGAGACCAAGAAAAAAGGCAAACCACATCATCTTCGCCAAGAAAATACCAACATGGAGTCATAGAGAGTTGGACACAAGAGGGCAGTTTTTCTAAATGTGTACCTAAATATGATTTTGTTTTCTTAGTTAGATGAAGTTCTTTCTCACTTTAACTCCAGACCTTGGTGCTAAGTTGGTTGACTAACCTTCAGTTAGTCACACAGTTAGACACTTCAGTTAGACACACAAACTATTTGTGTGCCCAGTTTTATGAAAGATACTGGGGAGAAAGACTGGGTCTTAAAATACTTAAAATACCTAAAGAGTCAGTGTGTAGATAGGTCTTATGGGTAGCACAGACACTAGGGAGTTCCAAAGAGGGGAACTCATAAAGGATTGCAGTGGTACTGCAAAGGGATGATAGGAACCAAGATAATTATCTGAAAGATAGGAGAAATTTGAATTTGGGGAAAAAGTGGAAGGCAAGAGGTATTGATGGTAGAGTTAGCAAATACATAGGGAAGAGCTAAAGGCCTACATGGGGACTGTGAGGACTCTGTCCTGGTTCTCCCATTTTTGATACTGGTGCCACAATTATCTAAGATGTTTCTATATTTATATGTGGAAGATTGGGTCATTCTGCACTCCAGTACTTTGCTTTTACCAGATCTTCCTTTTTCTTCTCTAGTTTGTCTCTTCTTTACCACAGGCATAGACCAAATCCTAACACAGATTGCTAGAGCTGACAGAAAACTTAGAGATCATATAGACCAGCCTTTAGGAAACTGAGGCACAAAGAAGGTTAATGATTCGTCCAAGGTCATTCAGCCAGTTTGTGGCAGGCAAGGGGACAAAAATAGTCAGGACTTGCTTCTTGTCTCTTACTCTAATGTTTTTTATTATACTACATTGCTTTTCTCCCAGATCTGGTTTTCCACCATCTTCTATCTCACCTTCCAACCTTTGGAGGCATGAAATATTTCCTTCTCTTTCCTCTGTTAGGTAAAATGTATATTTTACCTCAAACTATTTTTTGCCAAACCTTTTCACAGACTAAACCCTCAAATAGAACCTCAAGTTGAGATGGTTGTTTCTATATCTCTGATTTCCAGATTTAGCTGATAAAAACAGATCCAGACTCAGGGCTATCCTCACAGGACTGTTTCCCTTTTGTTCCTTCAGTGGTGTTAGCATCCTAAAGACATCAATGGACAGACAGATATGGTGGGACTTGGGGAGATGCCTTTGACATGAAACTTTGGTTCATCCAATGACTTGGATCAGGATCTTCTTGGAGAATTTCAAATGGAACTCAGTTAGCCTAAGGGGTTAGAGCATGATGCAAATGACATCAAAGTCACTCATTCCATCCTTGATTAGCTTAGTAAGCCTTTTGCTCTCCCAAGGCCACAGACTGAACTCTAACCCTGTCACACCATGAACCTTCAAGTATCTCTTTAGGGATTTCTCTAGGGGAAGGCAATATACAGACATCCCTTCCTATCAAGACTTTTTATTTTATCAAGATTTTTATATATTTTGAGTCAGTCTAAGAAATTAAAAATGGAAATTTTGCAGAAGCCACAGATGACACGTGAAGGCCAACAGATGCAAAAAAAGTTTAGAAACTCAGGAATGCATAAATATGTATATAGTATTGTATAACATCAACATAGTTCAACTTTTAATGTAATAATAATTCAGATTCCTTCTCTGGTACAAAGAGGGCCAAAAATTTTTAACACAGAATTTCCAGATGGGGATGGGAAGCACTCTGTCCTTAACCCCCTTGATATGGAAAGGATAACTGTATACAGAGAAAATTTTATTTAAAAGAAATCCAAGGTAATTTGGAGGTACTCCTAATAAGAGTTAATATTTATGTAGACTTTAGACTTTATAAACTTTATAAATATTATATTACACTGTTCATACAGCAACCTTTGGAGTTAGATACTATCATTACCCCATTTTACAGATGGCAACTGAGTCAAAAATTAAGTGACTTACCCATGGTAACTCAGCTAGCAAATAAAGTTTTAAACTCATGCCTTTCTGACTCCAGGTTCAATGCTCTTTCCATCTAGCTGATACTATGTACTAGAGGCTCATAAACAGCTTCATTTAAGAAATGGTTGGCATTTGAATTAGGTTTTGAAGAAAATTAGGGATTCTAAGAGGTAGAAGTTAGGATGGAGTGTATTCCAGGATTGGAGAGGGAAAGGACAGGTCAAAGGTAGCATCTGGTAGAATAAAGCCCAGTGGAGCAGCAGCATTTTCTTCTTCTTCTTCCTCTTCTTCTTCTTCTTCTTCTTCTTCTTCTTCTTCTTCTTCTTTTTAGGTTTTTGCAAGGCAAATGGGCTTAAGTGGTTTGCCCAAGGCCACACAGCTAGGTAATTATTAAGTGTCTGAGATCAGATTTGAACCCAGGTACTCCTGACTCCAGGGCCAGTGCTTTATCCAAAGCGCCACCTTAGCCACTCCCTTCTTTTTTTTTTTGCAAGGTAGTGGGGTTAAGTGACTTGCCCAAGGTCACACAGCTAGGTAATTATTAAGTGTCTGGAGCTGGATTTGAACTCAGGTCCTCTTGACTCCAGGTTGATGCTCTATCCATTATGCCACATAGCTGCCCTGATCTGCATCTTCTAAGACAAATAGGCATTCCATGATCCAAAAAATATTCTGAGTTTAGAAAGAATAGCATATAGCAGGATGAGAAGGTGGTGTTTCCAGATCCAGCTGAGTCTATCCCTATGAGGCCAAGGCCACTGGTACAGTCTCTCCACCCTAGAAAAATACAGCTTTCTTTTAAGTTACTCTCAAGTGCTAGAGATATTCTTGGTCTTTTGGCCTCTAATTTTTTTTTTCAACCTGAACCAGGGATTCTGCTTTAATTCTCAGTTGGTTCTATCAGGATAAAATGAGGAGAAAGACAGGGAGAGAGGGAGCCAGAAGACCTGAGTTGAAATGTAAATCTGTCATTTGATTCTTGACCAAATTACTTAACCATCATGGATCTCAGTTTCTGGGTTTGTAAAATTAGGGGTTATATTATGTCTCAAAAGTGACTTCTTGGGCAGCTAGGTGGCACAGTGGATGGAGCACTGGCCCTGGAGTCAGGAGTACCTGAGCTCAAATCCAGCCTCAGACACTTAATAATACCTAGCTGTGTGGCCTTGGGCAAGCCACTTAACCCCATTGCCTTGCAAAAAACAAAACAAAACAAAACAAAACAAAACGTGACTTCTTGCTTTAAATCCTATGGTCAATAGTCAATAGTCAATAAACCTTTATTAAGTGCCTAATATGGGTCAGGAACAATACTAAGAGTTGGAGGGATACAAATATGAAAAAAAAAAAAGAAAGCTAGGTCCTGCCCTCAATTGGGGAGGACAAAACACAAAAGGAAGCTGAAAAGAGGTAAGTGATTTAGGGAAAGAATCTGAATAGGGGGCATAGTGAAGAAATGTCAACTGACTTCTGGGGCAGCTAGCTGGGCCCAAGCTGTGTTGTCAGGATGATCTGAGTTCAAATTTGACCTCATACATATTAAGGGATTGTCCCTGAACAAGTTACTTAAGCCTGGTTGCCTCAGTTTCCTCATCTGTAAAATGAGTCAGAGAAAAATGTAAATCACTTCAGTATCATTGCCAAGAAAACCCCAAATGAGGTATGAAGCGTCTGACACAACTAAACAACAAAACAGAAAAATCTCAAATCCGGGTGAGAAATGATCCTCTTAGGGATTCTCTCCTTAAATGGAGATTTGAAATTCATGGTCCCACCCTCCACTAAGAGGGTAGTGAGGTGAAGTGATACTATGACCCCTGATTTTCCCCTCTTTACCCCGACCCCTTTCCCATTTCTTTTGTGGCTTGGAGCCCCTGGGATATTATTAACTAGTCCCCACAAAAGGGATGACCAGAGAGGAATGACATTCCTTTTTGCTGATTCCAGGAGAATTCTAGGGAGGATGGATCCCCAACTTTAAAGGGCCAGAAGTGAATTCTCCTGGAGAGCAAAGGCACTGGGAGGTATCTGCCCCTTTGTTTGCATTAGTCCTACTTGAAAAGCTTCTTTCATAGAAAATCTGTCTCCAGAAGCCTTTCTGGAGTTAAATAACTAAACAGGGACAGAAGGAGAGAATTTAGGGAGAAAAGATGTGCTGTCAGCTGGGGCCTAAAAGGAGACCATATCAACAGGAGGTGATGAGAGGCAGAGTTTCCAGATGTGGGAAGGAGGGGGATGGGCGATGAGGGATGGAAAAGAGGCCAGCTCTGGGGCCAGAAAGAGTGAGAGGGCATACAGGGGACAGACCAAAGGTGAATTTGGTGGTTAAGCTGAATGACTATTAACCTGACCTAAAATATTTTTTTCTCAGGTTAGTGACCAGTGGCTATTTAGAAATTGGGCAGAGAGAAAGTTGTCACCTCACATGCTATCACTCCCCTATAAACCTCTGTCCTTTTAGGAAGGCCTTTTTCAGATTCTTATTCAGACATGCACAGCAGAGAGCCATCCTGGTGCATTAGACAGGAATTTGGGAGGCCCAGGTTCTAATCCTATCATTGCTAATTTACAGAATAACTCTGGGCATTCAGCTGGCACAGAGGACAGAATGCCAAGCTAGGAGGAAGACATCTTCTTGAGTTCAAATCCAGCTTCAGATTCTTACTAGCTGTGTGACCAGGGCAAGTCACTTAACCCCGTTTGCCCCTGTTTTCTCATCTGTAAAATGAGCTGGAGAAGGAAATGGCAAAGCACCACAGTATCTCAGTCAAGAAAACCCCAAATGGGGTCACAAAAGCCTTGAGCAAAGAATTTATTCTCTGGCTTTCCATTTGTCATATTCCACAAGCTACTAGAGACCCATTACCATTTTAAAGTCAGAGATTGTTAGCAGTGGAAATGACCTGGGTCCTAGAAAATGAATCCAGTTCAGTCCCTTACTTATCTGATGAAGAAATTGAGGCCTTGAGAGGGGAAAAAAACTGAAGGTCCTGAGTTGTGCCTGAATCTCAGGCTTGTGTTCTTTCCATTAAGTCAGCTGTTGCTCCCTCTTACCTTTCCAGATTAGCCTCTGTAACTGAGCATTTAATTTATCACTATGAGTACTTGAATTCCTGGGGACAAGGCTTAGCCCTTTAAAAGGTGGGGTAGTTGCAAAATACCCTGGGCTGGGAGTCAGGAAAGGGGTGGGCCGGGAAAAGCCCTAACAATGTGCCAGATCTTGTGCTAAATGCTTTACAAACACTTCTTTTTGTCTTCGAAACAGCCTTGAAAAGTAGGTATTTTTATTATTATTATTATTATTATTATTATTATTATTATTATTATTATATCCCCATTTAATAACTGTACTTTCCTGGAGCCAAACAGCTAGTAAGTATCTGAGACAGGATTTGAACTCAAGGCCTCCTGACTCCAGCCCCAGTGCTCTTCTGCTGGACCTACCTAGGGACCTAGAAACTCATACTCTAGTCCCAATTCTACACTAACTAACTGGGTGATTCTAGGCAACTCAAGATGATTTCAGGACTCAATGTCTCCATTTTCTAAATTGGTTTAATAATTTCTGTCATCTGTCAGCCTCATAGAAGGCGAGGTGGTTGAAAGAAAATAGTGTATAAGCCAGGCTTTAAAAACATATGTGAGTATAGATAAAATAGTATTATTTGTCTAAAGATAATTCTACTGGTTCTTTTTCTTCTTTGATCAGTAGGATTGCAGCTTGAGTTGCTCATAATAGTGACATCATCTACATTTTATTGGGCTCAGGTTGTTTTGTTTCTCCTAGATTTTACTAGCATTAGACTATTCAAAATGGAAAGGAAGAACATATTCTTTGGACTAGAACTTCAGGCTAGAATTTTTAAAATTAATGGTTATGTAACACCCTTCCTTAACTTGCAATCATCCCTGAGAGCTAGATCCCAGAGGGTGATTGCTATTTCAGGTTCAACAGGGGGGTACCCTGTGAGTACAGTCTTCTAACCCTGTACCTTACTATTGTGCTCCCCATTAACAGTCAGCTAGGAGCGACAGCAAAGGCATTTGCCAAGATGGTATATTAGAATGGTATTTACAACCCCCCCCCCCCCACACACACACACACACAGTGCTCAGGGGAGAGTGAGCTTAAGTCTTAGAGTACAATGGAAAGTGAGTCATATATTCAGGGCACATATGTGTCAAAAGCAACTCCCAACTCCTGTTACAACCAAACCTGGAAATCCTTTCCCTTCTTGTAGGGTTTTCATGAAACTTGCACGGGTTCAGTTTCTCAGCTAGGTTTTCAGGATAGGATCCACTCCATGGCCTGACTCTTTTCTGCTGCCAAGGTCCATGCTCCTTGAAGCTACTTCCTCCCTAGAGTGTCTCTTTTTATCCTTGTGTGTCTCAGCTCCCCAGAGAAAGCATCTCCTACTGATGCTCATAACTTCCCTTCCAAGCTACATGCCTGATGGAACAGGGTGGAGGAAAAGAATTTCCCCTCTCATCTCTTGCAGAGGTCTCATCCTCCTTCACTGCCTCCATTGGCAGTTCTGGGGGTCAGCTAGATGGAATTTCTCTAGTTTAGCTGATGACAACTTGAACAATGGGTTAAAGAAAGGAAAGTAAAATCTCTCCTTTGCCCAGGGGTATCCATATCAAAGCTCCTAAGATAGACTCCACCAAACTGAAACTCTGCCCCTAGGCTTTAGCTATTCAAACCCCACAGGGACATAACTAATCTGTTTGCTCAGTCAGTCTAGGTGTTCTCTAGACTTCATCAGAGGCAGTTGGGGGCAATCCATAAAGGTATCAAACTGTGTGGTAAAGTTTTTAGATAGTTTAAACAGTAAATGTTAGAGGCAAGGATCCAAACCCAGGTCCAGAGTTCTTTACATTATATCACACTGCTCCTCTAGAGCTGAGCCTCCTCCAGTTTGAGATTTATTCAGAACTGATGGCAAGAGACTGACCTCCGCTGCCTCACCAAGTTCTTGGATGGCCAGAGCCAGCTTTAGCTCTGAATCAAGACAATACCACAGGAGACGACTCAAAGAACAGAGACCACCTGGGCCCAGGCCATGCTTTCCAAGAGATCAGTCACGTGTGCTCCCCAGTTCCCTGCTATGGCTGGCTCCAGCTACCTCTAATGGGAATAGCTGTTTGTTGTTGCTTTAAACACTTAGCCCAAAGCAAAGAATGGGGGGGGGGGGGGGATGGTGACCAACCCACCCTACTGGGCATGGATCTCGTGTGAGACACATGTCCCCTGTCTACATGTGGCCAGAGGTTACTGGAATAAGCACTAAGCAATGTTGGCACAGCTGTGACTGGGTGAAGGGAATGCTTTTAGGCCCAATGCTTTTCTTTCTTTAACCATTACCATTGTTTTAGCATGGTGGGAGGTGTCATTAGAAGCCATCTGGGACCTTTTAGCCTGGTCATTTGCAGATGTAGGGGACAGACCTGAGATGGTGAGTGTGCTTTCATATTTGGGGTGGTATGTATAGGTTAATTTTCAAACTGATATTTAAAAAAAACAACTTGGACCCAGCTTACTATTTCTGGAATTCTCCAGGGATGATCACCTTCCTTTCTCAGCACTGGAATCTAAATGGTCTTGAAAGGTGCTTAAATCCTTCCTGAAACTGAGAGCTGGAGAGGAGCTTTGGGACTTTGGGGGTTACATTTGCACAGTATTGAGTCTTCTGTCAGGGAAGACGCAGGGGATGAAACAGAGAGAAGGAAAGAAGAGACAGAGAGAAAGGGGAAGAGAGTGAATGGACAAAGACAAAAATAGAGATGATGAGAAAGGGAAAGAAAGAGAAATGAAAGGGGCGGCTAGGTGAGGTAGTGGATAAAGCACTGGCCTTGGAGTCAGGAGTACCTAGGTTCAAATCTGGTCTCAGACACTTAATAATTAGCTAGTTGTGTGGCCTTGGGCAAGCCACTTAACCCCATTTGCCTTGCAAAAAAAAAAAAAACCTGAAAAAAAAAGAGAGAGAAAGGAAGAGGGATCTATCCCCTAATGGATAAGTTAAAGGATATAAACAGGAAATTTTTAACGGAAAAAACAAATAGTCTATAACTCCCTGAAAAAAATGATCAAATTCTCCAATAAACAGAGAACTATAAATTAAAATAACTCCGAGGAACTCCCTTACAACTATTTACTTGACTGTTATTCTTTAAAATGATACAATTCAATGTTGGTGGCACTGTGGAAAAGTAGGTGTTCTATAAGACAATGATTGAGCTGTGAATTATTGCAATCTTTTTGAGAATATAATAAGAGTTACAAAACTAATTGTGCCCTTTAAATTCATTATATTTCCCCCCAAACTTATTCTTTAAATTTCTCCATTTTTTAAATTTATATCATCCCTCCTTTCATCATCCAGATTCACAATTTTGTAGTTATCCTTGACTTCTCTTTTTCCTTAACTGCCATTTCTGATATCATTAATCCTGTCTCCACAATAGATTTTGCATTTCTCCCCAATTCTACAAGTCTCACCTGGACTATTGTCATAGCCTCCTTATTGATTTCTTTGCCTCTTACTCTCTCTTTTCTGCAAGCTATTTCTAAATAGCTACCAACTATACTATCTCACTACTCAAAAATTTTCAATAGTGCCCTTTTGCCTGTAGGATAAAATACTAATTCCCCAGAGATATTTAAAGCCCTTCACAATTCAGCTACCTTTCATCTTCTTTCCTATGACTCCACTTAACACATTTTTCATTCCAGTTAAAATGACCTTCTAGTTATTCTCCATCCTCAATATTCCATCTCTCATTGTTTCTTTTATCCAAGTGACTCCCAAGTCCAGAATGTACTCTCATCTGAACCATGTTTCTTCAGAGCAGAGGTCAGTCAGTTCCCACTTCCTGCACAAAAACTTTCCTGATTACTAATACTTTCTCCCTATCAAGATGACTTAGTATATATTATATATTTAATATACATGCTGCACACCTCCAATAGAACATAATATCTTTGAATGCTGGAATATTTTGCTTTTGTTCTTGTATCCTCAGTATCTATATAAAGTAGGCACTTAAATGTCTATTGAATGGAAGTTGCGTCAGAGACCCCCTCTATTAGGGCTATACTTAAAATTTTAAATAAAGGAATAAAAATTCCTATCTGTATAAAAGCATGCAGAATGGTTTTAGTTGATGGCAAAAAATTTGAAACAGCACATGTGTCCAATGATTGGGAAATGACTGAACAAACAGTAGTATACAAACCTAATAAATATTGTTACACCAAAAGGAATAACAAATATGAGGAATATAAAGATATCGAGGAAGATATAGGAAGTAATGTAGAATGAAGAAAACATGCAGAATCAGAACATTATACAGAGAGGTTTCAACTAGTCTGAAAAAATGAATCCCCTGATGTGACTAATTTATTTAAATTTGAAATATTTTAAGTTATGATTATGAAAATATAGTAATTGGTTCCAGTCCAATGAAAAACAGGCAGTGCAAATTTGAACAATTTGATCATTTCTGGGGAATTTCAGGACTTAGCTATATATTGTCTATAGCTATGCAACAGCAAAATCTTTAAAAAAAATATATGCAGAAGAAAAAGATCAAGCGGAGACACACAAACTCAAAAAAGAATGTTTCTCTTTTGTTAAAATTTTAAAAAATACTTAATTTATAATTTGGATACTATAGTTTTATATACTATTTTAATCATCATGTTTATAGCAGTATATTTTGTTGAATATTAAGTTCAGGATTAATAATTAAATGATTATGAAATAATTAAAGCAAGAGAAAAAATAAATTTAAAAAAGATAAAGGAAATGATTTGGGTGGAGAAGGTAAAGAGAACAAATGAGAGAAAAAAGAAGAAATGGTTAGGGGAGAAAGAATGGAATATATAGAGAGAAATGTGGGGAAAACAGAAAGAATGAAAAGGAAGGACAGTGAAGGGAAAAGAAGAAAGAGGAGACAGATTAAAGGGAGAGAGAATGAGGAGAAAAAGGAAGATGGATGTGCTTGTCTTTTTTTCTCTCAATTGAATGAGGTAGCTTTGCCTGAGGAAACAATCATCGACTCTGGACCTATGTTGGCTGCATCTCTCTCTGCTCAGCTCAATTCCAGGGACCCTGTCTTTCTTGCCACCTTTACATCCCTTGATGATGCATGGTCCTGATCCTAACTCATCCAGGTTAAGGGAAGGAGGAGGTGGTACATCGCAGGGCCAGGGATTGGGGAGGAGGGCAGAGAGCTAATGAATGGTGACCAAAGCTTCTGACCCCAGAGAGGATCCTTTCCATACCTCTCTCAGTTGTCAGTCTCTAGTAATGAGGGACATCCCTCGTTTCAACCATCCCCTCTTTCCTTCCAGGCTTGGTCTGTGTTCTTTGTTAGTGTCATGAAATATGACTGGAGACGGAGGATTTAGGAGGCTCAGTGCCCTGGGACAGAGCAAAGCTGGGTGATTTGGTCAGATGTGGATGGATTTCTTCTGTAGCAAACCTTGCCAAAGCTTCTGCCTGGACTCTTTCTTCCCTGACACCTTTCCCTGTGTCCCAGGCAACCCAGGCATTATCTCAGAGATATAATCCCAGGATCCAAGGTATAAACAGAAATTGGTCTCTCATTGATACAAGGTAAAGCTCGGGCACAGCATGAAAATTTCCAGGAAAATTAAAATCCTAATTTAGGTTGGTTAATTAAGTTGGTTAATAAGACCAAGTTCAGTTGGATTGTACCTCTTCTTGAATATAAAACTGATTTTGAACCCCTGGACTCATGCTAATCCCTAACCCTAGCCCCTAGCTACTGACCATACCTGACCATCTGTCTCATTAAAGGGAGATGAGGTAGGTGAATGGAGCTAATTTGGTAAGGTCTCTTTTTGTCGTAAGAATCATAGTTCAATATAACCTCCCAATATTCCTTGAAAACGTAAAATAAATTAGTCTTATTTCTTCTCTAAGCAAAAACGGCTAAGTACCCAAGGAGAGTAGGGAAACTGAGGTACAATACATTTGTCAGGGAATGACTATTAAGAAGATTATCAGCCTCTAACTATCATTATCCAACTACAGTTATCCCTTCCACATCCCAACTTTCCCCATCATGGTTTTGATGTATTGGAAGTTGGCATAAGAAATTAAATGGGAATTTTTTGGGAGTTTAGCAGAAGCCATAGATGCCACTTGAAGGCTAACAGAAAATACAGTAAAAAAGTTTAGAAACTCAGAAATGCATAAAAAATATGTATCTTGTAAAAGATCAACACATTTTATTTTCTAATACCAAAATACTTCAGACATCTTCTCTGGTATGGGGGGAGGGCCAAAATTTTTTATGTGTGATTTCCAGATTTAGGGAGGGGAGAGAGGAGTGTGGTATCCCTAACCCTTGAGATGCGGAAGTGATAATTTAAGAAAACTTCAGGACCCTATGAACGAAACTAGCAGAAATTTAATATCAACCCTCAAGAACTTCATGAAGGAGAAATAAAGGCCTGTGTCCATGTCCCATACTTGTGGGAGAAGTATGCCCTTGGTTTGGGGTAGGTAGGGTTGTTTTGTATCAACTGCTCTTTATCACTTTAGTAAATTTCCATTTCTCAAAATTAATTGTCTTGCTTGCTAATTTGCGTCAACTAATAATCATTGGGAGAAATCACATTGGCTGGAGCTCATGAGTCTTTATCCAAGAAAACCAAAACCCTCTAGCCCTCAATGTTCCCTAGACTCTTTAGTCTAGCAGTTACATTCTGAGGACCCGATCCACTAGATCAAAAGGAAGTTAGGACTTTTAGTTCCAGGGCTTATGCTATTACTTATTTTATAAATGAAAAAAATATATGCCCAGAGAGCTTGATGGGGACTTGCCCAAGGTCACACAGCAAGCTGATCATAGAATTAGAACCTGATGGAATGTCTGAATTGGAAAGGCTCATATAGTCAAATTCCTGTCCTTTTATCTCCTCCCCTTTCCCACTTTTACAAAGGGGGATATCTCAGAAGCTAAAAAATCAGACATAAATTCACTTAACAAAAGTTAGACTACAAGTTATGGGATTGAAATTTAGCTCTTTATCCTAAGGTTCTTTTCAGCATATGACAAAGTCTCTTGATCTTTAGGACCTCTCTGGTAAGCTGAGAGTTCAGGGACACCAGGGATCTTGGGGGGAGTCTCTCCTAACCAGGAAACACACAGGTTTACAGGGTAAAGAGATTTACATCCAGGAATGGATCTCTGGCAACCAGGTCATCCCCAAGTCTCCAGACCCCCAGAGTCTACAGAAAGTCTGAACCAAGTGGCTCCCCATGGTCCCTCTTTGCTGATTTGGGCTCCAGAAGGTACTCGGCCTGGGGTCTGGCCAGAGGATATGGGCCAGCTCCAGGAACTGGAGGGATGACTGTGTCTGAAATTCAGACTCATGGTGGCGCTGGGCATGGGTCACTTTGCTGTTTGGGAAGAGGCAATTAGACAGGTGGCCCCGTTCCATTCCCTGCCCCAGGCCCAGGGCCAACTTTCCTGGGCCATCAGCCCTGTGCAGCTGTCTCAGACAAGGAGTAAATATTGGTGGGGTGGTGCCAGTGACATCACTGCAGCATCGGCCTGAACATGAGGAACAGGAGTGAATCTTTTGACAGAGAGAGTGGTGAGCCTGTCCTGCCCCTGGAGGGAAGGGGCTCAGAATGCTGAGAGTTCTTTCATGCCCCTCCCCGCTCACCACCCCAAACCTGGCATCACCCAAACCCCATGAAGGCTCATGCAGCTCTCCCAATTGGCCCAGTGGCCTTCTCCACTCTCCCACGTCCCCTCTTCAGTGCCTGAACATGTTTTCTACCAGGCTGGCAGGCTCCGCCTAATTCCCTGACACGACCCTTCCCCCTTCTTCTTCCCTCCCTTCTCTGTGTCTCCAGACAGGGAGTTTCACCCACCCTGTCCAACTGGCTCAGAACAATAACGCTTTGTTTGCCAAATGCTTTGTTTGCCATTTTGGTGTGGTGAACCTTTCTCTGGGGAATTTCTCTTCTGCCCCCCAGGGGGAGTGACTCCACTGAGCTGCACCCCCAACCACATCCATAATTTTAAACATGCCATTGGCTTTGTGAAGAGGACAAAAGGGGCCTGGAAGCAATTGCTGCTCAGGAGGCAAAGACACACGGGAGGCTGTTCTTAAGGCCTGGGAGGAAACATATATATACAGTTACTTATCTACATCTACACATGTATACCTATATATTACATCTATATGAATGTATAACATAACTCTTTTGTTGTTGTTGCTGTTGATTTGTTTAGCCACATCTAACTCTTTGTGACCATTTTACTTAGCAAAGATACTGGAGTGGTTTCCCATTTCCTTCTCTAATTTTACAGATGAGAAACTGAGGCAAAGAGGGGTTAAGTGACTTGCCCAAGGTCACACAATCAGTGTCTGAGACCATTTGAACACAGTCTTTTTGACTCCAGATCCAGAGCATGAATCCCCTTAAAGGAGTCCTTTAAACCTCTGTTTCCACCCAGGACTCATGACCTCCCAGGGCAGCCTATTTTCCATTTTCAAACTGTTTTTATTTCAAGCACATCCACAGCACCACCTGGCTAAGCTGCCTCAAAGGCAAATAGAAATTAACTGACTTGCCCAGGGTCACACAGCTAGTGTCTGAGATTGGACCAGGCTCAGTGCTCTCTCTATCCACTGGACTTCCTCTAAGTCTTAGTTTCCTCATTTGTAAAATGTGGCTAATAATGCCCTTAGTTTTTTCTTCTTGCGGTGGCTGAACTGAGGTAATGAAATCTTAATGTATATAAATGTCAGCAATTATTATCACATATTTTTCAGAGCTTGTTATATACCCACATCCATACACCCTCCTGGACATCGCCTACACTGACATACTTTCAGACCCAGACTCTGTGTTACTGCTTGTCCCAGAGACCTCAGCCTGTCAGTGTGATGTATGATATGCCCTGGCTATGTTACAGTTTCTATCTTTGGATAGGAGACTTTCTGGATTTGGTTGGTGAATAGTCTTCCTACCCAGACTACCACTACCTGAACATCCGCATGCCTTCTTTGCTTTTTAGTGCTTTCTTTCCCCTTCTTTCTGGTGATTTCTACTAACTACCTTAGGAAAAAACAGTGCTTGGAGAACTACCACAGAACAATCTTCCTGCTGCTAGCCCTAGCTCAGAGGCTGATTAGCCTAGTGGTTATAACAAGGGTCAAGGTCAAAGTAATATAATATAATATAATGAGGTCAAGTTCAGACGTGTGTGCCCTCATGGGCCAGTTAGCTTTCTCTGTCTATAGCCATAGCTTGAATTTCTAAGCAGTTCAGATGTGCCACACATGTTTGCCATTGATCACCAGCTGAAAAAGATAATGGAGTATGGATGGTACAATATGAACTCATCCTCATTGCTAGAAATGAAAATAGTTTGAAAATGGAAAATGTGTTGCCACAGTGAGGTCATGAGTCCCATGTTGAAACAAGATAAAGGACTCCTAGAAGGGGATTTATGCATTGAATAGAGGGTTATATGACACAATGGGGAGAAACTGGTCAGGATATTTTCTGATCGATTGATTTCCCTGACGTCTCAGTCCTCCAGATCAGTTGATGTAATCATAGAAAGTTAGAGGGCAGATGATGAAATGTTAATATATGCCTGTAGCCTGTTATCCTTTTATGAAGTGTGAAGAACTTTCCATGATTGAATTGGAAAGGGAGATTGGCATTATTTGGGTGAAGATTAGCTACATTCCTGGTGGTACCTGAAAAATACCAGTTAGTCAACCTAGATACAAGACAGGGAGAAGATGGAAGAAACTAGAGGGTCAGAGTTGAGAGAGTGAGAATGAGGATGGAGGCCACCTCCATGAGGAAATAGGCACCAAGACTTTGAGGAGCCAGACTGGGGTGGGGTGTAATTAGGCACTAGGGATGACAGGATTGAGCATCCTGAAATCTCCCTAGCTTGGAGACCCAAGACAGGTATTCTTTATTTCCTTTCTTCCCTCAGGTTTCCTCATGGTATCCTGAAATCTCTTGACACCAGAAACATCTGGCTTTTTAAGTATAACTTTCTTTACTTAAAAATGTTTACTTTCCAAGCCTTGCTAATGTGTGCACATTTAATGGGTATACAGTTAGGAGGAGCTCATGGATGAGAGTATCCCAGGAAAGAGATATACAACTTCAGTGTTTTGCCATCTCTAGTTGAGGGCTCAGAGTTGTGGGAGTGGGGGTTAGAGGAAGGGGTGGGAAGAGAATTATGGATAAATTTGTCAGAGATTTGCTGGATGTGAGACCTTCATCAAAGAACTTAAACTCTTGGGATCTCAGTTCTCTTGTATGTCAAATGAATAAGTTAAACTAGATGGTCTGTAAGTCATTTCTTGCTATAATTCCATATACTTCCCAGACCAGAGAAAGAAAGTTCATAGTAGGAAACCCATCTTGGCAATGGGTCAGTAATAGAATGAGTGCAAATAAAAGTGATTGAATAACCCTGATTGCCATCATATCCCACAACTGCTCAACAAAATACCAGATAAATATAAGCAGAAACAACAAATATTGGTTAAATGCCTCCCATATGTAGAACATTATGCTTTTGAGTAGTTTTGACCAAAATTGAGAGGAAACAGGGTCTCTACTCTCATTAAGCTTAGCTTGAAACCATAGAATCACAAATAAGGTCATCTAGTAAAAGCTTTTCATTTTACATATGAGGAAACTGAGACCTAGAGAGATTAAATTCAAAATTAAAGAGATAGGAAGAAACAGCACAGAAATTCCAACCTGGGATTCCAAACCTCTCACATGCTGATGAGATAAAATACTAACATATGTAATTCTAATACACAATATTTTATAAGTGAAAATTCCAAAAGGGAATGCTAAGAGATATGAGAGATGTGGTCATTACAGACTAGAGAAACCCAGGGAATGCTTTCCAGAGATGATTTAAGTTGGGTATTAATGATTCAATCAATTCAATTCAATCCAAAGATGCAGAAGGGGAGAAAGGCTCTTCTAGATGCAGGAATAAGGCATAGAGAGTGTATATTGCATATTTTGTGGGTCAGAGAGTGTTAAGTTTGACTGGCCATTAGCACTGATGAAAAGTTGTAATGTTAGCAAAGGTCCAAAAGGTAGAGTGGGACCAAGTAAGGGAGGGATTTTAATTTTATTTGATATGGTTATTATCCTTCATTCTTGAAGAGAACCAAAATGACATCACTATGTTGGGGTCTAAGTACAATGTGAATGACTATGACCAATTCGAGCTCAGAAGGCCCTATCTAGGTAGAGTAAAAAAAAAAAAGTAATTTTACTTATAAGTCATTGGAAATACAATGAAAATTTCTGAGGAAGAAAATTGACCAGATCTATTTGAAAGAAGAACAGTTCTGGCAGAGTATGCAGGAAGGTAGAGGAGAGAGAGTCAAGTTGGGAAGAACTGCTATTAAGGTCCATGCCTACATTGGACCAGTGCAGGGATTTAGGCTTAGGACTGTCGCACAATGAAATACTAATGGACCATAAATGCAATAAAAATTATTTTACTTATTATAAAGGATTAAAAGGGTATAATTACTAAAAACAGAAACTGTTCTACTCTACCTCCATATTCAACAGGGCAACAACAAAAGGGAAGAAAGATATCATGCAGGGTAATGGAAAATCTGCCAAACCTCAAGAACACAAACTCCCCAGAGGCTGGGATTTTTATATCCCTATTCTTCCAACCCAATCAAATCC
Source organism: Macrotis lagotis (assembly GCF_037893015.1). Lineage (NCBI taxonomy): Eukaryota > Metazoa > Chordata > Mammalia > Peramelemorphia > Peramelidae > Macrotis > Macrotis lagotis. The sequence goes on from NC_133666.1 coordinate 168,347,131, forward strand.
TGAGGATGGCCATCTTTTCTCCTTAAAAGGAAACAATTCCAGCCTATGTAAAATAAATGCTATTCCTACTACAATCCACCTCTTGGTGGCAAAGCTTTGCCCCTTAGAGGCCTCTATTTAGGAACTAACCCCCTTCCTCTGTAGGGGCTAGATGAAGACCCTCATCAATCTTGATCCAAGGACTCAAGATGGATACTGAGTAGGATAAAGGCTCCCTAAGATGCATAGAACCTTCTGAGGAAGCAAACCCTCAAGACCTGAGGAACTCTATATAGACGATGAAGTAACAAAGGGATGTAGATAGGACGGGAAAAGCTTTAACCTGGATTATATCTAGTTAGATTGTTAGATTATATCTATGTTAGTCTTCCAGAAACCAGATCACAGAAATCACTTTCCTAGAGAAATGCCAATTCATCATAGGTTCTGGGAGGGGCAGGGGGACACCCAAGACAGAAAATCAGGGAATGATACCAAAGCTGTTGCCTTCTTTTTTAATTTAATTTTTTTCAATTAATGAAAATCCACTTTCTCTCCCTTCTACCTCCCCTTCCCCCCATTGAAAAAGAAAGGAAAACAAAATCCTTGCATATATATAATAAAATAATTGGCCATTTCAAAAAAAAAGCTGCTGTTTCAAAAGCCCATTTCAATTTTCAGCAATACCGCTTGCCTGAGGATCTTTTGGGAGATGGAAAAACCCAGTGAATGAGAGGACAACAAGCCTAATTTTGGTCCCAATTCATAGTAAAATGGTTGTCCTGATCTGAAACATTGGACTGAGGGAAGGCAAAAGAAAGGTGTTTCTATAAGAGATTTGATGATGTTTGCTGTGGTTGTACACTTAACTATATCTGTAATTCCATATCCTGGATAAATGCCAATTACAGGAAGGGTAGACCTCTTGCCCTGAGAAGGGGGAAGAGGACCAGTGAAATCAATTTGCCAGTCAGAGGCAGATGGAGAGCTATGTGGGATTATGTAAATCTGATAGAAGGAACATTGTAGAATATAAGTAAACTGCCTTATCGTTGATTAAGATCATATGGTCTCACAGTCACTAAAATATAGCCTTAAGGTTGCTATATCTACATTGTTTTGTTTTGGGTTTTTTTTTGCAAGGCAATGGGGTGAAGTGACTTGGTCAAGGTCACACAGCTAGGTAATTATTAGTGTCTGAGGCCATATTTGACCTCAGGTCTTCCTGACTCCAGGGTCAATGCTCATATCCACTGTGTCATCTAGCTGCCCCATGTTTGCATTGTTGATAGATTCAGTATGCAGTCTCTGTTTTATAAGGATGTACCATGATTATTCAGCTCAGCAGAAGTCATATGATATCTCTAATAGGCACTAATATGCACTACAAACAGATCTATAAGGAGGGAGGCATCAGCAAAATTTCTCAATTGATCTTGATCCCAAAGGGGAAGACTTTTGATTGTTCAGACCCATTTTCTGCAAAGCCCTGACCATTCGATCAGATACATGGCTACCACCCAGAAATTAGTATAGTTTAAGATCTTATCTGCCTTATCCCTCAACACTGTTTCACAGAGCATCAGTGACAGCTCAGCTCAGGGGAGGACTTACCAGGACCCCCCATCCCTCTGTCATTGCATTAATGGTTATCAAAGTCCTATTGCACATGTCTCTGATACTAAGCAAAGTTATCACTAAACCAGGCAAAATAGCATTCTTTTTGAGGGTCAGGTTCTTGTAGGATAGTGCTCATTAGAATAGTAAGGTAAGCAAAACCCTGGAGCCAGAATTGGAGAAGACTTGGGCAAAGTTTCAATCTAGTCACAATGAATACTGAGGGTCCTGAGTGAGCATCATTTTGAATATGCCATTACCACATAATTATGGAAGCCTCCCATACTTTACCCCTCTTGTTAAAAGGACCCTCTTGTATCAACCAACTCATAAGAGGTAATTCTGGAGGGTAAAGATATGACTCTGTGCCATCCAACCAGTGACAAGAAGGGTCTAGTAAATAGATTTTACTAGCAGCAACTGATTTTCTTTTTAAAATTAAATTTGATTTTTCCAAATGAAGATCCATTTTTCCCCTTCTACCTCTTCTCTTTTTCACCCCCAAATTCATAAAACAAGAAAAACAAAATTCCTGTTACAAACAATGCATAACCAAGCAAAAACAATTTTCCATATTGGTTGTGTCACAGAATATTATATCTCAGGCTATACTTGGAGTCTATCACCTTATCAGGAGGTGGGCAGCCTGGTTGTTTCATCATATGTCCTCTTATATTGTGATGACCAGAGTCTTAGGAACTCAAAATTGTCTTTACACTATTATTGTTATCCTATAATTTGTTCTCTTGGTTCCATTCATTTTACCCTGCATCAGTTCACATAACTCTTCTTGTGATTCTCTGAAATGGTCCCTTTCATCACTTCTTACAGGACAAGAATATTACATTACATTTATATACCAGAAATTGATTTTCAAAATTGGCATAATGAATGACTGTTTTTGGAGAGTATATAATTTGGTGTCTGCCAAGGAATCCATTCAGTCTCATTTAAGGATCATAAGGACTCAGGAGAAGAGACTGCTGCATGGCTTACTTTAGGTATTCCAGGGCTATTACAGTCTATTCCATGCCCCCCACTTAAAAGATGAAGACTTGCAGATAATTTGGTAAAGGGAGGGCATAAAGATAACCAGTTAGGAAATATGGGTGCTCTTGAGTCCAACAAATCTCTGAGGCTCTTTTTTAGTGTATGGGAGAATGAGTATCAGTGATAATTGTGATCTATATGCAGAATAATCTGAGTTTACCCTGATCAGTGTATTACTCCAAAATATAACTGACGAGGCTAATCACTGAATTTTCTTAGGGTTGGTCTTCTCTCCCATGTCTTTCAAATGAGCCACCATTTAGATCTAGGACCTCTGTTATATAAGCCTAATCTAGTCCAGTCAACATTATGCCATCAAAACAGTAATTCCTTCCCTAAGGAATTAGGCCTCCTTTTAGGTCTCTGGCCTGCAAATTGTCAATAAAGAGAATTCAGGTAACTTTAAAGAAAGATAAAGATACAGAATTCCTTCCCTAGTAAAAGCAAACTATTTCTGTCTAGTCTCACTCCACTTTGCATCTACTATTCAGTCTAGTTTCAACTCCATGGAATACGAAGCTTCTTTGAGATTAAGCTCATCACTTCTAAACTCATCAGCATGCTGCTTACTCAGGTTCCAATGGATTCCACCTCTCTCAATCTCCTGTCCCCTCTGTTTGAAGGGCTGGAGGATGAACTAAAGTCCTCCAAATGTCTTCTGTTATAGAAGGTAGAAACTAGATTCTCAGATCATTCTACTTTGCAGCTGCTATTCTGTGTGGCTTTAACGCCACAGAATAAGATGCCCTGGTACCCCTTGGTGTCCCATGCCCCCTTTTCTGCCTTCTTTGGTGTGTTTTCTCCCTCTTTAGATTGTAAGCTCATTGAGGGAAGGGACAATGAATTAAAAATTAATTGTATCCTGTGTTTGACATATTATAGGTGCTTAAAAATGCTTATTGTATTGAAAATGATAAATGATTTATTGAATTGAATGGAAATAGAGAAAAAGTCATTGGTACCTGCCCAGTGTATAAACTACTTGGTTCACTACAGTGACAAGGATAAGAATAGCTGCAGTAATTGGCCTAACAAGTTTAATCAGCTCTCTCTAACCTTCAATCTCCACATAACATTATTAAAAGGAGAGTTTTCAAAGCAAAGTACTTCAACCTTTTTTTTTTAATCTCCATCAAAGGGAACACCAGGAATACCACAGGAACAGTTTTTTTAAACTACTCAGTTTAGACAACTCCAGGGGTTTCCACTTGGCTCCACCCATAAAAACTGGCATAAAAGTTTTCCTTAGTACTAACAAGTACTAACTCTCAAGAATTCATAATATCCATTCATATCATTTATTTGCCTGAAGTAGCTACCATAGGTGGGACTCAGAAAAAAGGATTTTCCATCCATCCTTATCTGAGCAACAATTCCTTTTACTTAATGGTTTTTCCTAAAAGAACCCAATGGAAACTGTGGTGCCTTCATTGAGGTTCCCTCTAGCCAGCAGTCTCCAGTAGCTTTTTAGATATTTGACATCCTTGGCTAAGGGGAGCCCTTCTCAAACTGTTGTGATTCAGGCATTTTGTCTTGGTATTTGCAATAAAAAACAGCCCAGGACTTGAAGAAACTGCAGAGGAAACTCTAAGGGAACTCCAAGAGTCCTTAAAGTCTATGTGCAAAGGCTTAGGTATTTGGTATAACCAACTGGGGTGGGTACTTTCAGAGGTGTACTAAATTTGGTTTTGGCAAAAGGACCAGAAGGAACGATTGAATTGTTTCTTTTTTTTGCAAGTCAATGGGATTAAGTGGAAGTGGCTTGCCCATGGCCACACAGCTAGGTAATTATTAAGTGTCTGAGGCCAAATTTGAACTCAGGTACTCCTGACTCCAGGGTCAGTGCTCTATCCACTGTGCCACCTAGCTGCCCCATCAAATTGTTTCTAATTCAGGCTGGCTATAGAAGATGGGGAAGTACGGCATAAATGTAATTTATGAAACACGTCTCTATTAGGAATTTCACCTCTTCCCTTGCTAATTCCCACTGGGGAACTGGGGACAGAGGAAACTCATTCTTAGGGCACAAGGTCTGTAGATCTCCCTAGAGGGAAAAAGGGGAAAAAAGGGAGTATCCATACATATAGTATCAACGGGAACTTGAGAACTAAGTAATTATGAAAGGTGAGGGAGAAAGAAGGGTCAATCGTGACCTCAAAGATATAAACATGGGAGAAAGATGTTGAGATGCTGATCTTCATTAGTATAAGGGGTTTACATATCAAAACTTCATAACAGGTATGGAATCCCAGGTCCAGATTCCCCTTCCCCACACTCTTAAATATGGCATGTGTCACTTTTTACCTTGTATTATGTTTCTGAATGGTATTATCTTGGATGTTAATCTCCTTGAGGCCAAGGACTTATTTCCATTGCCTTGATGTTGCCTTGATGTTCCCCAGTAAATATAGGCTCTAACATGCAGCAAACTCTAAATAATTGTATTTAATGAATGAATGGATGAGTGGATAAACAAAATGACAACCAGGTGTTCCCAGAGAACAGGAGAGGAGATACCCAATATCTGTGGGAGACAAATTTTTTTTAAGCATGAACAAGGAAATCTATGAATGCTGTTCTTGCCTAAAATAAGGGTTCCCCCCTTTTTCAGTCACTCCCATATTCTCTACCTATTCTTTTCAGAGGGATCATGGACCAGACAAGGTCCCTTCCAGCTCTTAAACCTATCTTTAGGATGATTCACCCTGAAACATCAAATGCACGATGCGTAACTATTACAAGAACCACCGACAAGGCAGCAGCATCCTTTTCCTTTACCCTGTCTTCCCATGTCAGGAAGAAGCACGGCTGGATGCCATGCCTGGAGAATATCTCAAATAGTGGATTATGCCAATGTGAGATGCTCATTTTTAATTACTCAGAGACTTGTGTTCTGTTCTTAGAGCCATACATCATCACCGATGGAATGTTGATATTAAAAAGATGGGTCTTTGTTTCAGGGAGAAGTTTGACAGTCATTAAAGGAGCTTTGCAATTTCCCAAAGGCAATTCAGTCTGCTCTTGCTGTTTAATTCTAGGACCAACTTGTTACCCCTTTTCAGTGTCTGTCCCCTAATACAGAGAGATACATGGGACAGGGTAAGAGCATCTGAGTAGATGCAGTATATAACAAAATACAGAAGTAGGAAAATTGGAATAAAGGATGCTATCAAATAAACATGATTGAAAAAGGGGAGGGATTGCTAGAGCAAAGGGATAGCATATAAACATCTCATGTGCTCCCTTGGTATCCTTCTGATGTTTAGAGAAATCACCCCCCCCCCAGAATTGGGGGTAGACCCCCCTGGGGCAGACTTAAGGGAGGCCAAGGACAAGAGTCTCACAGGATGAGCAGGCATGGATAGGTTGTTATTACTGGATACATCAATGGATACAGGTTCATTTGAGAATTAGAGGGGAAAGCGTAGTGCAGATCATCTCTATAGCAACAGATAATTTAAAAACCCTGAATAATCCAGAGGCCGTTTTTGTTTGGTGCTGAGATCCACTAGCCAATTTTTCTGCCCTAATTTTGTTTTGCTTAGGCTGATATTAAAAGGAGTATGAATGCCCTGAATGCATACTGTTTGACTAGGGAGAAATGGAGGGGGGGAATAGGGGGAGGGAGGAGGAGGCACTCAGGAATCTACATAGGAAAACAATCTGGCTTTCAGAAATTGCCCTCAGATACTCCACACCTGGCTAGATAATCCATACCTACAGGAGGGGCTGGGATCAAGAACTGGCTATGAAGGACCTTGATGATAGAGACAACATCTTAGGATTTAGCAGAAGCTAGATTCATGTCTAAATGATACCCATTAAAGGCTAATTGCCTCACAAATCTGGTTTGGAAATATGATGCTGCTTAATTTTGGTGAGACAAAAGGTAAGTTTAAACTCAACCCAAAATTGCCCCATTACTTCAGTGCACAACCTGAGGCTATCTACCTTGGCCAGATACCAGAATCTTGTAGCAGCTTTCAATTAAAAAAAAAAAGGACTTGGGGCCATATCTGAGGGGCTGGGGGGTACTGAAATCTCTTCCCCCCTTTGCATCTAAGATTTCATGATAATAAGGATTTATATAGCCCTTTTCAGTTTACAAAGTACTTAATTTAAAGCAGTCCTGTGAGGGAAGTAATATGTAAATCTAATCAACCCTATTTTGTAGATGAGAAGACTAAGTCTCAGAGAGACCAAGTTCACAGTCCTCCATCTAGTAATTGATAGAGTCAGGGCTTGAATCTGGGTCTTCTGGTTCCTAATATCATGTTCAATAACCTGTTCTATTGGTCTCAGGGAATAAATCCCCAAGGATACTTTTAAAATAGAGCAATTCCTTTCTCAAGCATTAGGAGATATAAAATTAAAGCATATAGGAACTTGGACAGATTACTTCAGAAGGAAATTAGATCTTTGTCCAGTAGCCCGTGGGACCATTTTGAAGGGGCAGGGAAGAAGCCAGTAGTGGACCTACCACCCCCTAGGAACTTCCCAGTGGTTTGTTGCTCATAGAGTTGTCAAAGCCTAATTTACGATGACTGTACCATCATTGTCTTTCCTAGGTCCAGTAGGGTTCTGACCAAAAGGACAGTTCTGTTAATTATTTCTTTAGGAGGGAAGAGAGGGTATAGGGTGGTATACTGAATAGTCCAATATAAAAAGAGACACAAAACCCCGGTTGTTTGTAACAGCTTTAGTCCTGAGGGTAACTCAGTTTCCTTATCTGTAAAAAAAAGATGGATTAGTGTCTATGATCCCTATGGGCCTTTCCATCTCTGAAAATCTTTATTATTCTGTAATTATTTCTTTAATGCTTCATTATCATTAATTTGTGCCTTCACTGCAGTGGGTACTCTGTACCACCTACCCTTGCCCCTCCCCTTAGCCTTCTCAATGATAAATATTGCATTCCCTCTAGGTCTAGGACATGGTAGACTGACTCTGAGAGTTGCTGAATTCAAAAAATTCATCACCCTGCAGCCAACCTAGTGATGAGACTCTGACCTTAGCTAGGACTGGTCCTTGGATGATAGATGTGTAGCCTGTGACCAAGCTCCTATCTGAAGCCCTTCCAGCTTGGTAGATCCTGCCAGGGTTGGTGCTCCAATTGCTTTTGAGAACCCAGGGTCACCCCATACTGTCAGGAGGCATCCAAATAGTATATCAGTGGAAGAATGCCAACAAATGTTTTATTATGTGCACTAACTGTGGGGATCAGTGGTGTCAATAATCCAAAAAAAGTTTTAAAATAATTGACAATTATTCTTGGGAGGCAATAGGATATAAGTGAGCTCAAGAGCTCTACTGGATCATGCTATTTGGTGTAGGAGGACAAGATTAATATCCAAGTTTCAGGCTGTCAATGACCTTGCACTAGTCATTGGACCTTAGTTTATTCAGCTGTCAAATCAATGAAAATAATAACCCCTGGCCTTTCCCTATTGCATAGAACTAGGGATAGGGACTGCACCTCTGATTTTGTTGGTTAAAGGGAACTCCCTGGTTAGGAATCTCCCTCTACCAGTGTAGGTAGGCATCTTCTCTCCAATATATAGTCTTTTTTAAAATTTTTTTTCCCCAAAGGAAGTGGGGTTAAGTGACTTACCTAAGGTCACACAGCTAAGTAATTATTATGTTTCTGAGACCAGATTTGAACTCAGGTCCTCCTGACTCCAGGGTCAGTGCTCTATCCACTGGGCCACCTAATTGCCCCTCCAATATATGTTTTTTTTAAGGTTTTTAGCAAGGCAATGGGGTTAAGTGGCTTGTCCAAGGCCACACAGCTAGGTAATTATTAAGTGTCTGAGGCCAAATTTAAACTCAGGTACTCCTGACTCCAGGGTTGGTGCTCTATCCACTGTGCCACCTAGCTGCCCCTCAATATGTGGTCTTTGAGAGTTGCCTAGAACCCTGAGAAATTAAATATTTGTCCAGGGTCATACAACCAGTATATGTCAAAAGGAGTACTTAAACTCATGTCTTCCTGGTTTTAAGACCAATTGATCATTCAGTATACTACCATACTGGAAATGAAGACAACACTAGATAGATCATTTTGTTAGGTTTCTTTTCACCCTGTGTGCAGTTGTTTCAGAGGTCAATGGATCACAGAATCTGAATTGAGATGGACTTCAGAAACCAGTTATTTCAAGCCATCCCTAACCACAAATCCCCTTTTTAAGATCCTCAAATGTGATCATTCAACCTTTGCTTAACGACCTCCTGGGAAGAGGAACCAACACTTTTGGGTTCTACATTTGGTTAACTCTAAGGCTGGAAAGTTTTTCTTTGCATGAGCTGAAATCTACCCCTCTATACCTCTAGCCCATTGTTTCTTATATTGACAGCAGTGGACAGACATAACAAAACATTTCCTTTTTTTTATATGATAGCCCTTCAAAGATTTGAAGATTAGCATCAGGCCCTAGTTCCTCAAGTCTTCCATTTTCCAAGCTAAAGGTCATGAGTTCTTTTGATTTATCTTCCACTATCTAGAGGCCCCTTGTGATTCTGTCTACCCTCCTCTGGACTCGTTCTGCTATATCTGTATTCTTTCTAAAATGTCGTCCCCAGTTCTGGAGCTCCAGATGTGGTCTGGATAAAGCAGAACATGTTCTCTTCCTGAATTCTTAGATGATATTGGCTTGATTTGATGTTGACTGTTGACTCAAAATAAGCTTGAAGCCTTACAGAGATCCCCAAATCTTTTTCAAATGAACTGTTTAGTCATGCCTGTCCCCTATTGTGTTGGGGAGGGGTTGATTTTTTGAAAACAGAACTACAGAATTTCAGGGTGATCACCTCAGTGGTGATCTAGTCCAACCCATATGAAAACAAGTGGTTGCTCTGATTCTTATAGATAACCTCTAAGGAGGGGGCACCCACCACCCCCCTGAAGCAGCCCACTTTACTTTGGTCCAACTCCCAATAGTTAAGAAATTTTTCCTGATATTAATACTAAATTGAACTCTTTGCAACTTCCATCTACCTTCTGGTTCTGTCCTCTAGAGCCAAACAGACCCTTTAAATTCCTTATTAACATGACAGCTCTTCAAAAATTTGACTGCTACTATTAAGTCCTCCCTGAATCTTATCTCCCCCAGGATAAACATGCCCATTTCTTTCAAGTAATACTTATATGACATGGAATCAGTACTTTTCAATCATCCTGGGTTACTCTTTTTCAGATGGTCTTCAAGGCCATTCTTAAATTATGGTATCCAGACCTGAACACAATACTTTGTGAATCTGATGAGGATAGAGTATAGTGGGACTAATATTTTCTAGTCCTATCTTAATGTAACCCAAACTTATATTAGGTTTTTGCCAGTCCATTGCACTGTTAACTTGTATTGACCTTATAGATCACTATCCACAGATTTTTTTTCAAAATAATTTGCCAACTATGCTTCCTCATCTTGCACTGATGATGTTGGTTTTTTATACCCTAATGCAAGGCTTTACCTTTATTCCTGTTGCATTTCATCTTATTAGATTCAATCCAATGTTCTAATCTATTATGATCTTTGTAGATTTGATCCTATTATATAATATGTTAATATTTCTACAGCTTTGGATTAGCTACAATTTGATGAACATGCCGTCTGTGCCTTTATCCAAGTCATTGATGAAAATACTAAACAATATAAGATCAAGCACAGATCCATAAGGTATTGACATTGACTTGTTAACATCCATTCTAGAGTCCATCCATACAACCAGTCCAATCATCTAATTTACATCTTTCCATTTTTTTCCATTATAATAGTATGAGATACTCTATCCAAAGCTTTATTAAAACCTAGGTTAACTAAATCCATACCATTCCCTCATCTTCTAGCTTAGTATCCTGTCCAAAAAGGAAATGAGGTTGGTCTGGCATAAACTGATTTCTTTTAACTTTTAGAAAGATTTTATTTATTTTGAATTTTATAATTTTTCCCCTAATCTTGCTTCCCTACCCCCACCCCCCACAGAAGGCACTCTGTTAGTCTTTACATTGTTTCCATGGTATACATTGATCTAAGTTGAATATGATGAGAGAGAAATCATATCCTTAAGGAAGAAAAATAAAGTATAAGAGATAGAAACATAACCTGTTCTTGATGAAGCCATGCCCTTTGTAATCACTGCTTCCCTTTCTAGATGTTCACCAACTATCTTCCTAATGATCCTGTCTAGAATTTCCCCAGGCATCAAAGTCAAGCTCATTGACCTAGTATGGTTTGTAGACTATTCTCTTTTTTTCTTTTTCTTTTTGAAAATCAGATCAACATTTGACCTTCTCCAATTATGTGGTACCTCTCTCTTTTTCTATGATCTCTCAAATATTACTGATAATGGCCTAGCTTTGCCAGTTCTTTCAGGATGTAGTTCAGCTGGGTTCAATTATTTTAATTTATCAGGACAACTATTTACCCTTACTATGTCCTTATCTTGGTTATCAAGATTCTTTGTAAAGTCCTTAACACCCTCTGATTTTTCTTTTCTTTTTTTTAGGTTTTTTTTTGCAAGGCAAATGAGGTTAAGTGGCATGTCCAAGGCCACACAGCCTAGGTAATTATTAAGTGTCTGAGACCGGATTTGAACCCAGGTACTCCTCACTCCAAAGCCGGTGCTTTATCCACTACACCACCTAGCTGCCCCACACCCTCTGATTTCTTAAAACATTTTGCCTTTCTCTAAAAAGCGTATCCTGCCTGATTATGGATTATGAAAAGGTATTGGTGTAGTGTTCTGAATCTAGAGTCAGAGTTCTGTTTAAATGCTAACTCTGCAGCTGATTAGTACCAGTATGGACTTAGACAAGTTACTCTAAGTCTGGTTTTTTCATCTGCAAAATGGGACAGTTGGGTTCAAAGGTGGTTTCAACTCTGTAAACCTCCAGGATGGTTCTCCTTTTGGATTTATTCTACACTGCCCCAGAAATATCTCCACCTTGGAAGTTCATGATAACCCTGTATTTCACATAATGGAAATCCTCTACCCTACAGCCTCTCCCTGACTGCTTGGTTCCTCCAAGGACCCTCTCTGTTTTTAAGGAGGAGGCCTAGGCCAATAACTTCATTCCTTTCTAGGCTTTACATGAGACTCTTCATGACTTTCTCTCTCATGCCTTGATTCTGGGTACCTTTACCTCTAGTTTCCCCCTCAGTCCCCCTATCTTTTTAATTCTGGTTTTTGTTCTGTCTTTCCCATTGGAATGCAAGGTCCTTGAGGGCAAACTCAGTCCTGGCACATAATAAACTCTCGTTGACTTAACTATATTTGTGCTTCTTAGTCTGTGCTTGACTATACTTTCAATGAGTGCAGGATCATGTCTAATCTAAGTTTTATATTTCTATCAGGGCCTAGCATAATGTATGTTACATATAGTAGGCACTCCATCAATGTTTGTTAGATTGGACTGGATCAGTGGTTCTGCTTTAGGATATATTATTCTTTTTCTCAATGTTTTTTCACTGTGTGATCCTGGAACATTTAGTTTTCCTTCAGGCATATGAGTTAAAGGGTAAGCCTCAGAAGTTTAAAAAAAATATTGTGTGACCTAAATAAGGAAAGAGATGGTCTTTTGTGAACTTTGGGCTCATTTGACTGAATTATGATTTTTGTGATGATGGAAATACTCCTATATAGTTTGAATTCCTTGCATTTTTTTTTGATTAGGGTAGGAGACAAAAAAAAAGGAAGGCAACTGTCAAGTTAAGTCATTATTTTAAAATATGAGTGGAGGATCAAAAATCTACCCTTCGGTGAGGAGGTTTCCTGATTGGTTAAAGGTGAGCCAGGGATTATAGTCAAGAAAATTCAGTTAGTTAACTAGCTGGAATCAAAACTTGGCTTTGGGGATGGTCTAAGAGGGTAAAAGATATCTTTGGATTGGAGATATTTAAGGCTAGGAAAATTCTGCTGCATCAAGCTAGGTATGGAGGAACTCTGTTGATGTTGATCAGTTGTGTCTGACTATCCAGGATCCCATTTGGGGATTTTCTTGACAAAGATACTGAGTAGTTTAACATTTTCTTTTTCAGCTGATTTTTGTAGATGAAGAAATTGAGACAAAAGGATTAAAGGACTTGCTCAAGATCACACAGCTAGTAGTATCTGAGACTGGATTTGAACTCATGAAGATGAGTCTTTCTGACTCCAAGTCTACCACTGTGCTACATAATTGTCCAAGGAAGGACTCAAGTAAGGCAGAACAAATGAACACTTAGTCTGATCAAAATAGGACCAAAGAGGGGATTTCAGAAGTTATAAATACTTCATGCTATAGATAAGGCTAAGAGAAACTGTGACCTGCCAAAATATGGGCAAAATATGGGCAGTAATGAGATTCAAAACTTAAATCTAGTGATGTCAAATCCAGTCCTTTTTACCATACCCTGCTGATAAGTTTCTTTACTTTGCGTCTTAGCTGAAATATTATTTCACAAGTTATTTATTTCCTTTTCTCTTATAAATAATTCCTAAACATGCATTCTTGTATAAAAGAAGAGGGGAAAAGATCTACATGTACAAAAATTTTTATAACAGCTTTTTTTTTTGAGGTGGAAAAGAATTAGAAATTGAAGGGATGTCCATTAATTGGTGAATGGCCAAACAAGTTATGGCATATTTTTGTGATGGAATACCATTGTGAAATGACAAGCAGATCACTTCAGAAAAATGAACTGATGCAAACTGAAGTGAGCAGAACTAGGAACACAATGTACATAGTAACAGCAATATTGTATAATGATCAACTATGAAAAACTTCTGTGAAAGATTTAGTTACTCTGATCAAGATAATGATCAAAGACAATTTCAAAGGACCCTTAAAGAAAATTGCTCTCCACCTCCTATGAGAGAACTGATAAACTCTGAATGCAGTTTGAAGAATACTTTTTTTCACTTTCTGTTTCTTACTTTTTTGCATCATGGCTAATATAGAAATATGTTTTCTATGACTTCATCTGTATAATTGATGTAACACTTGCCTTCTCAGTTGGTGAGGGGAAGATCAGGAGGGAGAGAACTTGGAATTAGAAAATCTTTTTTAAATGAATGCTAAAAATAAACGAATAAATAGTTTTAAAGATGCTCTCTTTTAATCTACATTGGAAGCAGCAGTAGGTAGAAGGGAAAGATGGTACATGTCATAGGAATAATATTATCCCATAAGGGACAGGCTAGTTTTTCCTAAAAGTTATTGAAACCTTCCTTGAGATTGACTTAGTTTCTTTGTGGTCTAAGTACAAAAACTAACTCAGAAGGAAATCAGGAGATCTTCCTTCAGGATGGATATAAAGGGTGTCCCAATGTTTTAATACTTAAGTTTCATAGTTTAAAACTACACCAAGACCTTTTGGATAACCTATGTGCTTCTGACTGGAAGAGAAAAATGCACATCTACCAAGACTGAAAGTGTTTAAATAATTTACTCAGGGTCACAGAGCTACTAAGTGTCTGTTGCCAAATTTGAATTCAGATTTTCCTGACTCCAGAGCTCTATCCATTGCACCCCCAGTTACTGACTTGAGCATCAGCATGACAAATACAGAAGAAGGGAAGGTGGGTCCAACTGAATCAATCCTGTATCCTTGCTGAATATTCTTTCCGTGCTATAGACAAGTAAATCTCTTTTGTTAATTGTTAGATGCTAGATTTCGTTTCAAACCCAAAGCTGAGGAGCTGGGTTAGCCTCAGTCTAGCTTGGGCTATATGAGATCAGAAGCCAGAATCATGTAGCTGGTGGTAGTGGCATCAGGAGAAGAGGGATGAGAAATTAGGTAACACAGACCTAAAGCTACACTTTAAGGGGCCTGCTAATCTACCTTTCTCATTTTACAGATGAGAAAACTGAAGTCCAGAGAGGCTGTGGTTTGCACAAGGTCACACAGGTATTAGGCCAAGACTCAAAGTCAAGAAGTGTGACTCCACTTTTACAGTTCTCTTACTACCTTACCATATGGTCTCCTAGCAAACAACTGACTGCTCAGAGGTCCACAGGGGTGAGGTGCAATGATCAAAGAAGTTTGTTAAGAGATGAATAATATTGTCCCTAATTTTGTGCTGTAAGGTTCAGGAAACATTTTACATATATCATTCTACTTTACATATATCATCATCATCATCATCATCATCATCATCATCATCTCACAATCCTCATTTTACAGAGGAAACAGACTCAGAGAGATTAAATCACTTGCAGAGGTCAACCAAGCCAGTAAATTTCAGGGGTGGGATTGACCTTAGATCTCTCCAAATCTAGCTATCTTCATACTATACCATACTGATGAAAGCCTTTCAAAGAAAATCTGGTGCCTCAGGAATCTGACCTAGTTTGTCAAGATATAAGACCCAAGACAGGGCAGTTAGAGGGCAAAGTAGATAGAATGCCTGGCCTGGAATCAGGGAGATTTATGTTCATGAAATCAAATCAAACATTTACCAGCTATGATCCTGGACAAGTCATCTAACCTTCTTTGCCTTGGTTTCCTCATCTGTAAAATGAACTGAAGAAGGAAATGGCAACTCACTCTGCTGAGCCAACTCCAAATGGGGTCAATGAAGAGCTAAACTAAACAACAACAAAAAGGTCCAAGACTATATTTGTATTCTAATGGGGGAAAGCAGTTGATTTGGAGTAAACAGGAAAGCTCAGATATGGGTTCAAGTTCTTCCACTGGTTTTATGGCCTTTTTCAAATGACCTCACTTTTCTGAGATTTGGTTACTTAATTTTGTTGCTGTTGTTTTTGAGGCCAGCAGGGTTAAGTGATTTTCCCAGGGTCATGGAGCTAGTTATTTCTAAGGCTGGATATGATCCTCTTGACTCCAGGGGTGGTGCTCTGTCCACTCATCATCCAGTTGCCCTCAGTTTCGTCATTTGTAAAAACCATGATAGGCTTTTACAGGGCAGTCAGGATGATAAGATGAGTGCAGGTGAAAGTACTCTTTGAAGAATCATATAAGGTCATGACTTGCAAATCAGACCAAACTTAGAATCTGATAGTTCATCCCAATTTTAAAAAGGCATGAGAGAGTTGAATGGCTGAGTTGAGGTGTTGAGTTGTAAAGGAAGCCCTGGTTTTAGAGTTAGGAGCCCCAAGTTCTGTTCTTGGCTCAGCTACTGACCAGTTGTCTAGTGGTAGAACTCTTGGCTAGAGTTCAAATCAGATGCTTCTAGCCGAGTGACCCTAGGCAAGTCACTTCATCTCTGCCTGCTTCACTTTTCTCAACTGTAAAAGGAGGGGAGGATTCATTATGGCATTTCCCTCTCAGGGTTGATGTGAGGATCAAATGAGATCATATTTATAAAGGGCTTAGCAAAGTTCCTGGGACAGAATAGGGGTTATATCAATGCCCTTGTTGTTGTTACTGCCTCTCTATGCAGTCTTGGATAAATCCCTCTCTTCTGGGCTTCAGTTTTTCCATATGTAAAACTAAAGGTTTGGCGAAGATAATCCCTAAGCTTCCTTCCAGCTCTACCATAGGATCCCATGTTGCAGCCAAGAGTTCATTTGCCTAACCCTGTGTGGGTTTGTTTTCAGGGGTGTTGCTGGCCCTTCTTTCACCATCAATCAAGATTTTGCTGCATTCCTGTGAGTCACACTCTAAACAAACCCTGTCACCCAAGCAGAGGGAGGGAGGAAGAGGAAAGAAGGGAAGGCTCAGAAATAAATCAGGGAAAAACCCTTCAGGTCATGCATTAGCTTCCATCTCCCAGGGAAGATGCTTCCCTGGCAATCCAGCACACCCTCTGGGCCCCATCTTCTCTGACCCTTGAGCCTGGGATGTCATCACCTCCCTCTCCAGATAGACAGGGAAACTAAAGAAGGGAAAACCCTTTCAGGCTACCTGGATCATTTTGTCTCAGACTTACTTCCTGCAACATTAGCCCTAAAACGACCTGGAGAACCTTGGGAAGCAGACTGGCATAATGGAGACTGGTTCATTGGACTGGGAAGCAGGGTCCCAACTGTACTACTAACTCCTGGCCTACCCCTTCAAGGTCTCAGCTTCCTCCTTAATAAAATAAGGTGGTTAGACTAGGTGATGTCCAAGGTCCTTTGCAGCTATAGCAATTTAAAATTCCATACTGTTCTATGATTTTTGTTCTGAAAATGGAGGGAGAGAACTCCCCAAGGAGTGTGCACTGAGTCCCTAGCCACATGTACTCTGTTCTAAGGACTTGTGCTTTAGGATGATGAGGTAATCCTTTTGTTGGTCATTGGTCCCTATGTATTGCTTCCTGATCTTTTGATGGGGCTTGGTGTCAAAAAGATTTGGCCACTGAGCCAAGAAGAATGGTCCAGACCCTAAAAGGAGTGACTCTACACTTTGGCACTCCTTCTCTTTCCCTCTGCCAGTCAAGGGAGTTTAATGTTTTAAATCATTGTCAGTGTGCTTTTATGAGTCTAGGAGGCAGTTAAATGGCTCAATGAATAGAGTACTAGACATAGAGTCAGAAAGACTTGAATTAATTTGGCTTCAGACTAGCTGTGTGACCCTGGGCAAGTCACTAAACCTCTGTTTTAATCTGCAGGAGGTAATGGCAAACTACTGCAGTATTTTTGCCAAGAAAACCTGCATGAACAATAAGGTCCATAGGGGTCATGAAGAGTTGGACACAATTGAATAAACAGCAACTTATGAGTCTATGTATTAAGGTTTCTTTTGTGAAAGCTGTCCTATACCTGAACATTGCTATACACTTTCTATTCCCTTTGGGGGATATCTTAGATATGAGTAATTCATAAAGTTTTAAATGGTTTTCTCTGATGTTCTGGAGTAAAGGTGTGAAGAACCAAAGAAAATGAAAAATAATAACAATAATAAAAAGAAACCAAGCCCCCTGGCTAAATCCTATACACTTATCAATTCAGAGTTGAGAGGCCCCTTTGTGGAAATGAGCAGCCCCTTCCACCAACAGTGGTAGTTCTGCGGTAATTTTATCATAGAACATATTCTCATTCCCAATGACTCTAGCTACCCAAGTTTGGTGGGAAGGGTCATAGATTCTGGAACTCAGAGGTCACTAGATCAGTTCCTTTATTTTACAGATGAAGAAACTGATGACCAGAGATTTGCTCAAAGTTATAAAGGTAATAAACATGAGAGGAAGGATGTGAGAGAACCCAGGTCTTTTCCAGTCCCCATATTCACCATGCCACCCTGTGTTTCCTAGGAAATCTGAATGTTTCAGGGTAAGACAGATGAGGATGTAGGTTACCTGAGTTCTCTGCCCTGCTTACCTCCTGGCTTCCCTGGTGATCCTCATGAAAACACTGCCTGACTCTATGCCTCAGTTTCTCTGAATGGTAGAAAGGCCGGATGGTTCCCAATATAATGGTATGAGGGGGTTGATGGGAGACACGATCCCAGCTGTCAGGTGCAGCCAGGGGCCTCCTGGAGGAGCAGAGCCTAGAAGCATCGTACAAACAACCTCCCCACTCTGACAAGTTTGCCAGCTCCTGTTTATTCCTCCCACCGGAAGTCATCATCTCCTGCACGTGACAGCCTGCTCATTTCCACAGCAACCAGCTGAAATGTCAGAGAAAAGAGATGGCTCTCTATTTCCCGACTCCCCTTAGCTACCTCTCATACTCAGATTCAGACAGTGCTAGGAGATTTCCACCTGGTACCCTTGGCAGCAGAAAGACCTGAGGCACAAACTCCTTTTGTGGGACCAAAAGGCCAAACCTCTGGCTCAGACTTTCTGTAGCCTGAGAGACAAGAGAGAACTGAAAAAAAAAAATCTAAGAATTGTTGCCTCAGGCTTGGGGATGTCAAGGCTTTACCTTGTTATCTTGAACAATACTACAATACCAGCACATCAACAGTTTGGTGTGAATGCAAGGATCTTCCCACTATGTGGGCATCTGGATGTATTAGTATGTCTGGATACTTAATGGTGTGTCTGTAATTTCTTTACCTTGAACATTGAAAGTGGATCACAAAGGCACCTTCACTAGCATCTCCCTATGGAGACTCTGGGGGAACAGGAGTGTCCGGTGGCTTCCCCTCTGAGGTCACAATTCTTGTGTAAGGTTCTTAGGGCCCTGCTTGGGTTTTTTCAGATTAGATTTCTAAATGGCTCTGCCCTGGACGGGGATGGGAGGGGCTGAGGATTTCCCAGGAGGCCAATCCTGGTCTGTGGCTAAGGGGCCAGCTGCTCTGAATGGCTTGTGTGTGTCCAGAAGCTGAGACTGTGCAGGCAGGAGTCGCAGGGAGGGGGGAAGGGGGGTGGCTCTCGCCTGCTGGGATTAACAACACACTGGTTTGGCCTGTATATTTGACCGGCCATAAAGAGAGTCAGTTTACAGTTGAGATAGGAGGTTGGTAACCTGAGAAGTGGGGGAAGGTGGGTAGGGAGAGGAGCAGAGGAAAGGGGCCAGGCTGCTAGAGATTTGGGTGATAGGAAAATCAGGATGTTGGGGATCCTTGGCCAGGAAAAGAAGTGTTTCTGGTTTGCTTTCTGTGTTGTGTTTCTCCTTCCCCAAGTGATAGAACAGGCTTTGGTGTTTCATAACACAGATATCAAGTCTTGCCTACTCCCCAGCCACCCAAGCCCTGGGGAATGCAAGGGAAGCCTCACTGCTCTCTGCTCCTTCCCCTCCACTTACTTAACTGCCAGTTGGGAGGAGCCTCTGCCTAAGAAGTGACTTCAACTATTTTCTGAGGTTGTGTTCAGGATAGCAATGGAGCCAAGGTCCCCTCATCTCCTGGCTCCACCCCCAACCCCATTACATAGCCAGGTTCCAGCTAGCTAGCAAGCCCAGTCTCAGAACTCATTTCATTGTTGTTGATGCTTTCTGAATCCATTCTTAGGGGCAGAAAGGATTGTGAAGAGGAAATGGATGAAGGAGACTGACATCAGGAGGAGCAATGGACTGTGCCTCTAGAGGATGGAGGAATCAGAGTCCTTTCTATGCCTCTGAGTCACTGTGTGATCTTGGACATCAGTGTCTTCCACTCCAAAGATGGAATAATATTATCTCTTCCCATCCCTTTCTATGAAGATGAAACAGTTCAGTGGGTTTGAAAA
The DNA here is from genome assembly GCF_037893015.1 of Macrotis lagotis. Lineage (NCBI taxonomy): Eukaryota > Metazoa > Chordata > Mammalia > Peramelemorphia > Peramelidae > Macrotis > Macrotis lagotis. The sequence goes on from NC_133666.1 coordinate 168,366,814, forward strand.
TACTTTTAAATGTATTAAACAGATGAGTATTTATGAGTTAAAGAAGTTGAAGAAATTCATAATTTTCCTTATCAGATAGATATGCCATCCTTTTTGACACTGCTTGGGTTCTTAAATATTTCTTTTTGGAAGGAGGGATATTGTTTTGTGACTTAATGCATGCAATGGGAAAGAAACTCTCCTACTAAGGTAGATCACCAAACTGTTGTGTTAGAGTTGGTTGTTGGTACTGAGAAGTTAAGATTTAGGGATTTGACCAGTTGCAGTCATGTCATCGTGAGGTTATACTTGAATTTAGGTATTTTTAACTCTGAGGCCAAGATCTCCATTCACTAGGCAATGATGTCTCTCTGGCCAGAAGAATAAATCATTTAATATTTGAATTCTTACTATGTTTGAAACACACTGCTGAAGTATACTTTGAAAGAATATCCCTACTTCTATCCTCATCTCTCACAAGACCTCAACTGTGTTCTGGGTTGTTCCTCACCCCTCTTCCCCCACTTTGTTCATATTATCTGGTTGGGGCCAGATGTGAGGGGAGTGGCTGGTTATAAATAATGAAATGGCCAGGTGTTACAAATAGGTGGCTAGGGAAACACAGATGTGTTCTATGTCCTGCAGAAGGCCTCTGCTCCCTCTGATCATAGAATTTAAGAGCCAGGAGGGATCTTGGAGGTGATCTAGTCCCACCCCTTCATTTTACAAAGGAGGAAAGAGGTCCACAGAGAAGTGACTTGCCCAAAGTCACATAGCTAATTAGTGACACTGTAGAAGTTTTTTTCCCTAAAGAGGGGAAATCTTGAAGACAACATAGTTGGCACTCTGTCATGATTTCTATTACTGAAGGCTGGGTTATAAGAGATGAAAGGGACTTTATTGCTAGGGCTTTTCAGTGAGTCCTACCACTTTGGTAAAATACTCTGAGGGGACATGAAGGGGGCTAATCCCTCCCCTGCATCACCCCATAGAATCACTGCCCCCAGAGAAGCTGTCAGATTCTAGTGCCAGCTCTGCTACTACCACTTTTTATGACCTTGGCCCTGAGTTTCTTTCTCTGTAAAATGAAGGTGCTGGATGAGAAGATCTCCAAGGTCCCTTCCAGCTCTGATAAATCTATGATTCTGGGAAGGTGGGGAGGGAGAAAGAGAGTTTCCATCTTTAGCAATGATTGCTTCTTCCCTGCATTAGGAGAAAGGTTGAAGTTGGCATGATGTTTAATTAATCTGGACCAATTAGCATTATTAAAGAAATCAAAAGGAGTTATTGGAGATTTAACTCCCAAAAATATAATCAAGAAGATCTCCCCCTGGGGATGAGACTGCCCCTCAGCATCCATGTCCAATTTGTACTCCCAAGCAGAAAAGTGAGAGAGTTGACCTGTTGAAGTCATAGAATTTAGGAGTCATTAGCTGGAGATGTGGGAAGAGAGGAAGAGACTCTAGAAGAGGAGGAATGTTTACAGGCTAGGCACTGTACCAACATATGGGAATACAACAACAAAAACAAACAAAAAAAAGTAGTCACTGCTCTCTGGATTCTATATTCTAAACAGAGAAGCAGCACTCCCATTTAGGAGGAGGGACAGGAATCAAGGAAAGGTTCACATAGATCTAAGGCAGCCCTTGAGCTGAGTTTTGAAGGTAACTAGAGATTTTGAGCCTTGAGTCAGCAAGATTTGAGTTCAAATCTAAGCCTCAAATACTTACTAAATGTAAGACCCTGGGCAAACCATTTAACCTGTTTGCCTAGGAGACAGCTGAGTGGCTCAGTGGATAGCTCTAGACCTGAAGTCAGGAAGACCTGAGTTCAAATCTAACCTCAAAAGATATGTGATCCTAGGTAGATCATTTATCTTCTATTCACCTTAATCCACTAGAGAAGGAAATGGCAAATCACCCCAGTATCTTTGTTAAGAAAAATCCCTAAACAATATGATCCACAGGGGCATGAAATAGTTGGACAAGACTGAACAACTGAGCAAAACCAAGAGATTCTGAGAGATGGCAATGAGTAGTAAGAACATTCAGGAATGGAGGGAGAAGCAGTCATTGTAAAGCTAGGGAATGAGAGTAGAAGATAGGATGTAATATATTAAGAAAGAGAGGAGTTGAGGAGAACACTAAGGTTTCAAAATTGGGTGATTCCTTGTGGGGAGAGAAATGCCCATTTTCTTAGTCTGTAGAGATGTGAAACTCAAGGTCTGTGGGCCACTAATGCCCCTCAAAATTGTAGCATATAGCCTGAAACAGATTAAAATATAATTGGGAAGGTCAGCTGGGTGTGCAGTGGATAGAGCACTGACCCTGGAATCTGGAGGACCTGAGTTCAAATTCACCTCAGACAATATTTACTTAGCTGTGTGATCATGCACAAGTCACTTAACCCCACTGACTTGCAAAAACCAAATGTATATATATATGTGTATATCCATACACACACACACACACACACACACACATACACATATATATAATTTGAAAATATTTAATAAAATAAAAACACAATACAACATAATTAATTTTAATCTGTGGTTTTCTAAGTCAATATGTAACCCATAGGAATCTTCTTTGTATTTGAGATTGATACTACCAGTTTAAGGGATCCAGGTGGCACAGTGGATAGAACATCAGATTTGGAATCAGGAGAACTCTTCAAATCTGGCCTCAAACACTTCCTAGATATGTGACCCTGGGCAAGTCACTTAACCCAGTTTACTTCAGCTTTCTCATCTGTATAAAGAGTTGGAGAAGGAAATGGTAAACTACTTCAGTAATTTTGCCAAGAAAACTCTTAAATGGAGTCACAAAGAGTCAGGTGTAACTGAAAAAAAAAGCCTGAACAACAAAAAAGTCTAGAGAATTGAGTTATACAAAAACAGTTTGACTGTGTATTTTCTAAATTATTCTGGTATGATGTTTCATTAGTGAACATGTTATTGATAAGCACATCTCTTCAGGGTGTTAAAATAGTGAGTGCTCTAAAGTTGAAAATTTCTGTGTGTGTGTGTGTGTGTGTGTGTGTGTGTGTGTGTGTGTGTGTATGAAGATTTAGATTATCCTTTTTGTTGGGGCTGTACTTATAGGAAAGTTGTGGCACAAACAGCACCATTTACTCCCCATACCCAATCCCAGGATTTGATGGTGTCTTTTTTCTTTCATTTGATGACAGAATGTCAAAACAGCCCTGAAAGGTCTATTCCTTTATCTTCTCACCTGAAAGTGTGTAACTGTCTCTGAGATTCTCCTCCCTTCAAAAAAAAAACCAAGCAAATTATTGTTTCTAAACACCTTCAGGGTCATTTATTTATTTATCTTTAGATCTATTGAAAGATCCTTGGAAAAGAAGAAAAGTACAAGATTGAAGAAGGGCAACTATTCCAATTTTTCAAACTGGGGAAAAGAATAGAATATGCAAACTACAGGCCAGTGAACTTGACTTTAATTACTAGGAAAGTTCTAGATAGATTCAAGAGATCAGTTATGACATTCTAGAGAAAGAAAGTGGTGATTACAAAGAGTTAACATGACTTCATCAGGAATAGGTCATGCCATGCTAACCCCATTTCCTTTTCTGACCAGAATCACTAAACTAAGAGATAGGGGTAAATTTTAAGTTTCAGAAAAGTTTTCAACAAACTATCTCATACTATTCTTTCTGGTAGAGAAGATGAGGAGATGTGAAGCAGATAATCAGAAAGATCCAAGATAGGTTAGATGACAGGACCCAAAGAATGTCAGGAAATACTACCTGAAGGACTTGGGCATCTGCTCTTGGCCTGGTCTGTCAAACTTTTTTTTTTATTGATGACTTGGAAAAAGACATAGGGTGCTCAAGAAAACTACAAAGCTGAGAGGGATAGTTAACACATCATTTGACAGAGTTCCAATCCAAAAGAATTTTGATGAGTTAGAGCTTTAGGCTGAACCTAAGATGATGATATCCAGTAGATATAAATGTAAAATCTTGTATTTGGTATTTAAAAAATCAACACCATCAATATATGATGGAGATTGTGTGCATAGATGTTTTGAAAAATATCTGAGAATTCTAGTAGACTTCAAACTCACATGCATTAGGAGTGTGCTAAAAGGCTGGTATGACCTTGGGTGCATTAGTAGGGACAGAGCTTCCAGGAATAGGAAGGAAATAGACCTACTGTACTGTAACCTTGTCTGACTTCCTTTGGATATTAAGTTCAGTTCTGGGCACCCTGGTTTAAGGCTATCAGCAAGTTGGAAGAGTGTCCAAAGGAATTCAACCAGAGTGGTGAGGGGTAAAGAATCCACAACATATGAGGAATCAGGAAGGGAATAAGGACATTTAGACTGGAGAAGAGAAGACTCAGAGTAGATAAGATAGAAGCGCTCAAGTATATCCTGAAGGAATGTCATATGGTCTTAGAGGGATGAGTTTTTCTCGTTTGTATCAGAGGGCAGGACTGGGATTGATGAAGGAGAATTGCAAAGAAGTCAATTTGGGCTTGATGTCAGGACAAATTCACTAATAATTAGAACTGTCCAAAATTGGAATGGGTAGTTTCAAAAGGTGGTTTATTTTCCTTCCTCAGAGGTCTCTAAGCAGAAACTGGACCATCACTTGTTAGATAGGGTTAGAGTAGGGATTTCTTTTCATGTATGGACTGAGATGGATAGCTGATGAGATGCTTTCCACTCTTAAATTCTGCAAAGCTGGTATGTTGAAGTGATCATGTGCTTATTCCCAGCATCTTTACCTTTTTTTGAATTGTTTTTCTGACCTAGAATGCCCTTCTTCTATCTTTGTGGCTGCCCAATAACCATCCTTCAAGGCCTTGCCCAAAGTCCCCTTCTTCTATAAAGCTTCCCTAGATCATCATAACTGGAAGTAATCTTATAGTATCATAGAGTTGTTCCATTTTCAAGAAATTTTAGGGATGGTCCCTTTCATGTTAGAGCTAGAGAAACTGAGACTTAGAGAACCCTCTCATTTTTAAGGTTGAAGAATCAAAACAAGTTAAACTTGTCCAGAATCACTCAGGTAGAAAAGGGAGCCAGGATTTGCACTCTTGCTCTGGACCTGATCCAATTCCAGCTTCCCACTGCTCCATATTATCTCCTATTATTACGACTTCTTCCTTCCCTCATCCTCTGAGGCTGTCTATTTGGCCATTCTCCCTGAGATTTTTTCATTGATGAGGTACAGGAAGGTAGGGATCCCCTGGCCTAGGAGACTCTTCTCTCCCCTCTCTGTCAGGATTATGCTATCATGTAGGCAATGTATATAGTTGACAATATAGTATGATTTAAAGGAAGTATTTTAGGCAGATCCCCACATCATCACCTAGGTATCAAAGTACCTGAAATTCTACTATTATCAATGCATTCCTTTGGTGGGGTAGTAGGAAGGGCAAGGGATGGAATGCAAAAAACAAACAAACAACCCCCCCCCCCCCCCGAAAAGTGGAGTTAAGGAATGAAGGAATGAAAACAAAACTTCAAGATTTCCTTCTCTGTCCCAGAATAAAACTGAAGAAATTTCTCCACTGACTCATTAGTCAAATGTTTGAGAAAACTGAAATCTTTATAGGAAGGGCAGAAATATGTATTTGGTTCTCCAGGCTGGAAGGGAGGGAGGGAGGGGTCTGGCCTGGATGGTTTCACATGATCACTTGGAAAGAACCTTGACTTAGGTGCCAGAAGGTCCCAATTCCAGTCCTGACTCCATCATGTTCTTGTTTTCTCTTGAGCAAATTCCATATCTCTTAATTTCTTCCTCTGTAAAGAGATACTTGGGCTAGATGATTTCTAAGGTTCCTTCTAGGTCCAACATTTGTAGTACTGTGATCTTTCATTAAAACAATATAAGCAGTTTTGTTACTAAATGTGATTAGATTTAGTTTAACAGATCCTAGTAGGAAAGAATTGTGCCTCTCTATGAGCCTTAGCTCAACCTGGTGCTCCAATAACTATTCTACAAATTCTCTCACTATCTGTAGCACACTAATGTCCTGAGCCTATAAAACACAGAGGCAGATGTAGGTGACTTATAAGTCCCTATATATAGCCCAGTCTTCCTCAAAGTTGTTAAAAGGAATCTTAGCCACTAGAGCAAATTCTGTTGTGGAGATGGGTGGAAGCTGAAAAGTACAGCTATGGGAGCAGTTGTGTTGAGAAATGGGGTGGCCTCTCCCCCAGAGAGTCTGATCATTTCTGTAACAAAATTTGTAGATGGTGGTGGTGGGGAAATATGGGACCCAGGGGAAAAGGACCTTGGGAATGGAGGTCTGGGGAGGAGATGTGTTATAGGAACAGCAATAACTCTAGAGATGAAGTTACCCCTCCAGATGTTGGAGCCCTGGGATAAAACTCCATTCACTCTGGCCTTCACAAATTGCACATCAGATTCCTCCCTTTCCTGGCTGCTCTGCTCCCAAGAGTTAACCTCAAGAACCTTCTGCCATATACATATGGAATCCTCTAGGTTGTACCATAGCTATAATTAATCCTAGATCCTGGATTGCCTGGGTCTATTTTTTTGGGGGGGGAGGGGGTTGCAAAGCAATGGGGCGAAGTGACTTGCCTAAGGTCACACAGCTAGGTAATTATTAAGTGTCTGAGGTCACATTTGAACTCAGGTCCTCTTGACTCCAAGGTCGGGTGCTCTATCTACTGTGCCACCTGAATGCTCCCTTACCTGGGTTTATCAATGATTAAAACTAACTTGTTCCCTTCAGGGTCCACCAACAATTATATAATCTCAGGATTAACAAGGATATCAGAAATCATCTAGTTCAATCCCTAACAGAAGTGTTAATCCTATGACATTGCTTGTTCATCCAAGACATTGCTTTGGTCTGAGGAACTACATACTTCCTAAAACAATTAATTTCATAATTATATAACTTTGGTATGGGGCAGTTAGGTGGCACAATGGACAGAACACTAAGCATGGAGTCAGGAAGACTCTTTCTGAGTTCAAATCTGGTCTTAGTCACTAACTGTATGACCCTGGGCAAGTCACTTAACCCTGTTTGCCTCATTTTCCTCATCTATAAAAGGAGCTAGAGAAGTAAATGATAAACCATTTCAGAATCTCTGCCAAGAAAATTCCACAATGGAATCACAAGGAGTCACACACAATTAAAATGACTAAACAAATTATTGGCCTGGAATTTGCAGCGACTTTTATTAAGATTCTCCCATGTTACCAGTTGAGAGTTCTCTAACTAGAAATCAGAGAAAGATTTTAGCTGGAAATTCCCCACACAAAAAGGGATGTGTTGTAATGGAATTACAGAGCCGGGATGATATGGGGTTCTGTTAAATGAGAGACCAGAGGCAGGAGGAAATATCTGGCTCAGAATCATGAGTCAACACTAGGAACAGCAGAATTCTAGGAGTAATCAATGTGCCCTGGGGTAAGACAGTATGGTCCAGTCCTGGGAGAAGGGTCTAAGTTTAGCAGACATCAAAATAACCTGTGGTAACTGGCAGCAAAGGCAGCTAGGTTGTACAGTGGATAGGGTTCTGGGCCTGGAGTGAGAAAGACTGAGTTCAAACACAGCCTCAGTCAGTTGAATATGACCCTGAACAAAGTCATTTCACCTGTTTGCCTCAACTGTAAAATGAAGATCAAGACAGTAGATGCCTAATAAATGAGAATTCCCTCTTCACTTAGCTTCTTACAGGTTATAGTTTTTATGCCCAGGGTCTACCTTCCAATTTACCCTTAATAAAATTCTACTGAACAGCATGGGGGAAGGGGGAACATTACACAAGAAGGAAACTGCCATATCTAAGTGCAGCCTATTCCTCCTTCCATATGAGAATCCATAAATAAATAAAGGCAGCTGTCCTCCTAAGTCATCTTCAGATGAAACATCCCTGTTAACTTCAATGAAGCTCCTAGTAGGGTGCAGTTTCAAGACATCTCACTCTTACAGACCACTACTCTTAGGTTCCATCTTGTCATTATTGTTACTAAAATTCACACTCAACACTGGCAATTTAATCTCCTTCATGAAACTTCCCTAAAATACTCAAAAGTCAAGGTGATCTTTTCTTCTTTTAAATTTTCCACAATGCTTTCAGGCTACTCATTTTGAGCCCTATTAACAGATTGGTTCATTATTTAGCTATTTCATGTGTTGTTTAGTTTACAAATGACTCAAGAGTAGCACATTGTGTATTCCTTAAGGTTCACAGTATAGACCAGACCCAAGCTTATTCCCACCTTCTCCACGAATTTTTATTTTATTGATCACAGATTTAGAGCTAAAAAAGACTTGAGTCACCTTAGAATAAAATAAACAGTAAAATATGGCTCCAGATGAAACCTTGGACTTCCTCCATCAGGCTCCACAGGTAATTTTTTCTTTTTCTCCTCATTTTGGTTTTCCTTTGATGCACTGTCTTTTCCCATTAGAATGCAAAGTCCCAGAGGGCAGTGACTGTCTTTGTATTCCCAGTATAATGTCTAGCCCTTGAAAAGAGTTTATTAAATATTTGTTGACTGATTGACTGTCTTACCTCACATAGTGATTTTGTGGACCAAATGAGATAACATACATAAAGAGCTTTGCAAATCTTAAAGAATTATAATGTTAGTTCTTTTCTCCTCCTCTTGTTCTTCTTCTTTCTCCTCTTCCTTCTGGTCTTCTTTTCTTTCTTTTTTCTTCTTTTCTTCTCTTTAATAAATTTCAGTGTCTCCCTACTGACATAGGATTAGCAATATTTTATCTTGTTCTTAAATATATTTCTGTATAAATTCTAGAATGTGACTATTATGTTTATAAATAAATATACAAATATGGGATGTATATATTTAAACAATTCTTATTTAAAAAGTTTTGGAGCTCAATAGGCTAGATGATCTCAGTTTCCTTCAAGTTCTAAATGTGATGAGAATATTCTCCCTGAGAAAAGGGCTGAGTTTTATACTTTTCAGCAGGACTTTTTCCCGCCAGCCAATAGACCAAGAATGCCCACTGGCAAACAACAGATGCCTACTGGCAAACATCAAAAAATCACATATCTGCCAGTTTTATTGCTTGTTTCAAACTTGAGGCTAAAACCAAGAGACAAGCCCTGAAGGTGTGCAGGCCTTAAGTTCAGAGGGGGATTTAGTTCAGTTCAAAAATATTTATTAAGTTTATTTAAGATCATTATTCTAGGCACTGATGAAGATACAAAGTTCAGGTATCTCCTTCATGAAGCTTCTGGTCTAATAGGATATGATTCATTCTCATCCTGCCTCCCCCATAACTAAGTAAAGGACTTATAGTTTATATGTGTGTATATATGTATATGTCTCTACATATATATATATTTACATATATACATTGTTATTGGTTGCCATTTCCTTCCAGCTAATTTTACAAATGGGGAAACTGAGACAAATAGAGTTAAGTGATTTGCCCAGGAGCTATAGCTAGTAATTGTTTGAAGCTGAATTTGAGCCAAAGTTGAGTATTCCTAACTCTAGGCCCTGTACTCACTCCATCCATTGCATCATCTATCTGCTCCATATATATCTATATCTATATCTATAGCTATAGCTAGCTAGCTAGCTAGCTAGATACACATATACTTATATACATATATACACATATACTCAAATGAACTAATAATAGCTATCATTTAAATAGTATCTACTATGTGCCAAGATACTGTGCTAAGTGCTTTGTAATTTAATTTGGTCCTAACAGTCCAGGGAGGTAAGATGCTAATGCCATTATCAACCCCTTTTTTTTTACCAATGAGAAAAGTGGAGCAAACAGGTTGTGACTTTCCCAAGGTCATCTAGCTGGTAATCCTCTGAGGTCAGATCTGAACTCAGATTTTCCTCACTGCAGGTCAGGCACTCTATCATATATGACAATGTGTCTGTGTGTGCATATACACACATCTCGTGTTCATGTGTGTGTGTATGTGGGCACTGTGTAAAAAACTTTGATAGTTTGCTATTATACATTTGCCAGGTATAGTTTTTGAGAGTTACCTGAGGTTAACAAGGTTCAATAACTTGTCCACAGTCACACAGATTGCTAATAAATGTTGGGGAGGAGATCTGAACTCATGTCTTCCTAATTCCTCATTCAAGGTTCCATCTGCTTTATGGATCCTATCTCTAATACAGCAGCTGCCATTCCATATAGAGTATGCATGGAATTGAGCTGAGCTCTGCTGGCTACTTTTGGAGAGACAAGTGCTCAGTCAAGGCTCAGTGATAAAGATTTTCATTATGGGTCAGTCCCTGTGACAGGGCACAGCTGAGTAGGGGAACAGGGCTGAAGCAGCCCACTCATTCTCCTTTTAAGGAGAATCAGCTTCTGTAATGCCTCTCTAGCAGTCTGTAAAGAATATCAGGACTCTTTGAGATCACTCTCAGACTTCCATGGGAAAGGGGGAAGAAGGGAAAGAAGGGAAGAGGAGAGGATTCACACACATCCCCTTCCCCCTTCCCCACCCCATTGCTGTCCCTCAGAAAAGATGATATGCAACCAAGACATGTGCTGGCCTAGACAAGCCTGAAACAGAACATGGGGCCTCTCTGGCTGTACTAGTTTCCCTGAGTACAGGTGAATAGTAATCTTGAAGTAGAGATTTCTAGTCCTGGAAATAGCCTTTTGAGTTCAAATGGTTGGGAACTCCTGGGTCTGGATACTGGCTGTAGAGCAGGAGGAAACCTTTGAAACACTTCCCCAGAGAAAGATGACCACTTCAGGAGGATAAGCCAAGGCCATGCCCTGGTTTGCCAGAAGATAATATCTTATATGAGCTGCCCAGGCAGTTCACATATGAGGTGAAAGTGAAATACATTTTCAGCAATCCCACAAAGGGGTTCATGTTTTAATATTTAACATATCAACTTCCCTGGAGAGTATACTAGACTTTATTGGTTACTGTTTTAATGTTCTAAGTATATATCAATGTGTGCTTATGAGTCTTTGGTGTTTTAAGCATTTTGTTTATGGTAGAGGAAATAAATAGCCCATCAACTGTTTATCAGCATGGTCAACTTGTACATGAAGTACCTTTCTAGGTGGGAACCTGTTCATGCTTTTTAAAGGAGACTCTAGACATGAGTCAAAAGTAAGCTTTAAAAGATTTTTCCCTACAGGTCAGGGGTAGGGTGCCCTCTCCCACTAAGGGGCCCCATTTCTGGGTTTAAGCCAACTGAGTTCAATTCTAGTGAAGCCTGAACTCAAAGAGGGAAGTCAGGTTCTTCTGGAACTTTCTGGTTCATTATGCCTTCACCTCAGAGCCCTGGAGAAAATTTTTAAAGCTTAGTTTTGGCTCATTATAGAAATCTTCCCAAAAGGGATTTAACAGGGTCCCTATAAGTGCATGAGAGAGGGACAAAGTACTATATAAGGTCTGATATGGGGGGAACTCACTAATGACTGCATGGCTACAGATCTTGCTATAAAATGTCTCTTGGGAATTCCTCTTCCAATCTCCAATTTATTTGAGCAGTGAGCTGGTGCAAAAACCAGTTCTTGGTCAGGAATAAGATTAGGAAATATGTTGTCCTGTTGAAGCTTCATTGTTAAGTTTGGTATGTTTTCAGTATTCTGTAGGCAAACTTTATGAGTTATTTTTTCTCATTTTCTTTGTCTACTAAAGTAATTTCCAAAACTGCTAATTCTTTCCCTAATCCTGCCCTCACCCCAAACCCAAATATCTGTGAAGTGTTTAGTGTATTATCTGGCACATAGTAGGTATGTAATAAATTCTTGCTTCTTCCCTCCCTCCCTCTTTCCCCTCCTTCCTTCCTTCACTCTTCCTTCTTCCTTCCCTCTCTTTCCTCCTTCCCTCCCTCTTTCCTTCCTTTCTTCTTTCCCCCCTCCCTCCCTTCCTCCTTCCTTCCCTCCCACCTTCCCTTCCTCAATGCATTCTAGTCTCCATTGTGGCTTTAAAGTCCTTCACAACTTGATCTCATCCTACTTTTCTAACCTCATCACACATTACTCCCTTTCACATACACTTTAGTCCAGTCAATTTGACTTTTTCCTCTATTTCACCCCTTCCTTTGTGCCTTTGCAGTTGTTACCCCTTTTCAGCCTCCCATGTCTCCAATGCAGTCTCTCCTCACCTTTACCTCTCAGAATGCCTAGACTCCTTTAAGGCCTCTTCTCGAGCATCAGCTTCTACATGAAGCCTTTTCTGGTCCCTCAGTCACCCTCCAAGATAATATTCTATCTATTCTGTATGTTTATACATGTGTTGTTGTTTCTTCTGGCTACAATGTATATTCTTGGTAGTAGAGAGTATTTCAATTTTTTCTTTATATTTTCAGCCCTAGTAAAGTGCCTAGTTATATACAGTGAGAGCTTATGTAATGTACTGTCCCTTTAAGGTTTGTTGTTGAGCTGTGTCATACAGAGTTCTAAAAAAACAGTTTCTCTAAGAGACAGTTGCAGGGCTTGAGTCTGACTCAGAGATCTATGACAAGCAATTGTTGCTGAGTTTTGAATGTGACAAGCTGTTATATACTGGAAGAGTGCGGCCACTTGTATGATTTTGCAACAATTGTAATTTGTCTGATTTCAGATAGAAGATGAGAAACTGATCAGTAACCATAAGCTAAGATATGGTTGTTTGCAGAGAGGAGTCAGAATTTGGACTTCAAAAAAAAAAGGGAATAAAGGTAAAAGGACACATTTCAGAACTATATCAGGTAAACTTAAAGCCAGAAGAGATACAGTTGCTTTTGAGTAGTTAAATCTTGCTGAACAAAGGAAGTTTGGAAACAGACAATCCAGGAAGTCAACAACATGTCAAAAATGAAGTCAGCTTAGCAATAGAATCATCTATCTTTAGCACAGAAGGTAAATTCATCAAGGAACATTTATGGACAGTTCCTGAGAAAGAAAAAGGACACTGAAGTTTCTAATTCCAGAGTTGTGGAGCACATGTGCTTTTTTCACTCATGCGCCATCTTGACAGGTTTCTATATGAATGTCTATTCACCTTAACAGATACTGAATGTATTAATGAAATAATGTAACCCAGTGATTGAGTGAATTGTAATAAATTATTTATGCTTTTTAATATATAAGTACCTGTAATATTGTTATTTCTTTTGCTTTATTACTAAGTTAATGGTTAAGTTTAAGATCTAAAAGTCTTATTATTGTGAAATAGCTGGTCATATAAATAGAAACACATTGGTGAGGGCTTAAAAGCTAAAGTGACAAGTAGGGACAGTGCATTCCATTAAGATTAGCTCTAGACAGCTAGGTGGCACAGTGGATAGAGCACTGGCCTGGAGTCAGGAGTATCTGAGTTCAAATCTGACCCCAGACACTTAATAATTGCCTAGCTGTGTGACCTTGGTCAAATCACTTAATCCAATTGCCTTAAGTAAATAAGAAGATTAGCTCTAGAACCCTTAAAAGACTACTACAGGGTGATAGTTCTTTTCTAGAAACCAAGATTTGTTCATTTAAATGCAGATTGAAGTGAATAGATCAGCCTAGAGAGTGAATAAGTGTCCATGAGATATGTGAGGTGCGTGCTATATAGTAAGGGTAGACCACCACACATACCTATGAAACTTAGTGAATAAATAATTGTTTAATAGAAGTCTACTCTGGCTGAGTTAATTAAGTATGGTTCTGAGGAGTCAGAAGAATAGACCAGATTACATTAGAGCTTTTCTAAATCTCCCCCTACTAGAATTTTAGGGGTTATACATGTTCTAAATCTTCCTCACATATAACTTTTATTTCTTTTATTGAGAGGTAGTTACACGGATCAATAGTGTTAGATCTAAAATCAGGAAAACCTGAGTTCAAATCCGTCCTCAGACACGTATTAACTGTGTGGCCCTGGTCTACAAAATGAGGATAACAGTACCCAGTCTTCCAAATTTGTTGTGAGGATCAAATGAGATAAAATCTGTAAATTGCTTTGCAATCCTTAAAGTACTATGGAAATGCTAACTATTATTAGCTATTATGATGTCATTTACCTCAAAGAACTTTCAATGACTCCCTATTTCTCATCATTTCAGATCCAAGTATTTCTACTTGACTTTTTTTGTTTGTTTTTTTTCAAGGCAATGGGGATAAGTAACCTGCCTGAGGTCACACAGCTAGGTAATTATTAAGTGTCTGAGGCTGAATTTGTACTCAGGTCCTCCAGACTCCAGGGCCAGTGCTTCATCTACCTAGCTGCTCCCTCTACTTGACTTTAAAGGCTATCCACTCTCTAGCCTCAACCTATCAAGCCAAATTTATTTCTTACTAAATCTCATCATTAACCTCTACTTTCAGCAAGAGTGATCTCCAGAAAATATTTTGCTCATTCCTGCATTCATGCTTTTTTAAAAATGGTTTTGTCCCTGCCTGAACACCAGTTCCCTAAACCCCACTTCTCCTCTGCCCATTAAAATCCTAACCAACTGAAGTCTACCTCCTCTGTGAAATCTCTCTGCTTTTCTCCACATAGGCACTATGAGCTTACAGTACATATAGAGCTTTCCCTTTTCTGAACTCCAATGCCCTTGAAGTCACTGTTGGTTTTGTTTTTCATTACAGTCCTGTTTGACACTCCATGACCCTATTTGGGGTTTTCTGGGCAAAGATATTGAAGTGGTTTGTCATTCCCTTCTCCACTCATTTTACAGATGAAGAACTGAGGCAAATAGAGTTAAGTGACTTGTGGAGGGTCACAGAGCTAGTAAGTGTCTGAAACCAGATTTGAACTAAGATTGTCTTGACTCCAGGTGTGGAACTTTATCTACTAGGTTATCTAAATGTCTTGAAGTCACTATTAACCAGTTTAACACTTAAATGCTCTCTAATGTGTTTTAATTTTGCCCCCCTCCCCCATTATAAGCAGCTTGTGTGCTGGGGCTGAGTCTCAGTTTCTTCACTTGTAAAATGAGGACAACATAACCTCTAAAAATCTCTTTCAACTCTCCAGTTTTATAAATTTATAATCTTTATGTTGATCCAGTGATCTAGACTCTACAGTCCAGCCAAATTGTCTATTGTCTTATTGATCACACATGATATGATATTCTAACACCCATTTCTGTACCTTTGCACAAGTGAGTGAAAGCTTTCCTTCCCTCCACCCTCTTAAAATCCCTAGTTTCTTTTAGTCTTTTTTGGGGGCAAGGCAACAGGGGTTATTTGACTTGCCTAGGGTCATATAACTAATAAGTGTCAAGTGTCACAGGTCAAATTTGAATTCAGGTCCTTTTGACTCCAGGGTTGGTACTCTGTCCACTGTACCACTTTGCTGTACCATCTTCCTGTTCCCCCACCCCAGTTTCTTTTTAAGATCAGCTCAGGTAGTATCTTCTAAACAGAGACCTTTCAGAGCTTTCAACTTCCAGTGTTTCCTTTGCTCCCCTATTTTGTATTATATATTCTTTATAAATACTTTCATGATATTGATTGATTGATGATAATTCCAGCTTTGATAGATCACTTTCCCTCTCTGATCCTCAGTTTTATTTTAGGTAAAATGGTGATCTCAAACATCCCCATCCAGGGTTAGGGTTCTATGATTCTCTGCAAGGCATTAAAGTAAGAGCATTGTATCCGACCTTTCTGCTCTGGACCTATCTTCACCCATAAAGTGGAGAGGTTGGGTGAAATGGTCTATAAAATCCCTTAGAACTCAAAATCCCACACATCAATATTGCTAGGTTTTATATATACTCACAATACATTCATTTTCAATTAAATAAATATAATTATGTTTCAGGTACAGAGGTAGGAACTCAGGATACAAAGAATTATGATAGGATCTCTGCTCTCAAAGAACAAACTGGGGGACATAATGAATCATAGATAAGAATAGTATAGGTAGGGTCAGGGTATGCTGACACTATCTTAAACTAATTTATAAGAGCTGGTTGTTAAATTTTCATTGTAATCATTCACATTTTGGAAATCAGCCAAAAAAACCCAATAAATCAGGACTGCATTTATTGTTTTGTTGACCATCTAGACCTAAGAAAGTATAGCCAAAATGTTTATAATAAAGATTTAACTTAAAAGTGTATTGTATGGATTTTATTCTTTGGAAAGCTAGTTTTCATTTACTAGCACATCTCAGGGAAGAGTATAATAGAGGCGAAAAAAAAGAACCAAACAAAATCTCTGGGAAATTTTGAAGTTCTCTGACTATGATACTGTGGACACAAATCAGTAGGACATGTACTTTGGGATGGAGCTTTTGGAGAGTCCTATACATAGTTCCCCCTTTATTTATGGAAGAATAACATTGTATTCTTCTGGGGAAGGTCAGTCTTTTCAACCAAGCTTGAGGCTTAGTCATAGACACACATGGGACAATGAAAGAAGAGGAAATCTGTATTGGTAGTCACATCAGGCCCATCAGTTCTCAATGAACCTAGGTGATTCATGGGTTGCCATACGTCAGAGTTAGATAATGGCTTCCATCCTAAAATAGATTGCACAGAATTACCCAGACTCTTGGATCTAGCTTTTCCTTTCTGGACACAGATGAGATGCAACTACTTGAGAGTTTTCCTCTTCTATAACTTCAGAGCCACTGGATCCTACAGGACCCTACCTATGATCTTCATTCCTTTAATTGGTTCAGATCATGTTGCCATAAGATGTGATTTTAGAATAGTTAACACTAAAAGAGATGTTTAGTTCTTTAAAAGCAGCTTTCATTATCAGTTATGGCTTCTACAATAGGAAAAAGTAGGAAAAAAAGAAAATGAGAGACAAAAAATGTCTCCTTTCACTGTATTAGTTCTACAAATATAGTGTGTGATTACTATACACTACTGCTATTCAGAAGTAGTATAGGCAGAATGTAACCACTGCCCATCAGGAGATTATGATCTAATTGGGCTATGCACTTAATAACTTGTGAATCCTTTTTAAAAAATTGGATTTACAATTTTTTCTTTCTCATGATTTTTTTCCCTTTTGTTCTGATTCTTCTTTTACAATATGACTACTATAGATATAGGTTATACATATACAATCATGTTTAACATATCAGATTACTCATTCTCATAGGGAAGAGGAAGGGAAGGGAGAGAGGTAGAAAAATGTGAAGCTTATATTTTACAGAAAATGGATGTTAAAAACTACATGTAATTGGAAATTTTTTTTAAATTAAAAAAGTAATTATTTGTGAAATCACTGAACTGGAGAAAAAGGCACTTAGACAAATAACAAAAATACAAAGCAATATCTAATCTTTAGTTAGGAGGAACATCAGTTGTCTTCTAGGGTGAGAGGAATTAAGAGGAGGGAGCATTCACTTTTGGCAGGGTTGATCAGAAAAGCCTTTATGGAGAAGGTATTATTTGAATAAAAGATGTTGGGGTGGGATGGAGGTAGTTCCAGATGAAGGGAACAATATTGAATCATTAAATGTTGGCATGAGAAGATCCCTTAGAGGTCACTGAATTCAGTATCCAATTTCCCAGCATTCTGCAACAACATTCCAGAATATGGACTCCTCAAGGACTAGAGTTCTTTCATTTCTGATTTTGTATTTTCATCAACTAGCACAGTACCTAGCATACTATAGGCACTTAATAAATACTTATTGAATGCTAATTAGAAAACTTTATAAAGGAGGAAATTCAATTTTTGAATATTTCTTTTGTATGAAAGCTCTGCCTTTGAGCCTAAATAATTTGCTTTCATCTAACTTCTACTTATTGGTCTTAGATCAAACATCTGCATCCATGCAAACTAAAACTAAATAATCACATTCTACATGATAGCCCTTCAGATATTTCAGTCACACAATCTTAAAGTTGAAGTCAATGGTATATTGGCAAATATTTAACAACCAGTCCCTCCCCCCCCAAAATAAATGTTCACTTGACACAGTTTTAAGCTTTATTTGTATTATTAGCACTTTCTCCATAACTTTCTTAGGTCTATCCTGGTATAAGTAAATTATATCCTGATTTGTAGGGTTTTCTGATTTTCTAGATTCACATGAAATAGTCACAATGAAAATTTAACAATCAAGTCTTAAGAAGCCAGGATGAGTTCACTCCAACATACCTTTAGTTAGAAGGGACATCAGTAGTCATCTAGTTGAACTCATAGACTAAAGATTTCCCACTATAAAATACCTGCCAAATAGTCATCCAGCCTTTGTTTGAAGACCTCCAATGAAACCAAACTCACTATCCCCAGGCAGATAATTCCACTTTTTTGTACAACTCTGTTAGGAAGTTTCACTTGCTATCAAGCCTAAATATGCTTCTTTTCAACCACCACCCAATTCTCTCTAAGTTGTCTCTTTGGGGCAAAAAGGAATAATTTTCATCCCTTTTCCACATGACATCCCTCAAATACTTGATTACAGTTATCATTACATCCCCTGAATCTTTTCCTCTTATGGTTAAATATTACAAATTCTTTCAATTGATCTCCATATGGCATGCATTTAATTGCCCTCCTCTGGAAATTCTCCAAGCTTATCAGTATCCTTAAACTGTTATATTCAGAACTGAACACAATACTCTATGTGTGGCTTACAGAGCACACTGGGACTACCATTTTCTTATTCCTGGAAGCTATGCCTCTCTTAATATTGGCTAAGATTGCATGGGCTTTTTTTTTAGCCTTGATATCACATGGCTTAATGTTGAGTATGCGGTTCACTAAAAAGAAACCCAAATCTTTTTTAGACAAACTGATGTTTTCCAACCATTTCCCTTATTCTGAATTTGTGGAGTTTATTTTTTGAACCTGAGTCAGATTTTGCATTTAAGTCTATTAAATTTTATATTGTTTGAATTAACCTAATCCTCTACCTTGCCAAGATTTTTTGATCTTAACTATGATATTCAGTATATTAGCTATCTGTCCCTCCCAGCTTTGTGTCATTTGCAAATTTGTTCAACATGACATCTATACTTTTATTCAAGTCTTGTTAAAAAATGTTAGACAGGATGGGGCTTAAAACAAGTCCTTGTGGCACTTCACTGGAGCCAAGTTAACAGTGAACCATTAATGACTAGTTATTGAATCCAGCCAATGAACCAGTTCCAAATTGACCTAATTATAATTTTATCTATTCTATATCTTTCCATTTTTTCTACAAGAATAAGATATTTTTTCAAATCTTGGATAAAATTTATATCCATAGCATTCCTCTGACCTACTAAGTTTAATCTTGTCAAAAAAGAAAATAAGGTTATTCTTCCTGTTCATTCTCTCTCTCTCTCTCTCTCTCTCTCTCTCTCTCTCTCTCTCTTTCTTTTAACAAGGCAATGGGGTTAAGTGGCTTGCCCAAGGCCACACAGCTAAGTAATTATTAAGTGTCTGAGGCTGGATTTGAACTCAGGAACTCCTGACTCCAGGGCCAGCGCTCTATCCACTGCACCACCTAGCTGCCCCTCTTTGTCTCTTTAAAGATCCATTCTAGAATTTTCCCAGGAATTTGCAAGTCACGTTTGGTGGCCTATAACTTGCAGACTCTGCTCTATTTCCTTTTGTGTAAATTGGGATAGTATTTGCATTTCTTCAGTTCTGCAGGATCTTTCTCATTTTCTATAATATTTCAAATATCACCAATAGACTTCTTCCAAACACTTTTCTCTAAGCTAAACATTCCTGTGATATGGTGTGTGATATGGTGTGATATGGTATCCCAATCATCATTATGATTATTATAATTTTTACCAGTATGCATTAATACTTTAATGGGAGATTTGGGGGATCCTTATAACCAATATTCCCATTACACTCAGTAAGCTGGGTCCTCAGAGAGCAGTTATCTACACCCATCCTCTGTGTTTTAGGATTATCTTTATGCAGTTTGGTTATATTTCTAATGTTTATAGCTCAAGTCCCCATGTCAGTATGTTCACTTTACCTCCATCTCAGTTCAAGGTCATCAATTGTCTCATTAACTAGTGTTTTAGCTTTTTATAAAGGAATAGTAACTGAAAAGATATAGCAAGAACAGAAGGTACAAGCACATCCCTCTCCCAATATTTAAGGCATTCTCTACTTTCTACCATTGGCAAGAGTGAGCCCAAGTTTGAATAGTTTGCTGCAAAGCTTTCAGTCTATCAACCTCATAATTATCAAGTTATTTCTTTTTTAGGTTTTTGCAAGGCAAATGGGGTTAAGTGGCTTGCCCAAGGCTACACAGCTAGGTAATTATGAAGTGTCTGAGACTGGCTTTGAACCCAGGTACTCCTGACTCCAGGGCCAGTGCTTTATCCACTGTGCCACCTAGCTGCCCCTATCTTATTGAGTCTTCTCTTCAAGGTAAATATGTTCAGCATTCCTTCAACAATCCCCATGTGACATAAACTCAAGAGCCTTTACTATCCTGGATAAGAATAATAATTTGTATTAGTATTTGTATCATAGAGCCCCCTACACCTTGGCAGTTCAGACAAACCTATTGACTCCTTAGATATTTTTAAAATTCATGCTAAATATGGGACCTTAATAAAAATTATATATTTTTCCTCATTCAAGTTTATAGACCACCTGAAATGTACCCATCAACCTTTTGGGGTTAAGGATCAGGCTAAGTTATATTGATGGTTCTTTTTTACTGCCACTTCACACTGCTGACTCATATTGGCCCCCCAGTAAACTAAAAATCAGATTTTTTTCAGAACAATTGCTCTCTAACCATGTCTTTTCCATCTTATATTTGTGAAATTAATTTTCTATCCTTAAGTTCAAGATTTTACATTTATCCTTATTGGTATTCATCTTCTTAGATTTAGCTTAATGTTAAAATGTTCCAAAATTCCTTTGAATCCTAACTTTTTCATCTAATATGTTAACTATCCCTCCTATCTCAGAAACATATAGCATCTATGCCTTAATCCATTTCATTAACAAAAGTATTAAATAGCCTAGGGCTAAGTCCAGATCATTGGGATATACCACTGAAAACCTCCTACCACACTGACACTGACACTGAACCATCAATAAACTACTCTTTGATTTCAGTCATTCAACAAGTTTGGAAATGATCTTGTATTATTGTCTAATTCATATTTCTCCACCTTTTCCATAAGAATACTATGAATACTTTATCAAAAGTCTTACCAAATATAATAGAGAGGCCAGATTAGTTAATAAGAGTTCATTTCTTATGAAAATCAGGACATTTCAGTCTTATACATTTATTATTTTCCATGATCTTGCAAATATTATTTGCTGTAACAATCACATCTGCTAGCTCTTTCAGGAGACAAAGAAATAGTTCACCTGGGTCAGTTGATTTAATCAAGGGCAGCCAGGTACTCACTTCCTAGCTCTATTTGTTTTGGACACCAACCTTCTATTAGTAAATTTTGTCATCATTTCCATGGTAAAGTTCATTTTACCTTGCAGAAAAAAACAATCAAATAATTGAACAGCACTGGCTTCTCTCCATTAGCAGTTATAATTATCCACAACAAGCAAAAACCTATACAAGTTTTAATCTTCTTTCCCCATCTAATATAGACAAAACAAAACACTCAAATTTAAAAAAAAAAGCAATTTCTTTTGTTTTCCTTCATTTCCTTCATCAACTCTAGATCATTCTGAATTTAGCATTTCTCTATATAGGATATACTATGTTCTTTCCTGGCCTTGCTTCTATCTTCTATATGATTCTTTAAAAAATCTATATGGTGAGTTTCTTGTATTTTCATATGAGTGTTTCTAGTTAAATTCTAGTTTTCCTTTTCATATGAATTGTTCTTCTTTGTGTCTTCACATCTCTCATCCTGCCTGAGTTCACTTCCCCTGAAGCATGTCCATGGGATTCTACCTATCTTTTCTCTGAACCCTCAGAAATCTGCTTTCCCAAAATCTAAGATGAATGTTAGATTATGCTAAGAATTTTCCCTACTTATAAACTCTACAATGAACTGGTCACTTCACCTCAAGCTTTCCATTATTTCTACCCCCACAACCTGTTTGTGAGAATCAGATCCAAAACAGGAGCATCACCTTGTTGGTTCCTCCACTTTTTGAACAATAAAATTATCACTAAGGCAAGTAAAGAAGTCATTAGCTGCTCAGATTGAAGAAGAGAGAGCTCCAGTAGGTTTCCAGATAACTGACATCTATTATTATTATTATTATTATTATTATTATTATTATTATTATTATTATTATTATTATTATTACTAGATTTGTGACCTGTTTCCCAAATTCCTCATCTATTTCTTGGGTCTTCCAGAGGGTTTTTAGTATATATTCCAGTGCAAAAATCATTTCTGTCCTCTTTCTTTTGACCTTTACCCAAATACTCTCTGTCATGCTTCCCACTTTGGATCCTGGGATTTCTTTATTTGAATATACTCCCCAACCCCCTTATCTAGCCTGTTTCTGTTGAATCAAGTATACTTATCTAGAGGCATAATTATTTCATAATTTCATTCTACCATGTCTTAATGAAATCTATGAAGTCATTCTTGTTCCTATAGTTACTATTTTTTATTACTTAAATTTTGGACATTTGTGTGTTGGTATTTGAGATTATGGGTTTTATTACTACATCCTTTCTTGGTTTTTGTATTTTGTCAATTTGTGGGTGTCTCAGCTGTTCTTCCTTCTTTATAGCTACTCTATAGTATCTAATTTTGGGGTAATATACATATATATACCCACATACATATACATGTAGGTATATATATATATTTATGTGTATATAATGCATACATATTTGTGTGTATATTTATATCCATATCCATATCTATATCTATACACACACACGTGCGCACACACACACACACACACACACACACACAGAGAAACAGACAGACACAGAGAGAGACAGACAGGGACAAAGAAACAGAGACAGAGATAGAGAGACAGATACACACAGAGACAGAGAGAAGCAGTCTCTTTCAAATCTTTTGTTAATTCAAAGCTCTTGTGATTAAATTTGCAAGATATTTTAAGAGTTCTTTCTTATCACTCTTTGTTAGGTAAACCCATCTCTGGCCAGGGATTTGTCAACTTCCCATTTTAAGCCATGCTCCAGCATTCTAAATCCTATTCTCAGACACCACCTTCCTAGCCAGCTGTTCACTTCCCAAATTACTTTTTCTCTTCTGCAACCCTTCCCTTCAATGAGCAGAAATGGGGAAAACAAAACCTGTGCCCTTATGGTCTTTGGTTTCTTGCCCAAGAGTTTGTAATCATTGGCAATACTTTCTAGATTCCTTCTGGAAGAGCCATTTGTGCCCAAGTGAATCACCAAAAGTAGGGAGACATCATTCATCTTTGGAGGTTCCCTATTATGTCTTGGATATATGCCCCAGGAAGACAATGGACATCTCTATAGTTTTCAGGCCAGTAGTAACTGCTTTGATACACCACCAATTACTCCTGTTTTTCTCTTCTTTCTCTGCCCTTTTACTGTATGATCTCTCATCCCATAGTTTCTTTGGTTCTCCTACATCATTCTAGGGAAGACAAGTAACTTCTTCCTCTGAAGAGCATCCAGCTCTCTCCTCTTCAGGAAAAGCAGCAAATCTGTTTTTAAGTTCTTCTCATTCCCTTTCTCCTCAGTGTAACAC
Organism: Macrotis lagotis; assembly: GCF_037893015.1. Classification (NCBI taxonomy): domain Eukaryota; kingdom Metazoa; phylum Chordata; class Mammalia; order Peramelemorphia; family Peramelidae; genus Macrotis; species Macrotis lagotis. The sequence continues at coordinate 168,390,319 of NC_133666.1, forward strand.
TGACTCCTCTATTCTCCATCATTCTCCCTCACTGGGTGCTTGGGTTCATTTTGTAGCATAGAACAGCATTTAGAGTAAAAGGCATTCAGACTAAATCCTTGCTTTAAACTCTCTGAGGGTCAAGCCTCTCCTCTTGTATATCAGAAGCCATTCTCCCCATTCAAACCTTGTTTCTGTTTCCTTAAAGAAATTTCATCCTTTATTTGTACAAAAATATTTATAGCAGCCCTGTTTGTGGTGGCAAAGAATTGGAAATCAAGTAAATGTCCTTCAATTGGGGAATGGCTTAGCAAACTGTGGTATATGTATGTCATGGAATACTATTGTTCTATTAGAAACCAGGAGGGATGGGATTTCAGGGAAGCCTGGAGGGATTTGCATGAACTGATGCTGAGTGAGATGAACAGAACCAGAAAAACACTGTACACCCTAACAGCAACATGGGAGTGATGATCAACCTTGAAGGACTTGCTCATTCCATCAGTGCAACAATCGGGAACAATTTTGGGCTGTCTGCAAAGGAGAGTGCCATCTGTATCCAGATAAGGAGTGGTGGAGTTTGAACAAAGTTCAAGGACTATTCCCTTTAATTTAGAAAAAAACAGATGTCTTATTGTCTGATCTTGTTACCTCTTAGAATTCTTGTCTCTTCTCTAAGAATATGATTTCTCTCTCATCATACCCAATTTGGATCAAGGTACAACATGGAAACAAAGTAAAGGCTGACAGATTGCTTTCCGTGGCGGGGGGGAGGGAAGTAAGATTGGGGGAAAATTATAAAACTCAAATAATATCTTTAATAAAAATTAATTAAAAAAACAAAAAAAGAAATTTCATCCTCAGTAACCTCAGACAATATAAAATACTTGGAAGTCTATTTGCCAAGACTGACTCAGAATCTTTTTGAAAACAATTATAAAACATTTCTCACACAAATTAAATCAGATTTAAATAACTGGGCAAATATCAACTGTCATGGATAGGTAGAGCTAATATAATAAAGTGACAATTCTACCAAAACTAAACTATCTGTTTAGTGCCTTACCAATCAAAATTCTAAAAAAATTACTTTAATGAGTTAGAAAAAATTGTAAGTAAATTCATATGGAGAAATAAAAAGTCAAGAATTACCAGGAGCTTAATGAAAAAAAGTACAAAAGAAGGTGGCTTAGCCCTACCTGATCTAAAATTATATTATAAAGCATCAGTCATCAAAACTGTTTGGTATTGGCTAAGAAACAGAGTGGTGGACTAGTGGAATAGACTAGGTGTAAAAGCAGGAGATGATTATAGTAATCTGCTGTTTGATAAACCCAAAGAGTCCAGCCATTGGAATAAAAACTCGCTCTTTGATAAAAACTGCTGGGATAATTGGAAGTTAGTATGGAAGAAACTTAGATTAGACCAACACCTAACACCCTTTACCAAGATAAGATCCAAATGGCTACAGGACTTAGACATAAAACAACAACACTATAAGCAAATTAGAAGATCAAGGACTAGTTTACCTGTCAGATCTATGCAAAGGGGAGCAGTTTATGACTATGGAAGAGTTGGAGAACATCACCAAAAACCAATTAGATGATTTTGATTACATTAAATTAAAAAGCTTTTGCACAGATAAAACCACTGTAACCAAGATCAAAAGAAATATAGTAAATTGGGAAACAATATTTACAACTAATGATTCTGACAAAGGACTCATTTCTAAAATATACAGAGAACTGAGTCATATTTTTAAAACAAAAAGCCATTCCCCAATTGATAAATGGTCAAAGGATATGCAAAGGCAATTTACAGATGAGGAGATCAAAGCAATCCATAGCCATATGAAAAAATGCTCTAAATCATTAATTATTAGAGAAATGCAAATTAAAGCTTTTCTGAGGTACCACCTCACACCTCCCAGATTGGCCAATATGACCAGAAAGGATAATGATCATTGTTGGGAGGGTTGTAGGAAATCTGGGACACTATCACTATTGGTGGAGCTGTGAACTCATCCAACTTTTCTGGAGAGCTATTTGGAACTATGCCCAAAGGGCAACAAAAATGTGTATACATTTTTAACCCAGCAATACCACTACTGGATCTATATCCTGAAGAGATGATGAAAAAGGGTAAAAACATCACTTGCACAAAAATATTTATACCAGCCCTATTTGTGGTGGCAAAGAATTGTAAATCAAGTAAATGTCCTTCAATTGGGGAATGGCTTAACAAACTGTGGTATATGTATGTCATGGAATACTATTGTTCTATTAGAAACCAGGAGGGATGGGATTTCAGGGAAGCCTGAAGGGATTTGCATGAACTGATGCTGAGATGAGCAGAATCAGAAAAACACTGTACACCCTAACAGCAACATGGGAGTGATGATCAACCTTGAAGGACTTGCTCATTCCATCAGTGCAAGAATCAGGGACAATTTTGGGCTGTCTGCAAAGGAGAGTGCCATCTGTATCCAGATAAGGAGCGGTGGAGTTTGAACAAAGTTCAAGGACTATTCCCTTTAATTTAGAAAAAAACAGATATCTTATTGTCTGATCTTGTTACTTAGAATTCTTGTCTCTTCTGTAAGGATATGATTTCTCTCTCATCACACCCAATTTGGATCAAGGTACAACATGGAAACAAAGTAAAGGCTGACAGATTGCTTTCTGTGGGGGGGGGGGAGGGAAGTAAGATTGGGGGGGAAATTGTAAAACTCAAATAATATCTTTTAAAAAAAAGAAATTTCATCCTCTTATGATTTCTCTCTCATCACATTCAATTTGGATCAATGTCTACCATGGAAACAATGTAAGACTGGCAAATTGCCTTCTGTGGGGGGGGTGGGGGAAGGAAGTAAGATTAGGGGAAAAATTGTAAAACTTAAAATAAATAGAATCTTTATAATTCAAATAAAAATAAAAATAAATAAAAAAAAGAAATTTCATCCTCCCTAACAACCTTGATTAGAAGAAACATCTTTTATAGTCCCTTCACCTTCTGCTCTAAGTGGGAGATAAAGCTTATATTTGGACAATCCTCAGTGTCTCCCCTCATCTTCCTCCTTCAGGTTCCTTGTATCAGCAGTATCAACTCCCTTTTAGCCACTCAGATAACCAGTAACTACTTAGTAGCAGAAATATAAACATCACGTTTAGTCTCAGACAGAGCCTTCTAGAGTTTGCACTTGTCTAGTTCTAGCCTAGTTCTTTTGGAGAACTGTAAGAATAGTTAACTTCATTTTAGATAGAAGGAAACTGAGGTTCAAAAAGTTAAGTGACTTTCCATGATCATAAACCTAATAAATAGCAACTCTAGGATTTCTGGCTTCAAGGTCAGTGCCTTTCCTCTATATTATGATGCTTTTAAGATGTAATTTGACTATCACATGCCTTGTTCCAGACAGGATGCTAAAAGAAGTATCTGTAGATTGTATTAGTACCACTGAAACTCAAATTCATTTTTTATCAGTCTTTAGTATTGCTGTCCCATGCCAAGTTGATGTTTCACTAAAATCCCTAGGTCTTTACTGTTTAACTGCTATAATTATGACTCTTTGAACCCAAGTGAAGAATTTTGCCTCTCTCCTTGTTAAATTTCATCTGTTTCAAACAGTAGATCTCTTTTACAATCCTGATTTTGTCATCCAACATGGTATATCTCCCAGCACTGCCACTGGAAAACTTGATTAGCATGCCTCCATGTCCTCATCCAAGTCATGAGATCAGTATTCAGTTGTGAATAGAATAAGACCAAGAATAAAAGCCCCAGATACTCTTCTTGAAACATTTCTCTAAATTTATACAGACTAATTAATCCAATGAGTCTACCTAACTATATTATTTATCATCTAACCCACATTGCTCCACCTTATCCAGAAGGGGGGGTCAAACAGAAACTTTCTCAAACGTTTTGATGAAACTAAGGTAAACTGTGGTACACCTAAGATAAACTTGTGGTATACCTCTGATCCAAAGGTATACCTCTCATCAAAAAAAGGGGAATTGGTCAGTTTCGGATGACCAGCAAACTCAGAATAAGCAGAGGCAAGAAAGGGTAGTGTTTATATAAAGAAACAATGGAAAGTAAGCTTGAAAAGGGATATTGGGAGTCAGGTTCTGAAAAATCTTCAAGAGTAGAGTAAGGAGCTCTTGAATACTAGAATTGAGTCAGAGTTGTAGAATTACAGTATGACAGAATTCTGAAATGTTCAACCTTAGAATCCATCTAGGAGCTGCCTTATTTTATAATGAAGGAAACTAAGGCCTTGTTCTTCAGTCATATGTGACTATCTGTGACCCCACTTGGGGCTTGTCCCCAAACTACACACACACACACACACACACACACACACACACACACACACGAATAGTTTGTCATTTCTTTCTCTAGTTCATTTTTTTCAGATGAGGAAACTGAGGCAAACAGGGTTAAATGGCTGGCCCAGGGTCACACAACTCATAATCATTTGAGGTCAGATTTGATTTTAGGGAAAAAATAGTCTTCCTTTCTCTAGGACTGCACTATCTCCACTTCACCACTGAGTTGCCCAAACTATGTCTTGAAGAGAAGGAAATAACCTGTCCAAAGTCAGTTAGTGGCACAGCTTAATTGAAAACAAAGTCTCCTGATTTCCAAGCCTATGTTCTTCCTGCTACATTGCAGAGATAGGGAAGTTTTTTTTTTTTTTATTTATTAAGGGATGATATGATAAGAGCTGTGCAATTTGGGAGAACTGTGCAAGGTGAATCAGAGCAGACAGAAATTGGAAACAGGAAGAATAATTTGGAGACCATTACAATAGTTAGGGTGATAAGGGCCTGAGCCAGGATAGTGGCAATAGGAAGAAAGAATGAAGGAGAGAGTGAGTTTGGGCAAGTTCTCTTATGGGAATAATGGTTTTGGAAGTGACCTAATCTTCTCCAGTACCCTGATCTTTCCATAAGGACCCCAGAGCCCTGAGACCATATAAGATGAGATTCCAGATCCAGCAACAGGAGATAGCAAGGGAATCCCCTCTCCAGATAGCTACCTAAGGCATAGTATAAGTGATCTGGTAGGTATCTGCTGAGATTCCAAGCAGCTTAAAAAAATAAATACACTATATTAGGGTCTGGAATTCATAAAAAAAGAAACATCAATAAAGCTCTTCATACTTATTGTCCTAAAAACAATTCAAATAAAATCAAATTGGGGGGAAGGGAAGGCAGGTGAGAAAGTGATATAAGAGGAAAAAGCTTGGGGGGTGCTAAATGCGATAAATCAAAAGGAAAAGAAACCCCAAACCAGTTCATTTTACAAAGCTGTGTTTCCCTCCAATCCTCTTTCCTATTTTTCTTCTGAGAAAGAGAAGGAAAAGGGAAGAGAGAGGCAAAGACAGAGAGAGATTCAGAGACAGACAGACAGAGAGACAGAGAGACAGAGAGACAGAGGCAGAGGCAGAGGCAGAGGCAGAGAGAGACAGAGAGCATGAGCCATAAAACAAACAGCAAGAGGAAGGAGCCATTGTTCCCTTTCAAGGCTTTCAAGGACAGGTACTTTTGTAGCTGGGCACCCCCCCCCCCTTTAATAATATGAATTGAGGAGGCTCCTTGATTCAGCCCCTCCCTCTTCCCATCACCACCAAGTACAAAGCAGGCAGTGACTTGGGGTAATAAGGTAATGTAGGCCTGGGCCTGCTTAAGGGAATCCAGCTTCCAGCCAAGGCATTGGGTGCAGAGTCATTAATCTAGGTCAAGTGCCAACAAGGATGGCTTTGCTGACTGGAATTAGTGCAGGGGCCTATTTGAAGCACACACAATCAGCTAGATTCAACCAGGTCCAGATAATAATGCTGCTGCAAAACCCAAGCCAGGGGCCTACACTGAGGCTGGTGACTCTGGGAGAGGATTTGGGGACAGAATCACCCAGCATTAATGGGCCTGTTCAGCATTCAACTGGGCCTCCGGCAGATAATGGCTCTGCAAACGAAGGGCGATAAATTAATTAAATTAATCTTCAATGCCAACCTCATTCCCCACCCAGTACAAAATTTCAAGGATGATCAGGGCTTGGCTCTATCCTTTGTAGTCTTCGAGAGAGCCTGTCTGCTCCCTGTCTTTGAGTTTTTCTGAGGCACTGAATTGCAAAGTACCACCTGCCTCCCTAAAACTAATCAGCAGGCTGGTGGTTTAGATCACATCAGTTTTACATGTAATTAAGACTGTCCAGGAGGGCATGCAGCTGCTTACGAGGTCGTTCCCTCTTATAAGGCAGTGTGCCTCCTGCTCTGAGAGGTGCAATTAAACAAGCCTGTTCACAGTCATTAAGCATTAATGCACCTCATTAGCATAAGAACTGGAAGAAGCTTTGATGCAGGGAACCCCGAAGGGGGGGAAGGGGAAAGTGAAGAGGGGAGGGGGAGAGAGAGAGAGAGAGAGAGAGAGAGAGAGAGAGAGAGAGAGAGAGAGAGAGAGAGAGAGAATGTCAGGAAAAGAGATGAGAAACCCAGCCCCTTGCCTTTCATTTGGGTTCCAGGCAAGCCCAATGGCTCCATCACTCAGGTCCCTTTCAGAGAACTTTGTCTCCTCTTTTCTGTCACTAAGATTTTGGAATGATGCTAAGAAAAAAAGAGTGGTGGTGAGAAAAGGAGTATTCTACCTTCAATTAACATATTACTTTAGCAAATCCATGGAAAAAGTAGAGTGTAGTCTTATATGGAAATTTTTAAAAGATAGCATTACTCCAGAGGCTGGAGTTAAGACCAAGTCCCTGAGGCAAGTGAAATTATAGAGTGGCCCTGGTCATCAGGCCAGCCTAAGTCCTGTGAACATGCCAAGGCAATGAGGGGTTTAGGTACTGGCATGGCCCCAATCAGTACACCCTCCTCAGGGAAATCAGGGCGAAGTTCATATTGGGAGATTTTTGAGGAGGAAAAATAACAACAGGAGAATACATGACTCAGATTTTACAGAAATTTATGGATTTTCACATCTACAATCCCATTCTAATATCATAACACCACTATGAGATAGCAAGGGTAGATATTATTTTCCCTCTATGGCCTTGAGCCAGTGAATTAAATGAGGCAGAGTAACTCTACTACAGACACAGCAAAATTACTGGTAAAAGCAGGATTAGAACCCTGTTCTATTTTTCCAGTCCAGTTCTTTTTCTATTATTTCTATCCTATTCTATTGTCCAGACAAAGAACCCTGAGTGTAAAGATGGCTGAGTTCTTTGGATTCCTTTCTCTCTGTCATTTGCTCTTTGTGCACTGGATTTTGAATAAGGGGACCCGGGTCTAAATCCTTGGCTCTTCTATTCATTACCAATGTGACCTTGGATAAAATACTCAATCTCTCTGGATGCCAATAACCTCATCTGTAAAAGGAGGGGATTGGACCAGATAACATCTAAGCAACCTGCTAATTCTACATTCTATGAGCCTATCATAGCTGTAAAAAACAATCTAAGCAACCATTTTCTGAACAATCACTCCGTTCCTTCATCCATAAAACAGGAAGGATCATCGGCTGTTCCTTTCCTGCCTTTCCCTCAAAGGCAGAAGGGCACCTGGCTTAAGGAAACCAAGGAATTGTTTCTAGTTAGTAGAAAAGGAGGATAAAGGTTGATAGCTCTCCCCCCCAAAACTCATCATTTTGCTAACTCTCTTCTTGAGCCTTAAATAAAGCTTCATAATTTCATGGTCCTAATGGTACTTACTAGGGGTATGATGGGAATTTTCAAGAGTTGGAAGCAGCCAACTCTTACAGGCTTTTAAGCCAGTTGTTAAATTTTCATTCCACAAGTGCTACAAAACAGGACTTGATTTATTGTTTTGTTAACTGTCTAGACTTAAGAAAATGAACATGTTAATCATGCAGATGAAACTAAAAGTGTATGGATACATTTTTTGAGAGATGGATGTTAAACATTTACCAGCACACTCCAGACTGGAAGAAATCTTAAAAATAAGATCAGTGGTTTTCAAAACTTCCTTTTTGCTCACAACACACTATTCTTTGCCAAAAAGCATCATAGCACAAAAGCATTTAATTTGGTGAAGTTTATAGAAGATTCAGAAGTCTTATGCATGTAGTTTTCCCAATGCAAATCTATTCCATAGATCTGACAAGTTTGAGGACAGTTGTAGGAGTAACAGCAGGTTTTGTTTATTTTGAGAATATTAAGCCTCCCATACTGTATGTGTGCTAGGTAAGTTAAATTTATATTAATAAAATTATTTCTAAACTTTCTTCTGACAGCAACATAACATCCCAAACTTCATGATACACTTAGTAAAACTGAAGGCACACAAATTAGTGTGCTATTCGTGCCTTTGGAGAATCACTGGAGCAGCTGTTCATGACCCTAAGTCCTTCATTTTATAGAAGAGGAAATTAGGGAGGAGAAAGAAGTGACTTGGCCCAAGTCATTCAACAAATAAATGGCAGAGCTGAGCCTAGAACCAAGGTCGCCTGACTGCCAGACCAGTGTGATTTTTCCCTGTACCATAAGCAAGAGCCCATCTGCAAAGTATTTTGGTCTCCCTGGAGAGAAACACTAGAGATGGATACCAGGTGGCATTATTATCAACCCTTGAAGACAGATGTGCTCCAGCTTCCCATGGGGTTATCTCTGGAGCTCTGTCCAATGTTGTTCCAATGTGGCCCCAAATGTTATGAATTTGACCATGGGCATACATGATTTCCCGATCTGGTATATTCACTACAGGTAAATTTTTCAGTGCTTTGGCCAACAGATTCTGCATTCCCATAGCTAAGAGTTTGCTAAAACTAGAGTTAAGAGAGAAGGTAGGAGAGGAGGAAAAAGGAGAAAGAAAAGTGGGGCAGTATGGGGCACAATAGAGTGCTGGGCCTGGAGTCAGAAAGACTCATTTTCCTGAGTTCAAATCTGACCTCAGACACTTAATAACCCTGGGCAAGTCATTTAACCCTATTTGCCTCAGTTTTCTCATTTGTGAAATTATTTGGAAACAGAAATGACAATCCATTCCAGTATCTCTGTCAAGAAAAACCCAATTGGGGTTATGAAGAGTTGTACACAACTGAAAAATGACTGACTAGAGAGAATATTTTTTACTTTAGTGGTGAGAAATTAATCTGATTTCTGTGAGGGACTGGGACTGTACTAGAAAGAATATTAGAATATAAATTAGACTTTGGGTCTAGTCTCATATTAACTATAATTGGAGATGTTAGACTTGGAAGAAACTTAAATCTGACTCTTTTTTTTATTACAAATAAAGCTTAAGGAGGGCAAGTAATTGTCTAGTAGAAATGGAGGATAAAAATGGAGAGTTCTCCCCCTTCCCCAAACTCCTCATTTTGCTGACAATCTCTTGGAGACTTAAATGAAGCTTCAATATAATTTGCATGGTCCTAATGGTACCTGCTAGGAGCATGATGGGAAATGAAAGTAATACACTCCCTCTAACAGACCTATCAGGACATCTTGAGGCCTTCCTATTGAATAGGTCATATGAGTCTAAAAAAGCAAAGGGTCTTGAGAGGCTGCTGAGTGTGCTAGTAGGAGTATGGCTGTAGGCCTAATTAGCAAAAAAGCTGAAAATATGTTGATTAGTCCAAAAGTGGAATAAATTTCCTTCTGAGAGCAGAAAAAGTCTGTTTGATGACTCCAGCACAGTTTATAGGAGCAACTCATCCTAGACTGGACTCTAGAGGGATTCCAAAGTTCCATTCTAATCTTACAAAAGAAACTGAAAACCAGAAAGGCAGAATCTTGCCAAAGAAGCACAGAACACTGATGGCATACCAAGAAATAGAGCCAGTTCCTCTGCCCCTCCCCCCAGTGCACTATGTCACTCTTCTCTACGAGCTAGCTATGTCACCCTGGGTAAGTAATAGAGTTTGGTTCTTTCAAATGGGGATCCTAATAACTTATCCTGTTTACCAAATAAGCACAATCAACTTAACATTCAGCCCAGGAGGTTAAATTATGAAATCTCTAAATCACTGTGTGAAGGATTTTGAATACTCTGTTCAGGCAACCTAAACCCAGAGTTACCCTTCTACCTAAAGAATGGTGTTTTCCTGGGCAGTATTTCATCTGAATTTCAGAATTTGAGAATTAGATCTGTAGGAGAAGTTGATTTCCTAACGTGTTGTACTCTTTGAGAGAGAATTGTGTAGGATTCTACTTACAGGACAAAGTCGGTGAGTTACTTGGATATTGAAGGCCTGATTAGAAAGGGATTGTTTGTTCAGCAGCCCCCAAAGTATGTTTACTTTTCAGGGGAGTCTAAATGACAGGGTGGTACTACAAGCCATCAGGTGACTGTGGATTACTCTCTGGGAAAGAGGGATTTAGATGGTCAAATGGTTATCTCAATAGTAACCTCAAATTTAGTTCTCCAAAATGAACTGATGGATTGAGTATTTTTTTAATCTGTTTTTGAGGTTTTTGTGAATGTATTTTTTTAAGTTTTTGAGTTTTTGTAAATCATTTGTGTATAATTTTTATATATTTTTTTATCTGTTTTTGAGTTTTTTGTGAATCATTTGTGTCATTCTGTGGGGGATAAAATAAAGGTTGTCCCTTATCCAATATGCAATTAATAACTTAAATGCTTATATGGAAGCTGGGAACATTTAGATAAAATTAGACAGGAGCTATATGTCCTATATATTTTAGAAGATTTTCTTGGAGCGATACCAAGTGGAGACCATGAACCAATTAAGAGAACATGACTCTTGGAATCCATGTCCAGAACTGAATCTGGTCCTGGGAACTCAGAGACTTGGAAGAATCCTGGATCCTGGATTACAAATTATTTTTAAGTGTCTTACCATAAAATGTTTGCCAGTGACTAGAGAGGACCTTGATGAGATAACCTCTGTTGCTCCCAAGGAGAAGAAAAGGAAGGATACTCAGCCTGAAAGATGACTCCATTCCTTCAGTTTCTCCTTCTGACTGGTTGCCTTACCTCCACTTTAAGGAGGGGATCCAGGACAACTAGATTCAGGTTGGCTCTGTTCCTGACTCTGTATTTCTAGATATTCTCCCCAGTCTTTTAAGCGAAGCCTTTCCACTTTGGAATGTAAATGCATGTGAGCGGAGGGAATGTTTTACTTTTATTTGTGTTTATATCCCCAACAGTGCCTGGCATATATATAGTAAGCACTCAATAAATGTTGACTTGAGTGGCAGGTCATAGGCTATGCTCCCAGATAGAGATCAGTCTTAAAATTTCAAATAAAATAAAATTATGACATCAAATCAAATAAAAACAATCAGATTTGAAAGCTATAAGAGCCATAATCAATACTATGATGAGTCATGATAGTGCTGATGATGAAACATACTACCCATGTTAGAGAGGTGATGAATTTAGAGTACAGAATGAGTCCCTGAGGAAATTTGTTTTGCTTGACTATGTATATTTGATATAAAAAATTTATATTCCTATTTTTCCTCAATGGAAGGGGAGGTTGAGAGGAAAAAATAGATCTGTTACCTTTTTTTAATGGAGAGGTGAAATTTACTACATATGGCAAATATTGCATGTATTTTTAGTTAAAATTACAGAATTATTAGTTTTACTTTTTTTTAAGAGAGCTCTAATGAAGTAGGAATAACCTGCAAATGATTGTAATATAAAAACAAAGCATATAAAAAAGTATAAACTGAGATAAAAATCATCATCATCAATAATGTGTGCAGGAAGGGGCGGCTAGGTGGCACAGTGGATAGAGCACTGGCCCTGGAGTCAGGAGGACCTGAGTTCAAATGTGACCTCAGACATTTAATAATTACCTAGCTGTGTGGCCTTGGGCAAGCCACTTAACCCCATTGCCTTGCAAAAAAAATAAAAATAAAAAAAAAATAATTTGTGCAGGACTTTGGCAATCCAAAAATGATTAAGACTAACCCCCCTTCCCTCATGAAGTTTATAATCTCTTTTCAGAGTCAGGACATATAAATGAAATGTAAAAGAATACTAGCTTCAGTAGTTTGTGCAACCTTATATAAAATGAATGTTGCAGAAACTCAGATTGGGGAGAAATATATGAAGACTAAAATTGTTAAGTGGACTTTATAGAGAAGACCCTGAATCTTGAAGGAAGTGTATGACAAAGAAGCAAGAGCAGAAGTAAAGGAATGTTAGATGGAAATGAAATTGGAATTAGTGAAGAGATATAATCAGTTGGCTGTGTACAGGTATAGCAGGATATAAGGAACCAAAAGGGAGGGTATAGCTAGATTATGGATTAAATACTTCCCATCAGCAATTTTCCCTTATGGAGAATGTCAGGGTTATCCTTGACTATCAAGCTGAAGAGTTCAGACTTTATTCTATAGGCCAGTGGTTCTCAAAATCTTTGAGTTCAATATTCAACACTCTTAAAAACTATTGAGATCCCCCCCCCAAAGAGCTCTTATTGAAATAAGATGGGTTAAATCTATGTATATTTATCATTAAAACATCTTATGTCCATTAATTTGGGAATTGCTGAACAAGTTGCATATGATTGTGTGCTTTAAGAAATAATGAAAAGGATACTTTCAGAAGATATGGAAAGACTTACATGAGCTGATGCAAAGTGAAATGAGCAAAACCAAGAGAAAATGTACACAGAATAAGAGCTATTCTCAGCAATACAATGATCCAAAATATAAGACAATTCTGTAGGAATTGATGAAAGGTGCTGTCCATCTCTAGAGAAAGAATTGGTAGAGTCTGAATGCAGATCAAAGATACTTTTTCTTTACTTATTTGTCATGAGTGCTATTTTTGTCTGTGTTTTCTTTCACAGAAGGATTTACATGGAAATGTGTTCTGTATGACTACCACATGTAGAACTATATCAAATTACTTATCTTCTCAATGTGAGGAAGGGGAGGGAGGGAGAGAATCTGGAATTCAAAATTTGGAAAAAAAAATAATGTTAAAATTGTTTTTACATGTAATTGGGAAAAAGAAAAAAAAGAAAAAAGAAATAACACCTTAGTGTTTATTATTAAGATAGTTTTGATCTTGAAAGAGTCTTATGGACTCATAGGGGTCCAGAGACAACATTTTAAGAACCAGTCTTATAGGCAATAGGTATAAGAAATATGATTCCCCATTGTACAATGATCAACTGTGAATGACTTAGCTATTCTTAGGACTCATGATGAAAAATTCTATCCACCTCCGGAGAGAGAACTGATGGAGTCTGAATGAAGATTGAAACATATTAGTTTTCACCTTTTTTATACTTTTTTTTCCTCTATGTCTTCTTTTACAACATGACTAATATGGGAATGTGTTTTGCACAACTACACATGTATAGCCTATATCAAATTGCTCACTGTCTTGGGGAGGGGGAAGGGGAATGAAAAACCTTGGAACTCAAAATTAAAAAAAAACCAAATATTAAAATTGTTTTTATATATAATTGGGAAAAATAAATTTTTGGATGTTATTTTATTTTTGTATGCATTTATATTTATATGTAATTTGTATTACACACAAAGATAGTTTTCAACATTCATCTTCTTAGTAGATTTTGAGTTCTACATTTTTGTAATAATTATTTTAAAAAAGAATCATGATTCCATTTCTCCTCACCCCCAATGGAAGATGCAGTATTTGCATTTATCCAACTTGATATGTACAAGGTTTAGCACAGCCCCTCTGCAAAGCAAATAACTTGTAATGAAAAAGAAAATGGGAGTGAACTTTAAAACAGAAATAATAATAATAATAGCAACAATATCTTATTTGTGTGATCTATTATACCTTTCCAGGGACTTCCAAATCCATTAATGTATTAAATCCTCAAGAAAAGAAGGACAGATATTAATTATTTACCTGTTTCTGAGATAAGGAAAGGAGGTGAAGTAAGTTGCTCAAGGTCACACAATGAATTAGCAGTAGTGATAGTCAGGAATCCCTGAGTTCAGATCTTTACTCAGATATTAACTGGCTTGTGGTCTTGGGCAAATCACTTCACCTTCAGTTTACCTACCCATAAAATGGGAATAATATTTCCTAGTATTGTTGTGAGGATTAATTGAAATAATATTTCATGAACATTTTGTAAATTTTAAAACACCATGTAATACTTATTGTTACTATGCTGTTGAATTGTATCTGGCCCCATTTGGGGGTTTTCTTGGCAAAGATACTGGAGAGGCTTGCCATTTCTTTCTCCAGCTCATTTTTACAGATGAGGAAACTGAGGCATTCAGAGCGAAGTGACTTTACTCAGGGTCACAAAGCTAGTAAGTGTGTGAGGCCAGATTTGAATTCAAGAAGATGACTCTTCCTGATTCTAAGCTTAGTGCCTTATTCGTTGTGCTACCTAACTTGCCCTAGGAGTGATAATGGCATGAGGGGGTTAGGGGGCTTTCCTGTGGATTTGGCTCTTTAAGGGTACATGTTGGTTCCCCTTGATCCCTGTGATGGGGGTGGAGAGGGGAAAAGTTGTACCAAAGAAGATTGTTGGCCAGGAAGATCTGGCCTCTCTGAGAGTCATAAGGTTTGAGGAGAGACAGTTTCCATGTCTTTTTATATGGCACCTTGTTGAGATGTAATTCCAGCTCTTCCTTGGCAAAGAGTGAAAGATTTGGGGAATGGAGTTCATTCTCCCTCTTCTGGGCAGCAGTTTTGGAGGGACCATGCTCATGGCAAGCAGAGAGAATATATGTTTGCCTCGGTGAATTTGAGACCAGATTTCAAATCTCTAGCTTCCTCTTCTGCTTGGAGTTTCTTGAGCATAAGCACAAGTCAAGGTGTTTCTAATATCATAAGCAGCAGCACTGCTATGACTTCTGGGAGGAGTGAATGGACACTGATAGGATCACCTTGGGACTTGAAAAGCCCAAGCCATGATTTGACTGGCCATGGGCCCTGGACCTGAAGTGTCTGCTCAGACAGGGTAATCTGGGGAAAGTGAAATATTTATTCAGTGGTCCCACAAGGCACCTAGGCACTTATGACATCTCTTAAATAAAACTTAGGTATGGCTTATGCCCAGGGTTCCCTTTCCCACCATCCCTAAAGGAACTGACATCTAGAAAAATTACTCAGTGCTATGGAAAGTTCAGGGCAGAGTGGTATATATATATATATAGAGAGAGAGATGACTGTCCTTTCTTACAAGGACCCAGAATCTTGGCTTAAGTGGATCAGGGTCATTTTGGGGAGAACCTGGTCTTAAAGAGAGGGGGGTTTAGAAATTTTTTCTCACACTTTATGGCTAATTATGCCCTCATTCCAGATTATTGGGGAAATTGCTCATAAATAAAATACAGGTATACTATATGTCTAGTGTTTCCCCAAAAGAATTCCTTCTAGGGAAAATTAATCTATGTACAAAGTGGTAGATATTAGATATAGGAGAGTTATCTCTTTTCTCCACCACTAAAGAAATGCTTTAAAAATACAAAAGATTCATAAATAAGCATGCATTAACAAATACTTCGAACATGAAACAATAACTTATCATTCATTATATGAGAGAGAAAGGAGAGAGAGAGAGAGAGAGAGAGAGAGAGAAAGGACTCCTAGGCAAATCCTGCACTTAGACTTTAGTCTGTGTTGTCTGTCTAAAACACAAAGTTCAGAACTTCTGACCAGTTAGGCTGTGACTTAGACTTTCAGGTTCTAAGATCATTCCTTTGATGGTTATTCTCTCCTTCAGGAAGTAGCAGAGTTAAAGGAAGGATTTCCTGCAGCCATTTATCAACCAGGAATAGATGCAGATGAGATAGTCAGGGGCTTGAGGTCCAGTGTCAGGCTCACCTAGGATGGCCCCGTTTTCACTGCCATGTTGCTGTCAAAGCTGATGCTGGAGGAAGGAAGGGGAGAGAAGCCCTCTCCCGTGCTTACTAGAAATTCAAAGGAAAGCTGATATTAGCTCTCTTCCAACAAAAAGGTCCTCTCAAAAAGAGATGTGGGAGGCTGTCTCTTCTTCCTCTCTAAAACCCACAGAATGGATTCTTTCTGGCTCATTCAGCAATCTTCTTTAGCACAGCCTTTCCTTCTCCTGTCATAGGGACAAGAGACCAACTAGGAAGCCTTTAGTAAGGGACCAGAGCACATGTCTCATTGGGAGAGGCTGGAGTGCATGTTTCTAAGGAAATTCTTCAAACTCTATCCCCCACACCAAGACATAGGTTTGCATCTTCGTGACAGATCAGTCCTAGTGGAAATAGGAAGATGCTCCCAATTAGGCAGTTTCTCTGATTAAAGAGTGTGTGAGGGTGAGGGGAACCTCCTGGGAGATTATAGACATTTTAAGAGCAAATTCTTGGGGCCTCCAATTAAACCAAGATGTAGTCACCTCACACGTTGAAATTAATGTTAGCCTCAACTTGGTATTAATGAATTTAGGTGGTTATAAGCAATTCCTAGCTGGGAAGAGGCAGTGTTTATTGATGGAGATATTTAGGCAGGAATTGAAAGAGAGGAAGCTGATAAATTACTTGGGCATTTGATTCTTGCATACTTAGCTGTAGTTTACTTGCTATTTAGTTTAGTGCTTGGCTATTGAAGAGGAGAAAGTAAAGTTGGTTCAGGAATATAAGGAAGGAAGAGTTGAAAAGAAAAATTTAGAATTGTTGAGATTAGGAATGTTCTATGACTGTGAAGGAAGATGGAGACCTTAGTGACTTTTAAACTGTGTCCAGGGATGTGCTGGCTCCAGCTCTAATAGGCTTAAAAGAGCTGATTGTGAAATTTTCTATGTGAGCCCTTTATATAGCAATTATTATAAATCAAGGCTTGATTTAGCCTTTTGTTCATTTTCTAGATTAAGAAAGTATTTCTAATTCAGATGTAAACTTAAAGGTTTGTATGCATACTTACTTTCTCTCGATTCTCCCTACTGTCCCAATTTTTCAGAGAGCCTGATTGTTAAACATTTACCAGTACACCCTGTTTTATTCTATAATTCTTGCTTGAGTACCACAAGAATACAGCAGAAGGCTCAGGAAATGAAGTCATCACCAGACTGGAGGTCTGGTGACTGTAGACTAATAATAATAATGATGATAACTGGCATTTATATTGTGTTTTAAGGTTTGAAAAGTGTTTTAATATCTATGATCTCATTTGAGCCTCTTAGGACTTAGGGCTTGACTTTGCTGATAGAGGATTATTCTGGATCATGAGATATCCTTCCTGAGAGAAGGACAAGATGGTAACTTAGAGAGCAAGCCATCTAGTACAATGGACTACAATATTTTGAATTGAATACTGTCTCTATATTTCCTCCCTCTGGACCTTAATTTCCTTAGGTGTAACCTAAAGGGCTTGAAGTAGATGATAGATTTTAAAAACTGATGGCTCTTTCTCTCCCTCAGAACCAATTCTTTCTAGCTTTTTATTCCATTCTGATTTCTAACCCCTTGGAGTGGAATCCAAAATAAAATTTAGACATTTTAGTAGTATATAGAATAGTGATATATTGGAAGTGATACCATAAACAAAAAATTCTAAATTCTATAGCACTTTGAGGTTTATATTGAGCTTTCTGCATAAAAACTGTGAGATAAATTATTAAAGATTATTGTTCCCATTTTGCAAATTAAAATGCTGTGGTTCAGAGGAGTTAGTAGGTGCCAGGGACAGTATTCAAGCTTATGGTAGTCACAAGAACCAGATTTAAACTTAATATAAGGAGAATCTTCCTATTAATTTGAGCAATTTCAAAGTAGAATGTTTTCCTCTTCATTATTCTTATTCAGATGGACTCTCTAAGATGGCCTTTGATGTTCCTTAAAACTCTGATATTTTGTGATTCTGTAATTCTTATTGAAGTTTTTGGCTATTATATCACATTGTTGTCTCATTCAGCTAGCAGTTCACTAGTTTCCAGATATTTTTTCTGATGAATTGCTTTCTAACTCATAGTTTCAACCATCTTGTACTTGTGAATTTGAATTTTTGAACTCAAGTTCAAATTAAAGCTATATTTATTCCTGTTAAATTTCATCTTATTAGATTTGGCCCAATATTTATCTTATCAAAGATTTTTGGGAGCTGGTATTCAATGTGTCAGTTGTCCCTCCTGGCTTTGCATCATCTGTAAATACAATAAGTACACTATCTATTCCTTTATCTAAGTCATTGATAAAAAATATTCAATACGGGGCGGCTATGTGGAGCAGTGGATAAAGCACTGGCCCTGGAGTCAGGAGTACCTGGGTTCAAATCTGGTCTCAAACACTTAATAATTACCTAGCTGTGTGGCCTTGGGCAAGCCACTTTAACCCCATTTGCCTTGCAAAAACCTAAAAAAAAATGTTCAATAGCACAGGGCCATTGATAGATATCTGTGTCATTTCACTAGAGATTTAGTGATTATTCTTTGGGTCTAGCCATTAAATCAGGATGAACTGATATTTTTATTCTAGTTCACATTTTTCCACCCTAAACATTAGAAAAGCAAGAGAAAAAATGATTGGTTGAAACTACTATTATATATAGTTGGAAAACAAAATATTTATATAATTTTTAAAAAATAAATAAAATTTAAAAAAGAAAAGCAAGGGAGCTATGTCATCAAATGCTTTATCAAATCCCAGGTAAGTAATTCCAGAGGACTTATATACAGAGTGTTTTCATTCTTGAGATAAAATGTACATGTAATGCTGCCATTCTAACTTGGTTGGTTCATTCCATGAAGGCCTTGTGAAGCTGGATATAAAAAAAGAAGTTCAAGAAAGACTAGGTAAGAAAAAAGACCTATATTTTTTAATGGTTCACAGGCGTGCTTGGTGAAGAAGCGTTCTGCCTACCTGCTGACAGAGGAAATAGACTCAAGGGAAATGGACTCAAGCAGAATTAGACATACATTTGTGGACATGGAAAATGTATGAATTTGTTTTGCTCAACTATGTTTATTTGTCACAAGGGTAGTATTTTTCTTTCTTTAGATGAGGGAGAGGAAGGGAAGAAGAAAGGGAAGCTAATGTTAGGGCTTCAACAAAAGAAAAAAAGAAGAAGAAAGAAAAGAGAGAGCCATTAGAGTATTTAAAAAAAACGGCAAAGGAAGTTCAGAAGGAAGAAAACAAACAGGATAGCTTTGAAAATAGCAAATTGGGGCAACTAGATGGTGCAGTGGATAGAGCACTGACCCTGGTGTCAGGAGGACCTGAATTCAGGTCCAACCTCAGACACTTAATAATTACCTAGCTCGGTGACCTTGGGCACTTAACTTATTGCCTTGCAAAAAACTAAAAAAGAAAAAAAGAAAAGAAAAGAAAAGTTAATTAGTTGGAGAGTGATTGAACAAGTTGTGAAATGTGACAGATACTGTTGTGTTATAAGAAATGACAAACAGGATGCTCTCAGAAAAACCTGGAAAGACCTCTACATGAACATCTGATGCAAAGTGAAATATGAGACACTCTAAATAGTAACAACAATATTGTATGATGATCAACTGTGAATGACTTAGTTATTCTCAGCAATATAATGATCACAGATAATCCCAAAGGAATAGTGATAAAAAATGCCATCCTCCAGAAAAAGAACTGATGGCATTTGAATACAGACCAAAGCATATCATTTTTCTCTTTCTTTCTTTCTTTCTTTCTTTCTTTCTTTCTTTCTTTCTTTCTTTCTTTCTTTCTTTCTTCCTTCCTTTCTTTCTTTTTCTTTCTTCCTGCTTTCTTTCTTGTTTTTCTTTCTTCCTTCCACAAAATAATTAATATGGAAATGTTTCAAATTGCTTACCATCTCAAGGAAGGCGTGGGAGGGAAGGAGAGATGGAATTTGGATTTTTAACTTTTAATCTTTTAAAAAAGAATTTAAAAAATATTTTACATGAAATTTGGGGGAAATTATTTTTTAAAAAGTAACATGTTGGGGCACTTAGGTGGCACAGTGGATAGAGAGCACTGGCCCTGGAGTCAGGAGTAATTGAGTTCAAATACAGCCTCAGACACTTAATAATTGCCTAGCTGTGTGACCTTGGGCAAGTCACTTAACCCCATTGCCTTAAATAAATTTTTTAAAAAGTAACATGTTGTAAAATTTGAAGATGACACACAATTGGGAGATATAGCCACCATACTAGATATTTTGGCTTAACCACTATGATTTATTCTGTGACATTTTCCCCATACTATCTTAAATGATTAGCTCCTAGAATCTTGGCAAAGCTAAGCAGAACTTTAATATGAAAAGTGAGTTAACTAGTGTGGTTACTAGGTCAAAGTGTATTTATTGCATAATTAATTAGGGATCTATTTCTTTCACATTTCCTCTTTCCCTTGTTTAGTTTGATAAACATAAATATTAAGTAGATAAAATAGGACTTTGTCTGGATAATGTTTTGCTTTCATCTTTGTATTGGTAGCATCTAGAAAAATTGCTGAAACCTAATAGATTCTTTAAAATGTTTGTTTATTGGTCAAAATAATTGATATTCTATCACTTCTATTTTCTCGTGACACTTTTTTTTTTTAGGTTTTTGCAAGGCAAATGGGGTTAAGTGGCTTGCCCAAGGTCACACACACAGCTAGGTAATTATTAAGTGTCTGAGACCAGATTTGAACTCAGGTACTCCTGACTCCATGGCCAGTGCTCCATCTACTGCACTGCCTAGCTGCCCCTATCACTTCTGTTTTCAATAAGGCATTTCAAAATTCTGTTTGGGGGAAAAAAGGTAGCATGTTGAATCTCTTAGATTTTTAAAAAGCAAGTTGTACATAATATGTGTTTTCACATGTGATCTATTTTCTGTTCTATTTTGTATATATATATATATATAAATGTTCATTTTTTGCTGTTAATTCAAAATAAAAAATTAAAGAAAAATACCTAGGTAAGCTATAACTACAATAATCCTCTAACTTATTAGTCTAGTAACACTGTTCAAAAAAGGAAATTATGTTATTCTGGCACGATCTATTCTTGATGAAGCCATTCTTTTCTTTGTCATCACTGCTTTCTTTTCTTGATGTTCATTCACCATCCCTTTATAATATCTTCTATAATTTTTTTCAAGAATCAAAATCAAGTCCATTGACATGTTAATAGACTTCATTTTCTCCCCCCTTTTGAATTACTAGCATAACTCCTGTTCTTCAAGACCTTTCAAAGATCCCTGATAGTGGCTTAGTAGTCTCATCCACTAGTTGCTTCTGTGTCATCCTGCCCTAAGCATTATTATCACCTAAGACTCTTTCTTGAGTTCCCTTCTTTTCACTCTCTTCCTTAGTAAGCTTTTCGGTTCCCATGAGTTCATCTGTACATAATTAATCCATTCAGGCATTTGTTAATTCCACACCATGGGCTAGTCATAGTGCTAAATATTGGGAATACAAAGAAAAAACAAAAATGATTCCTCCCCTCAAGCATCTTACCTTCTTTTTTTTTAAAGTTTCTTTTTTAACAAGGCAATGGGGTTAAGTGACTTGCCCAAGGTCACACAGCTAGGTAATTATTAAGCATCTGAGGCTGCATTTGAACTCAGGGTCCTCCTGATTCTAGGGCCAGTGCTCTATTCACTGCAACACCTAGCTGCCCCAGATCTTACATTCTTGGAATAAATTGAGTATGTAATACCTCTATCTTAAATGGTGTGGTTGATTCTGTGAAGGCCTTTTGATGCCATGTATGATGAAACACATACAAGAAAAAGATGTTCAAGAAAGCCTGGGTAAGAGGGAAAATATTTTTTTCATGGCTAACAGGAGTGACTGGAACTCAAGGCATGTGGGGAAACCACCTCCTAACTCTTGAGTTCTAGAGACTACTAAGAATGGACTTTTCCACTAAGAAAAGATAATTTTTCTCTTTAGTTGAGCTGAGATGTTTTTTCTCACCCCTAAGTAGAAGAGTCCACTTTGGTATTGCATGCTTTCCCCAATTTCTGTTATATGACTTTCTTGGATAAGTATGCTTGCTCACTATCCCTAATTGCCTTTTTTTGTAATGTGAATTTGAGGAGGAACATAGAATTGGTCTGGAATGAAAATATTAGATTCTCTCAGTACTCAACTCAGAAGACAGTACTTGGATAAAAACAGTAGAAAATCCTCACCATTGTGTTTTAAACCAGCCATAGTAAAAGGGAGAGGTAAATAAGTACCAGAGAGAAAGATATTATAATATTTGAACCTGCATTCACTTCTTTTTAAAAATAATATTTTGGTTTTTTTCTAGTTAAATGTAAACAATTTTTAATGTTCATTCTTAAAATTTTTAAATTTTTTTTATTTATTTAAGGCAATGGATTAAGTGTCTTGCCATCAAGCTAGGCACTTAAGTGTCTGATGTTGGATTTGAACTCAAGTCCTCCTGATTCCAGGGCCAGTGCTCTACTCACTGCAACAGCTAGCTTCCCCTTAACATTCATTTTTTAATAAAATTTTGAGTTCCAAATTTTCTTCCTCCTTCCTTTACTAAGATGATAAACAATCTGATATAGACTATATATGTGCAATCATGTAAAACCTACTTCCATATCAGTCATGTTGTGGAAGAAAAAAATAGTTTGCAAAAAGAAAAATCCATTTTTTTTTGTAAGGCAAACAGGGTTAAGTGGCTTACCCAAGGCCACACAGTTAAGTAATTATTAAGTGTCTGAGACCGGACTCGAACCCAGGTACTCTTGACTCCAGGGCTGGTGCTTTATCCACTATGCCACCTAGCCTCCCGTAAGAAAAGTCCATTTTTAAAAAATAGTATACTTCAATCTGCATTAGGACTCCAACAATTCTCTCTCTGGATATGGATAGCGCTTTCCATCATGAGTCTTGGAATTGTCTTAGATCATTGTATTGCTAAGATGATCTAAGTCAATCATAATTGATCATTGAACAATATTACTATTACCATGTACAATGTTCTCCTGGTTCTGTTCATTTCACTTTGCATCCATTCATGTAAGTCTTTTCAAGTTTATCTTTTCAAATTTTTCATTCATTCTTTGACACACATGAACACAAGCTTATAAAATTAGTAGCAAGAATGAAAAAGAAGAAGGCAGTAGAGGGAATAAATGTCCTGCCCTAGTCCTGGTTACATCTACTAGCATTTGATCTCTATTCACAATATGAAAGCTGCCTAAGACTTAAGTCATATGAAGCATACCAAGCTCCAGTGGTTGCATAAATAGTACATCCATTGTGCATAGATGAAAGGAAAGCCTCTGGAAGCTGGGGGGAGGGGGAGGGGAGATCAGGAAAGGACCCAAAATACATCAGATGATGCTTGAGTTGAGGCTTGAAGGAAGCCAAGGATTCTAAAAGGGAGATAATTCCAGACATGGGCTACAATCAGTGCAAAGTTCCAGAGACAGAAAATGGAGTAGTATGTGTGAAGAACAACAAGTAAAGCAGTATGGGTTGGATCCATGGAATGGCATAAGGCATTAAAAAGACAGAAAGATAGGCAGGGGACAAATTGGGGAGAGCTTTCAATGCCAAAAAAGAAGAATTTCTATTTGCTCCTGGAGATAATAGGAAGTCATTGGAGTTTATGGAAATAGGACAAAATGGTTAGACCTTACTTTGTTGGGGTTTTTTTAGGTTTTTTTTTTTTTTTGCAAGGCAAAAGAGGTTAAGTGGCTTGCCCAAGGCCACACAGTTAGGAAATTATTAAGTGTCTGAGACCGGATTTGAACCCAGGTACTCCTGACTCCAAGTCTGGTGCTTTATCCACTAGGCCACCTAGCCGCTCCAGTTAGACCTTACTTTAAGAAATTCACATTGGTAGCTGTCTAGAAAGGAAATTGGAGTGGGGAGAGATTTCAAGCAAGGAGTTTTACCCAAATCTATAAATATAGCCTTAACTTCTCTCTTCACTTCCAGCCCTGCAGCATCAAATGCTTTGTGAAACTCATCAATTTTCTCCTCTAACCTGATTCTCCTCCAAATTTTCTATATCTAATCATCACACTCCTATTCACCTGACTCAATAATTTCCATTTTATCTTTTTACTTTTTCTTCTCCCTCTATTCCTAATCAAATTAGTTGCCAAATTTCTGGCAACTATGGAGTAGCAATGTACACCTACATTTTTCACATCCATCTTCTTTTATCTATTTACACATCTACCACCCTATAATTATTATTACTTCGAACCCAAATTCTAACTGACCTCCCTCCAATCTCTCTTTACTCCAATTCATCCTTCCAACAGCTATCAAAAATAGTCTTCCAAAGATCAGAGCCTGTCACCCTCATATTAAAAAAGCTTCAGGGGTTCTATATTGCATCTAGAATGAACTGAGACCCCCTTAGCTTATTTTTCAAGACCTACACAATTTAATTCCAACCTACCTTCTTAAAAAATTAAATTTACCCTCCATAAATGTCAATAGGGAAACTAGGTGATACAGTTCCAGGACTGGAGGCAGGAGTACTTCTTTCTGAGTTCAAATCTGGTCTCAGGCTCTTACTAGCTGTATGATTATGGTCAACAGGTCACTTAACCCTGTTTGCCTCAATTTCCTCATCTGTAAAATGAACTGGAGAAGGAATTGACAAATTACTCCAGTATTTTTGTCAAGAAAAACCCAAATGTGGGTGGTGCAGTGGATAGAGCACCAACCCCTGGAGTCAGGAGTACCTGAGTTTAAATCTGGCCTCAGACAATAATTACCTAGCTGTGTGGCCTTGGGCAAGCCACTTAACCCCACTACCTTGCAAAAAAAAAAAGAAAGAAAGAAAAATTCAAATGTGGTCATGAACTGTAGGACATGACTGAAAAATGACTCAACAACCACAACAAAAAGTTTATTCTGATGCCTCTTTAGAGTTTGGAGGTAACCTTGAGTTCTCAAAGACTGTGCTTCTCTATAAATATTGCTAAGTTCTATCATGAAAGAAGAGCTTTAAGTATGATCTTCTTTTTAAGGACCAGCCAAGCTAAATATGTGTATATGTATATAACAGCAGTAGACTTGCTCTTTGACCTTAGTAACCAGTGTACTAGGGTAGCAATATCATACCCTACCTCCTGCTGCTATGTGAGTTGTTGACCTTAAAAGGTATTGAATCTCTCCTTGAGACTTGATTTACTCAGGGGACTAAAAGTTTGGGCTGTTTACATTACCTGTTGATCACTAGAGTATAAAACAACCACAGGGTTCTCTAGCCTCTCTCTCTCTAAGGCCTGGCTACCAGAACACATTGGACAACTGAGAGGCAGAACTTCTTTAATTGTACTTTAAATAGATAATTCTTGCTTAATATCTTTCTCCAGGAATTGGCTAAGCAAGTTTCTTAAAACAAAGGCCCATCTCTTTAACACCAAGATCTTTTCAGTGATTTTGTATGACTGTGAAATACCACAAAAATTCTTCTACCAAGAATCAAAGTTGCAAGTTACTCAAAGGCAATAAGAAATGCAAAGAGGACTTGAAGAGTCTTACAATGTATTACCAAACAGAGACTTGTACATCAGAAGCAGCACAGAAGATAGTATCAGAGATGCTTGACTAAAAAAGACTAGGATGATTATGCATTGAGAACAGGGGACATAACAAAAGGACATATGCCTCATTGGTATTCTTTGATGTCAAGGAATTTAGAGGAAGGACTTTGGCACACTAGGTAGGTCACTGCAAAGAAGTTATAGGAAGACATAAGATGAGAAGTTGTGGAGGGTTTGGAATCTGCCCTGTTGGACAGTTATCCTTATTAATGATGGTATAGATGCAACAAAGATTTAAATGTATTTATTTATTCACTCCAAATTACCTCCAGGCTTATTTTATATTTTTTCTCTTCATGTATTTTTTTTCCAGTTAACCTGAATTATTAGCCATTCTCCAAACTCACAAAGCTATCTCCAGCCTTTATTCATTTGTGCAAACTGTCCCTCACCTGGAATATCCTCTTTCATCAGACTACCTCCCAGAAACCTTCTTTCAATGCTCCCATCAAGTACTATGTCACCTGAGAAGCCTTCCCCAGTGGTTCTCTCTCTGTTCAAATGACCTTGTGTTTACTCATCTGCATATTTGTGGTATCCTATCTGGTAGAATGTAACCTCCCCGAAGGCAAGGGTTGTTTGGTTTTTGCCTTTCATCCTCAGTGCTAAACCCAGTACCTTAGTGGAGGAAGAATTATTTGATGGATTGAATCCAGTTGTAGATAAAGGTTTCCCTGTCCTAGCCCTTCTCCTTGAGACCAATCCCTGGCTCCTGTGTGCTCTGAAGCAGGATCATACAGCCATAGAATGTTAAATCAAGAAGTGCTCTTTGTGTCCGTCTAGTCCAATCCTCTAGTTTTACAGATAAGGAAGCTGAGGCCAGGAGAAATAATGTGTTCAAAGATCGAAGAGATAGGGCTGGAAAGAAATTCAGACAATTGACAATAGACAATTTTTTCTATTTTATAGGGGAGGAGACTGAGCTCCTGAGTAGGGGAAAAGGACTTGCCTAAGGTCAGAAATAACCCCCTAAATCACCAGACCTAAAGGTAACTTCAGATTTTCCTCCTCCCCTAGGTCCCAGTGGTCCTGGCACATGACGGTGTCCTTCCCCACACATAACTATGACAGACAGGACCAAGCTCCAAGTCACACCTGTCCTTTTGGTTTTTTCTCTGCTCTCATGGAACTCTCTAAATCTCTAGATACCTTTGTTCTCTTCCTCCTTTCCCTTTATTAAAGCCTGCAATACAGAGGGAAGGAACATTTAAAGCGGGGTGGAAAGACTTGAGTTTGAATCTTAACTCTGGGCTTCTATTTTCTTATCCATAAAATAGGAAAGAGGCACTAGAACATCTCTGTGATTCTTTATCTTTCAGGTCTAAATCCTTAAATGAAAGGGTTTGGATGAGACAGCAAAGTGGCACAGTGCATAAAGCATTGGATCCAGAGTCAGGAAGACTCAAGTTCAAATCCAGCATCTGATACTCCCTAGCTGTATGATCCTGGGAGAGTAATCTGTAAAATTGGAAATAACAGTAGCACCTAAGCATTAAAAGAGACAAAGTTTATACAACCCAAGCTATTATTATATTTCAATTCAAATCATATTCTAATAACTCACAGCAGGCTGATATACCATGGGAATCCTTAAAAAATTTGTATTTTAGGGGTGGCTAGGTGGCACAGTGGATAGAGCACTGGCCTTGGAGTCAGGAGTACCTGAGTTCAAATCCAGCCTCAGACACTTAATAATTACCTAGCCGTGCAGCCTTGGGCAAGCCACTTAACCCCATTGCCTTGCAAAATCTAAAAAAAAAGAAAAAAAATTGTATGGCCTAACTGAAAGGATTTTAGAAATTAGAGACAGGTGGGATTGAAGATATTTTAGGGCACAGGGATATCCCTTCTACAATGAGACTTTCCCTATTATGGGACTCCATGGGTCAACATAAGTAATTCAATGGGAATTAAATGAGAGTTTTGTGGAAGCCGTAGATGACAAGCAAAGATCAGCAGATGACAGAAAAAGTTTAGAAACTCAGAAATGTATAAAATATATATATGGAATTGTATAATATCAACACATTTTATCTTTTAATACCACGATAATTCAGACTTCTTGTCTAGTATGTAGGGAGGGCCAAAAAGCTTTACTCAGATTATACAAATTGAAGGAATGCAACGCCATTATCCCACCCCACCCTTTGATGTAGAAAGGATAACTTCCACATACTAAGAGGAAGCTATATGCATTTCCTTATGTAGAGGACCACCTGCAATCATCTAGTATTGCAATAGAAGAAACAGAGATCTGGGCATTCCCTGGCATTTTTCCCAGGGGATACAGGGATGTTATTAATAAACAGAACACCACTTTATATTTATAAAATGTTTTTCCTCCTAAGGTATCAAAGTATTTTCCAATCTAATCTTTGCTTAGTACTTAAACTATCCCTGTGAGGAAGGTGAACAAGGGGCAGGTACTTTTAATCTGACATTACAAATTGGGAGGTGAAGATTTGAAGGTAAGAGAATTACATGACTTGCCCAGGGTCATCCAGTGGTATAGTCAGGACAAGCAATCCAAGTCTCCTGATCTTTGATAGTGATAGAGAAACCTGGGTAGAGGTCACTTGAGTGAGGTAGGTGTTGAAGAAAGGGCTGTTAAAGGCAAGTCCAGTGGGTAAATGGATGTGAAGGTGGAAAAACAGGGGAAGCTTGCTGCATTTTTTTTTAAATGGTGCTTATGGTTTATGATGAATCCCTGTAGTCTATTCTCTTCTGTCCTCTTTACAGCCCATATGGCAGGCCAGCCACCCAGCAGAGGCCTGAAGCATTAGGGCTGATATCTCACAGGCCCATCTCAGGTCCACCTCTTGGCTCATTTCACCTTTGTCATGACTGGCTGCCCTGGAGGGTGGTAGTGGTGAAACCTGGCATGTCTCCTGGAGCTCACATCTTGCCTTCCTCTTGCCTCCCAACTTGCCTGATCTAGCCTTTCTCCTGGGCCAAATCTTCCTCCCCTGCTTTGAGCTCTCATGCAGAGAAAGGTATCTGTCTCATGGGGGCAGTTGGAATGCTCATTAGGAAAGGAGTGATAGATGCATTAGCTGTTAAAAGGGGGTGGCAGGGGAGGAATAGGGGAAAAGGCAGGTATAGAACTAAGAAAAAATAAAGGCCTAATGGTTTGGGGCCCTGGTTTCCGATGGTGGATGGTAAGCTGAACTGTAGGATTAGGGGTGACCCTATATCCTAACATACCAGAATTTTCCCATTTTTGCTATCCCTGTATCTTTCATTTCTGTTTAGCACCAAATCTGTAACTTTTATAATTTCTATGACAAGCCCATATCC
The DNA here is from genome assembly GCF_037893015.1 of Macrotis lagotis. Taxonomy (NCBI): domain Eukaryota; kingdom Metazoa; phylum Chordata; class Mammalia; order Peramelemorphia; family Peramelidae; genus Macrotis; species Macrotis lagotis. Next base: position 168,419,013 of record NC_133666.1, read on the forward strand.
CAGGGCAGCCAGATAGCACAGAGAATAGAGCAGCACTGGGCCTGGAGCCAGGAAGACTCATCTTCATGAATTCAAATCCAGTCTTAGCTTACTAACTGTGTGACCCTGGATAAATCACTTAACTAAGTTTGCCTCAGCTTCCTCCTCTGAAAAATGAGCAGGTGAAGGAAATGACAAATCTCTCCAGTAACTTTGCCAAGAAAACCTTAAAGGCGGTGGGGGTCACAAAGAGCAGACATGATTGAAAAGACTAAACAACAGTCTGTATCTTTTTTCTACCCACTGTCCTCCAGTAGGGTGGTAGGGTGGAGGAGTAGAAGAGAACATAAAAAGGTAGGAGGGGTACCTGGGAATCTGATGCCAGTTACTAGGTTCACCAAAGTAAATCCTCTGGTCACATCAGGATAGTCACTGTTCTATGAAGATTCATTTTATTTTATTTTATTTTATTTATTATATAAGGCAATGGGGTTTTAAATGGCTTGCCCAAGGTCACACAGCTAGGCAATTATTAAATGTCTGAGGTCACATTTGAACTACGGTCCTCCTGACTCCAGGGCCAGTACTCTATCCACTGTAGTCACTGCTCTATGCACTCAATTCTCAGATCTATTTATCCAACCCCAACCTCTCTCTCCGGACTTCTCGTCTCCATAGGCAGCTAGCCGTTTGCAACGGATAGCACTCTGGGCCTGGAGTCATTTAGACTTCAGTTCAAATACAGCCTTAGATGCAGAAATTGGACAAATCATTTAGCTTCTGTTTGCCTCAGTTACCTACCTCCCAGAGCTATGACAATCAAACGAGATAAAATTTACAAAGAGTTTAGTCTGTAGCTGATCCTTTGTAAGCTTTTAATAAATACTTGTTCCTTTCCTTCCTGATCAGTATATATGTTGATAACCCTGGAATGTAAGCTCCCTGAGGGAAGAGGCTATTTCATTTCTGTCTGTTGAAATGAATTCAATTGAGAACATTTGGTCTGGCTCCTGCTGTTACCAACTTTATGACCTCAGGCAGCTTGTTTCCTCTCTGGGCTTCATTGTCCTCCTCTATCTCAGATTCTCTCCCAGTTCTAAGTGACTTGGTTCTGGAGGGAATCAAGCTTTATGTTCCAACAATAACTTTCAAGGACAGGACATGAGTGTTGAGTTGGTAGGGTTGACTCCTTTCTTTCTTCCCCTCAAAATCAGATCAATGGCAAAAGCCTTTTTTTTTTCAGATAATTGACAGGCTGAAGAGAGCATGGGGTTGTTTTCTCCTAACTCTGTCTCACTTTTCTCTGATTAATCTAAATGGGAAATATTATTGACTATGCAAAAATATAGCCACGCCTTTAGGGGATTTAAACAGAGGCCTCATAGTCAGGTAGTCTGGGTCAAACCGACCTTCCACTTCTTGGTCAAAAGGAAGGGATTTTTTTTTCTCCTGTCCCATTCCCATTGGCCAAGTGTCTAAGCAGCAGAACTACTTGCCCAGAGGGAGACACCCAGGTGCTTGCTGGCAAAAATTTAACAGCTCTGAAGAAAAAATGTATATACATTTTAAGTCTAATCTTCATTATTAATTCTCCATTACTTTCCTAAGTCTGAATAAAAATAAAACAATAAATCAAGCCCCAATTTGCAATGCTTGCCTTCTGAGGGAAATATACATACACTGAAAATTTAACAACCAGCTCTCCCAAACCAGTATGAACTAGCATTAACATGCCCTTGGAAGATAACTCATCTAGTGGCTGAGAATTAAGTTTTAAGCAGAGTTGAAGGAACAGAGACACACAGTTCAAATAGACACAAATGCAGAAAGTTAGTCACTGGGAGACTGGAAGCAGCTTCAAGGAGGATCATATTTGGCAGCAAAGAAGAGAGCCAACAATAGACTCAAGAGAGCCATGGTGCAGTTGTGAACTTATCCAACTATTCTGGAAAGCAATTTGGGACTACACCCAAATGGTAATCAAGCTGTACATATCCTATGATCAAGCAATACCCAAAGATTTCATGAAAAAGAGAAAAGGACTCTCATGTATAAAAATACTTGTAGCAGCTCTTTTTGTGGTGGCAAAAATTATAATTAAGGGAGTGCCCATCTATTGGGAATGGCTGAACAAGTTATGGAATATAAAAGTTATGGAATCTTATTGTGCCATAAGAAATGCCAAACAGGTGGGTTTTAGGAAAACTTGAAAAGACTTACATGAACTGATATAAAGTGAAGTGAGAACCAGAGGACAGTATTTATAGTTACCACAACATTTAACGATGATCAATTGTGAATGATTTTATTCTTCTCATCAATAAAATGATACACAACAATTTCAAGGGATTCATGATGGAAAACGCTATCCATCTCCAAAGAAAGAACTAATAAAATTTGAACACAGATCAAAGTATACTATTTTTACTTTTTTCCTATGATTTTTTCCTTTTGATCTGTTTCTTCTTTCATATCAGGACTAATCTAGAAATGTTTTACATGTTTGCACATATATAATCTATATTAAATTGCTTAATGTTTTAGAGAAGAAGGTGGAGAAGGAGGGAGGGGAAAAATGTGAAACTCAAAATTTTGGAAAAATGAATGTTAAAAATTCTCTTTACATGTAATTGGAAAAAAAGAAAAATTATTTTAAAAAAAGAGTAATTAAGAGCTACAGAGAAGACTCCATGAAGGAATACAGTACCAATGACCCATAGCTTCCCTCTGTAATTTGCCTTAGTTATATATGCTCCCTACATGGTTATGTCACTACTCTTCTATTTTTAAATGGTCCATTTAAGAACGAGATCATTCTTTCATAGACCTTATATGTGTTAATTGTCTAGTATACCTGAAGGTTGCAGGTAGAGGGATAAGTAGCTACTGTTCTTACTATGCCTTCTTAGTAAGTTAAATGCCTTTACTTTGAACTAATTGTGTCTACTGACTGACTATTAAGGGAATGCACATAAGTGGGAGCTCTGGGGTTATATGAATATATGTATGAAGCACACATCCACAGTGTACCCTAGAAACTATAGGTAGACCTCTGGGGACCTAAGCCATCACTGTAAGTGTGTATTAAGAGCTCTAAGGGAATGCTACACTTCGTGATTAGGGAAAAACCTCATAATTTATAAACCAAGTCTGTTTTCTGCCTCTCTCTTACACACACACACACACACACACACACAAACACACATCCTGACTAACCACCTGATTAAATACTAGATAGTGATCAAGTCAGAGAAAGCTCAGAGCATAAATCTTTGCCCCAGATCTAGATGTCCAAACAATGGATAAAGAAAAATAAGTCAAATATGTATAAATGAATAAAACTATTAAGAGAAAAAAAATGTAGAATCTGAGGCAGACTCAGTCTATCCCTTCTCTCCCTTCTTTAAAGGGCAAATGCGAGCAATAGCTCTGGATTGGAGTTAGGGGCAGTATATATGTGTTGCACTAATTAAGAAGCCTTCTTATGCTACTCCCTCACATCTGCATATAGCCAGGGATTGAGCTTTATTAATGGAAAAAGGGTGGGTTCCTGTTTACTTAAATTCCTATACCAAATTCAACACATATAAGAATTTATAAGAATTGGGGGAGTGCATAAGGAATGTCTGATTTAAGAAAATTCCAAACCTGGCTTGTCTTTTTTTTCTCTCTGAGTCCTGAATATCTTTTAAAATATCAAACAGTACAATGTAACTTTGTTTTACATGGTCTCTTTCATTCAGAGGTGAGATACCTGAAATCCATTGCAACCATATTCTATCTTCATGAGAGTTAAATGATCCCAAAAAGAGGGCTCAATGAGGGCAGTGCTGATGAAGGAAAGGAGTTGATGGAAAGGAAAGAAAAAGAGAAAAGAAAAACACTTAACAACTGTAGCCAGAATTGGAAACCAAAAATCCTGGAGGCAGGAATCCTCTCAGGGAAGCATAGTAACACCCTCACTGCTCCTTGTCATCTCCCACCTCAGTGTCTTTGTATAGTTTTTCCCAAGCATTATTCAAAGCCAGATAAGGTTCAATGGTCTTTCCTGATCTCTGCAGTTCTTCAGATGTCAGTGCTCTCCTGTCAAAGTTTAGTTTATATTTGTTTTGTATGTATTTTGAATTTGCTTTGCTGTTTATGTTGTTTTCTCCTCCCAGAAGAAAGTAAACCTCCTGAAGGTAGAGATCTGCTTTGTTTTTATTGGTTTATGTCCAGAACCTAGCATACATTCAATCATGCTCATGGAACTGAATTGAGCAATTTAGAGAAACCTTTCCTGGTGAGAGAAATTGTTATTGGTAAGGTTGATGTGACCAGAAAGATAAAGAGGACAGTATGTCCCACTGAAAAATTGATACAAAGGGAGAACTAATTCTATTTCTTCCAGATAAGGAAATTAAAGTTCATCTTAGTAATTCAGCTAGTAAAGGTCAAAGCCTGGGATTCAAAACAGATCTTCTGACTCCACATTCATTCCTTTTTCCATTCTGCTTCCTCTCCATCTGGGTTGGAGGAAGATCTGGGGAATAATAAAATGTCTTTGAACCATATCCTAATCCCTTTTAAAGAAAGTCCCCATGAAGTGAGGATTCATTCATTCATTCATTCATCCCCTCATTTATTCAATAAACATTTGAATATTTACATTGTATCAGGTGTTAGGGAAACAGGAATAAAAATGAAATCACTTCTGCTCTCAAGGAATTTAACTTTGGGGAAAACAATACAAACATCTGTCTTACAATCAGGAAGTAAATTCTACATATATAGGTTTAACATATATACAGGTGTATAAACTATACATGTATGTAGCATTGACTTACAAATATATTATTTAATATGTGTACCTGAAGGTATATTTGTGTATAATTGTATGTTAATATGTATATATTTATATATACATATATACAAATTTTAAAAGTTATTTTAGGGTGGGGAGCTAAAGCCTGAGGAAATCAGAAAAGGCCTATAGAGGTTGGTTTTGGAGGAAGCACAGGAGCCTGAGAGGCTGAGATGAAGAGGAAGAATATCCCTGATGTCCTTAAGAAACTGATGTTCTTTGAAGGATTGTAGGAATGGAGTTGGAGTTCAACAGGTCAGCTCAAAACACTCCTACTGTTAAATGATTAGTTTCTGGCTATGGAAGCTAAATATTCATTCTTCCTATCTAAAGACATCAATCTGAACATCATTTTTTGATATTTGTCCAGAAAGAGCAACTGAGTAGCTTCTTTGGGTCTCCAGAAGCTCATCCACCTCTATGTAGTCTATGTATAGAACTTATTTGTCCCAAGTGGCAGAAAGAAGAGTCCCCTGGGCGGGAATTGTCTAGCACTGTAAGAAACAAAGGGTTGGGGTGGCTAGGTGGTACAGTGGATAGAGCACTGGCCCTGGAGTCAGGAGTACCTGAGTTCAAATCTGGCCTCAGAGACTTAATAATTACCTAGCTGTGTGGCTTTGGGCAAGCCACTTAACCCCATGCCTTGCAAAAAAACCCCAAAAACCCCCAAAACAACCTTGAAAAACCTTAAAAAAAAAGAAACAAAGGGTTGAGGGTGTGGGTCTACTACTACTTCTGTGTGTAATCTTGGGAGATTAAATTAAGCCAACTCTTTTCTTGAACTTTCTGCTTTCTATATACCTTTATTCTCTTAAAAATTATTGAAGAATTCCCAGGTTTATCTTATCTTAACAAATAAATAAATATCTTATCAATATTAACATATTGGTAAATTAATCAATAAACATTTATCAGATACCTACTGTGTATGAGATATCGTGGAAAGCATTTCTTGTTTGTCCTATATTCTCAATGAGGACCATTACATCAGGAAGATGATGCCATGACAAGTAAGTCAGGGAGGGCTATATGAAGTCACCAGCCTCACGTACTTCTAAGGAGACAGTTAGGTCCAGTGGCAAGGCAAGGGTTGGGACAACTGGATATGACCCTAGATGCTGAAGAGATCTTGACCTTTTTAAGGTTTGTTCCAGGTCTCAGTTTGACTGAAGCTAAACACCGGGGTTACAAAGAAAGACATAAGACAGTTCCTGCCTTTAAGGAGCTCACAATCTTACTGGAGAGACAAAATACAAACAACTATGAAGAAATAGTATTTTGTAAATAAATGAAAGGTGCTCAACAAAGTGAAAGCAATACCATTAAAAGGAATCAGGGAAGATCCTGAAACTAAACTATCTTAGTAATATTATAAAAATAGTAATAAAATAAGAGGAATTTTTTAAAAAAATAATGAAAATAGTTTTGGCTTCAAGGCATTTCTCCTCTGGCCCCCTCCCCTAACAAAGGGCCACCTATGAGTCCCCAGATTTTCCTTTGAGAATCACGAGATTAAATTATTTCTAAGGTCTCTTCCAGCTCTGACCCAGATTCTAGTCTAAAAACAGGATAGGGGATCAAAGAGATGTTTTCAAGTATTTGAAGGGTTGTCATGGGGTAGAGAGATTAGACTTACTCTGTTTGATTCCAACAACTGGAGATATCCACATGTGGAATGGGTGGCCTGAGGAGTACTGCCTTGTCCCTTACTGGAGATCTTTAAGCAAGGTCTAGATGGATCCTTCTCAGATATATATTGTAGAGGAGATTAAAAAAAAAGAGAGATTTTTTTTTTATTAGACTAGATGATCACTGCAATCTCTCTCATTTCTGAAATTCCCTGATTCTATGGTCCTAATTGATTCAGGGATAAGAAGAGAATATAAAAAAATAATCACATGGCAAGAATAAAACTTAAGTTGTCTATAATTCTATACAGTTTTTCTAGGATGTGAAGAATACAAAACATCCTAGAACAGTACTCTAACCTTTTCCTGAGCTTTGTTAAAGAAATTCCCAAACCTCTCCCTAGTAATGCAATACAACCATTTATAAGTCATATAGTCAGAAAGTTCCTTCTGATATCAAGTCTAAGTCACTCCACCTACCTATCATTATAATTTATTCTCTTTTCTTCTGTCCTTGGTGGGAAGAGATAATACCTTTAGACAAGATCCCTTCATCAACTTGATGGCTGCCATTAAGTATAGAGCTCTCCTTCATCCCTCTTCCCTCCCTAAAGTCTTTTAGGGGATTCTTTCTGGAGAGGCTGGAAGAGGTCAATAGTCCTTGGGCCACTGGGGAGCATTTGGAGAATATGAGTGATCTTGGGAAGGAAAGCAACCAGTTGGGATTTGTGAAGCAGGGCAGGGGTGGCATAGGTTCAAGGGGAAGCTGAGAGAGAAGAGACAAATGTGAGTGTACTTCAGGGTTGGGAGTGGGGAGAAGAAGAGAGAGGTATAGCTGATCTTTGTAGTCAACTATTAGAAAGAACTGTATGAAGGACGGAAGAGCTATCACCAGGTAGGAATATGTACATCCCTAGACCTGGCTGACCAAACAGCTGCCAATTAACAGAGGCATATTTTCCTAGGATGAAGAGAGTTTGCTGGGGAGGGAAGAAAGGAAGAATACAGAGAAAGCTCCTGCTGATCGATCACTGAAGTGAAATCTGGCAGTTTATCTGCCTGGCTCTTCATCCTCTGGTTGACTTTGGTTTTTTTGCCCATTCACTATGGTGCTGGAATGTTCGAGTGGGTGTGACCTTGGACCCCATCTCTACCAGTGGCCTTTAAACCCTAGTGCAGTTCTGCTCTGTGATTCCAGCCCAGGAGGGCAAAGAAGGGAGGGGGGAAGGCAGAGAAGGCTGAGGAGAGGGAGAAGGGCTGTGAGAGAGAGAAGCATGGCCTGATTGCCTTCCACCCTGAAGGTGTGTTGACAGCCTGGGAGGCCAAACTTAGCTTTGGCCATGCCCTCGGGTTACCAAAATAGAGTTTGGATGACCTTGGATAAGTCACAATCTCTGTTTCAGTATCCTCATTAGTAAAATGAAAGAATTGGACCAGGTGATCCACAATGTTAGTTGCTCTAAAGCTGTCATAGATCTGTGACTCTTCCCTAATTCACTAAGGTCTGTGCAGACCCACAAGTAGGGTTCTAGTTCCATAAACCAGGGGGATCAAACTCAAATACAGACCACTATACATACTAAGGATCTTTGTGGGCTGCATATTGACACAGAAACCCATAAATTGACATTACACTTTATTTTAATTTATTGTTACATTTAATTTGGTCCTTGCCCTCTTGGAGTATAGGGGGCAGCATGAAGCCTTCTGATGGTATTTAACACTTCTACCCCAAATCACTAGCTGTAATGAAGAAGAAGGTGCTCTCAGGAGTCCTTAATCCCATCTCTTCAATTCTTTTTTAAAGACGGTTGAGCAGAATTTTGAAGGATGCAGGTGGGGGAGAGGGGGCATAGAGAGAGCTTTGAGTAGGAGGCAAGTCAAGGAATAGGGCTTAGTTATATTGGAAGAAATAGCCCCAGGCTTGCTACAGTCCCCTCACCTAGACACAATGATGGTGGTTGTTGGTAAAGTTAAGCCATATAAATCACTTTGGGTTTTGTGTAATTTCTTTGGAGATGTGAGAGGCTTTTTTTTTATTTAGTAATAATTAAAGGCTTTCTAAGACCCTGAGGCTTCCCACCTTCCCACTTCACTTAAGAAAGGGTGAGCTGGATTTCCAGAAAATACGATGCTGTGAAAGGTTCTGTGTTCCACTTAAGAATCAATCAATCAATTAATCAACATTTATTAAACACCTGTAGATGTCAGATCCTGTACTAAGTGAAGATGAAAAAGAGCTGCAGATGAAGTTTCAGGAAAACCAAGGAGAAACACCAATAAGTTCTTCATCCATTCTAGGATTGAACAAGAAGATTCTGGGACAAAGGATGTACCTGGGGACCTTGGAGGGAGGGGAGGAGCTCCAATACACTGCATTTGAAGTGAGCAGGATCTTGAAAACTAGACTGTCTACAGCCATAACATGGAACAAAGGATCACCACCAAGTGACTACACTAAGAGGCTGAGTAGCTGAGGAGGTCTAGAAACCAATAGCCCAAGGTCCTCCAAAAGTCCTAAATCAATACAGTATCTGATAGAAACATGACCTTAGATCTGGGTATAGGCAAGGGGATAAGACTAATACCTAGTAAGATGCCCAAGGAAGCAGAGGAAATAGAGGCAGCATATCTCGGTCCTCTAAGAGATCTGGTTGAGTCTTTTAGGGATGTGTCAGGAACAACCACTTCCAGAAGATGAAAGGGCAAGGAGAGGAGACCATGACAGGGTTGGTGCCAACAAGGGACCATCTGTAGACAGAGGCGGAAGAAGCCAGGGATTGAGGATGAAGACAGGGCCTATTCTGGGCTCTATTACCTGTCTCAGGTCAAGGGTGCAGAACAAGGTAGGGAAGTAGACCAGAACTCAACTACCCCATCTAGAACTTTGGGAGAGGAGCAGCAATAACATCTAGACTCTAGTAGAATAGGATCTAGATCTACCCACCTTATCCAGATCAAAGGAAAAAATGCTTCAAGGGACCATAGTAAGGATTATGCAATACTATGATGAAACTATTATAAAGGAAAAGAAATCTTGGAATATACAAAAAGACAAAATAGTCATGACTACAATAACTTATTCTGAAAAAATAAAATCCTTCGTGAAAAAGGTTTTTTTAAATAGACCAGAGAATGTCCTAGGATTCTTGCAGAGAAAAATCAGAGTTGGTTAAAATTTCTGAAGTAAAAAAAGGAGTTCTTATTAAAGATGGCAATAAGGTGTGTAGAAGAGTCTGAATTTCCTATACATATTTCAACAATAACCTAAAAAGGGCAACAAATCAATAAATGATCAGGGAAACCTACAGGGGCCAGGCTTAGCTTTGATGGTGTCCTAGATCCAGCTCTCCTGTATTCTTTGATGGGTGGTACTCAGATTAACAGAATAGAGATATAGATAATTTAAATAACCCAATCTCAGAAAAAGAAGTAGAATTATCTAGAATAAGAATAAGATGGATTTACAAGTGAATTCTATCCAACAAAGAACAATTAAGTCCAATGTTATATGAAGTTTATGTAAAAATAGAAAAAGAAGGGATCCAATCAAATTCCTAAGACACAAATTTAGTCTTGGTACCTAAACAAAAAAGAGACAAAGCAGGAAAAAGAAAATTATAGACTAAAAATCACATGATTATATGAATAGTTTCAGGAAAAGCTTTTGACAAAATGAAACATTGAATTGGATTTAAAAAACAATAGTAAAACCTTATAGAAAATGCAACTTTCTTTGCATAATAAATGACATCTATCTAAAACTAAGAGCAAGCATTATTTATAGTATATAAAATTGTACAGATGATTTCTTATATACATATACACGATGTATATAAATTGTCATTTCATTTGCTTATGGTTCCCTTTATTACTTGTTTTATCAAAAATATAGTTGTGAAAGGTATCTCTATCAATTTTTCAAAATTTGCTTAGACTTTTTAAAGTCAGATGGTCATTTAGAATATTTGGTTATATATATAATATATGTATAAACATACATGCATACATACATACAATAAAAACAGAGTAAGATTCCAGTAAGATCAGGGATAAAACAAAAATTCCTTTTATCATCACTATGATTTGATAGGTCTAGAAATGCTAATAGCAATAAAACAAGAAAAATATATTAAGAGAAGAAGCATGACAAAATGGTCTACTTAGAGAATACTAGGAATTAAAATTAAAAATTATAAGACTAATTTTAGCAAAGTCTTTTTTCTGAGATTACCAATACTTTCTTTTTTAATTTTATAATTTTCCCCCCAACATTGCTTCCATCCCTCCACCCCCCATATAAGGCAATCTTTACATTGTTTCCATGATGTACATTGATCAAAATTGAATCTTTTGAGAGAAAAATCATATCCTTAAGGAAAAAATAAAATATAAGACATAATAAAATTATGTAATACATAACTTTTTTTTAAAATTGAAGTAATAGTCTTTGGTCTTTGTTTAAACTCTATAATTCTTTCTTTGGATACAGATGGTATTCTTCATCTCCTTAACATTGTCCCAAATTATTGTGTTGATGATACTCTAACATTGTCCCTAAATATTGCATTGATGAAATGAGTAACTCCATTAAGGATGATCATCAACAACATGTTGCTGTTATGATGTACAGTGGTTCTGATTCTTCTGGTTCTTCTCATCTCACTCAGCATCAGTTAATGCAAGTCTTTCTAGGCTTAGCCAAATTCCCATCTCTCCTGGTTTCTAATAGAACAATAGTGTTCCATAATATATATATATATATATATATATATATATATATATATATATATTCCATAATTTGTTCAGTCATTCCCCAATTGATGGACATTCACTTGATTTCCAATTCTTTAGCAAAGATTGTTTAACAAAAAATCAAGTAGGAAGAAATGGAGAGATAAATTGCATTCAAAATAAGTACAGAATATGAATTATTTAGGAGTCCACTTACCAAGATACTCACAGTAATTATGTGACTACAACTACAAGGGTTCTCACAAAAATATAGACCTAAACAATTAGAGAGACATTAATTTCTCTTGGTTAAGTTATGCCAACATAACAAAATTGACAGTACCTTTACTTATTCAATGCCATACCAGTCAAACTATCAAAGGGTTATTACTTTCTAGGGCTGAAAGAAAAAACAACAAAATGCATTTAGAGGAACAAAAGGTCAAGAATTTCAAAAGAAAAAGAAATGTGAAAGAAAGGGAAGTGCCAGATCTCAATCTGTACTACAAATTAATCCTCATTAAAAACTATTGGTTCAGGTTAAAAATAGAAAAGTTGATCAGTGGAACAGAATAAGAGTACAAAATACAAAAACCAAATGAACATAGTTGATAATTTCCTTTTTTTTTTAAGGTTTTGCAAGGCAGTTGGGTTAAGTAGCTTGACCAAGGCCACACAGCTAGGTAATTATTAAGTGTAGTTGATAATCTCAAAGACATTAGCCAAAAAAAATCACAAAATAATCAAAAGTTAGCAAGCAGAAATTAGGTTTAGATCAATATCTCACATCACAGATTATAAATTCTAAATTAATATATGACCTAAAAAGTATAAGTAAATTAGAAGAGAATGGAAAGAGATTCCTTTACAGTTATCAGTAGTGTAAGGTTCTTGCCAAAAGATGATGGACTACCACAGGAAATAAAATGGACAATTTTGACAACAAAATTAAAAGGTTTTACACACATATATAAAAGCACTGATGCAAATAAAATTAGAAGCATAATCATTAAAGGGCAAAACAAATTTTTCTGATGGAGGTCTAATATCCAAAATATATATTCAAATATATGAGAACAACAGTGATTCTCTGGTAGGCAGTTCTCATAAGAAGAAAAAAATCTTATCAAGAACCATATTTAAAAATACTTTCAATTACCAATTATGAAAAAAATACAAATTAAAGAGACTCTGAATTTCCATCTCACATCATCTTGGAAATGATGATTAAAAAAAAGAAAAATGAAAAGTGTTAGAAGGATATAAAAGGACAGATAAATTAATTCATTCGTTTGTGGAATTGTGGATTTGTACAGTCATTCTGGAAAACCCATTATATACCCATTAAAAAATATACATATTTGTGTGTTTATATATATATATACATATATGTATATATATACATATATGTATATATATACACACCTATGTATATATGAGCATGAACAATATATAGATTAGTAGTGCATGGTTGTGCTAACTTGTTATAAGGAAGAGTTTTTTGAGGGGAGGAGTAAAAAATCTAGGAGTAAAGGTAAGGTAATGATAATGGGATTATAAAGATGGAGAAGGAATGAATTGTCACAAGCAAAGCAAACTTCAGTAACTAAGGATTAATCAAAAAAGAAGGATGAAAAGATAAGAAAGAACTAGTGATTAGGATTTACAACAGTTAAAGAAAAGGAAAAAGGAAAAGGATGTTTCATTAAAATGATAAATTTTAAGTGCTGCTCCCATTCCCTTTCTTTCTAAAGCCTTTTTCTTCAAAAGAAAGGTAGAGGAAGATAAGATCAAAATGGATACAGGATTTAGACATAAAAGACAATATGATAAGCAAACTTAGGAGATCGCATCTCTTAGGTACTCCCTCCCACTTCTCAGACTGGCCAATATGACCAGAAAGGACAATGATTAATGTTGGAAGAGAGGTGGGACACTAATGCATTGTTGGTGGAGCTATGAAATCATCCAACCTTTCTGGAGAGCAGTCTGGAATTATCCCCAAAGGGCAATAAAAATGTGCATACCCTTTGATCCAGCAATACCACTACTGGGTCTATACCCTAAAGAGTTCATGAAATCAGGTAAAAACATCACTTGTACAAAAATATTCATAGCAGCCCTGTTTGTGGTGGTAAAGAATTGGAAATTGAGTGAATGTCCATCAACTGGGGAATGGCTGAACAAATTGTGGTATATGTACATTATGGAACACTATTGTTCCATTAGAAACCAGGAGGGATGGGAATTCAGAGAAGCCTGGATGGATTTGCATGAACTGATGCTGAGCGAGATGACCAGAACCAGAAGAACATTATATAATGGCAATATGGGGGTGACGATCAATCTTAATGGACTTGCTCATTTCATAAGTGTAACAATCAGGGACAATTTGGTTCTGTCTTCAATGGAGAATACCATCTGTATCCAGAGAAAGCCTTGTGGTGTTTGAACAAAGACCAAAGACTATTACCTTTAATTTTAAAAAATCTGTTATAGTATTATATAATTTTTCTATCTCTTATTTTTTTACCTTAAGGATATGATTTCTCTCTCAACACATTCAATTTATATCAATGTATAGCATGGAAACAATGTAAAGATTAACAGACTGCCTTCTTTGGGGTAGGAGAAGGGAAGTGAGATTAGGGGGGAAAAATGTAAAATTCAAATATAAACGAATAAATAAGAAAAAAGAGGTAGAGGAAAAGAGAGAAAATGCCATAATAGGAAATAAAATCTTATTGACAACTAAAATCATGACTGTGAAGAAAATGAACTCACCCCCAAAAAAGAGGATGGTATGGAAGAATGGACTAGAAAGAAGACTCCAACCACATGTTATTTGCAAGAAACACACTTCAAATAAAATGATTTAAGATGATAGCCTGGACAAAGTTTCTTGTACTTCAAATAAAAAGAAATAAGGTGTGGAAATTATGATCCCAGTCAGGGCAAATAAGGTTAAAAGAGACAAAAAATGAAAAGCATTAAAGATCATAGCATCATATCAACTCAATATACATGGACTCAATGGCATAACATCTAGGTATTAAAGGAAAAGTTAATTTAGCAACAAGGAGATAAAGATGGTAAAACTATGGTTTATGATTTCAATATACCCTTTTCAGACTTAAACAAGTCTTACAAAAAATTATATAAGAAAAAAGTAAAAGACCCTAATAAACTTTTATAAGTCAGATATGACATACTTCTGGTGGATTATACATACATTTGTATGTATAAGATTATACATATAGTTCAACTTTGCACTTTACTTTTAAAGGTAGAGTAGAAAAACCTCATAAAATGCAGGAATGTAATATATTCTATACAAAATTATAATAGACATTTGAGGAAAAATTAAACAAAATCTAAATAATATAATACTAAAGAACATATAGTTTGAAGCACAAATCCTATAAACTATAGATAATTTTATCAGAGAAAATGACAATGAGACAAAATAACAAAACTTTGGGGATTCAGCTGAAATAATTACTCTTATTACTTACTACATCCAAACATTTTCATCAACAAAAAGAGAAAAAGCAGATCTAAATATAGATAAGCAACAAACCAAAAAATCCTATCTAAACACAAAAATAGGGATTTAAAATAACAAAGAAGAGATAAAGACAATTGAAAATTTTAAGAAAGCATTGATTTGTTAAAAAAAAAACACACCAGGAATTAGTTCAAGAGAAACAGTAAAAAATATTTTATCTAATTACCTGAAAATAAAACTAATAATTTCAAGAAAATGGAAAAATACTTAGAAAGTATAAGCATAATATGCAGATCAACAGAACAAGAAACAGAAATTTTAAATAACTCAAATTCAGAAAAAGAAATTGAATAAACTATAGATGAAAGAAGAGATATCTAGGATCAGACTGATAGAGCTCACTTGTAAATCTAACATTCAA
Organism: Macrotis lagotis; assembly: GCF_037893015.1. Classification (NCBI taxonomy): domain Eukaryota; kingdom Metazoa; phylum Chordata; class Mammalia; order Peramelemorphia; family Peramelidae; genus Macrotis; species Macrotis lagotis. The sequence goes on from NC_133666.1 coordinate 168,434,126, forward strand.
AGAAAATTTACTTCATTATTACAAAATTTATTTGCAAAAATAGAGAAAGAATACATCCAACCAAACTCCTTCCATGAGATAAATATGGTTCTTAAACTCAAACAAGAGATAGAAAAAGCATATATGGAAAATTATAGTTCAGTATCTTTAATACATATTGATGTAAAATACCAAATGAAATATTAGCAAAGAATCTATAGAAACATATTAAACAGATGACAAACTATATCCATGTTATACTTTTTTCATGAATGCAGAATTAATTCAACATTAGGAAAACATAAACATAATATACAAATAATATTAGAAGATATTAATTAATACTAAAAATATTTTGACTAAATGCAACCCTTTATCTTAAAAACACTAAAAAGCATAGAAATAAACGGACCTTTCTTTATCATATTAACAGTACCTATCTAAAATCAAGAGTTATCTAGCTCTTTTGTAGTGGCAAAGAATTAGAAAATAAGGGCATGCCCATCAATTGGGGAATGGCTGAACAAAGTATGATATATGAATGGGATGAATTGTTCTGTAAGAAATCATGAGTGGGCAAACTTCAGAAAGGCCTGGAAAGACTTGCATGAACTGATGCTCAGTGAAGTGAGCAGAACCAGTAGAACATTGTATACCTTAATAGCAACATTGATGATCAACTCCTCTCAGTAGTTCAGTGATCAAGGACAATTCTAAAAGGCTTGTAATGGAAAATGCCATCCCCAGCTAGAGAAAACTTTATGGAGTCTGAATGCAGACAAAAAAAAAAACAACATGCTTTTTTCATTTTTTAAAAATTGTTTTATATTTTTCTTTTTCTCATGGTTCCACTCCCCATTTAGTTCTGATTCTTCTTTTACAACATGACTAATATGGAAATATTTAACATAAAATATTTAACACATGATTGTACATGTATAACCCATATTAGATTACTCACTGTCATAGGGAAGGGATGGAAGGAAGAGAGGTAGAAAAATATAGAACTCAAAAGCTTACAAAAAGATGAATGATGAAAACTATCTTTGCATGTAATTGAAAAAAAATAACATTTAAAAAAACCAAGAACTATCATTATATGGAGAAACACTAGAGACCTTTCCAGGAATATCGGGCTAAGACAAAAATATACATAGCCTTTATTATTATTTGATATAGTTTTAGAAATGTTAGCTATTGCAAAAAGTAAGATAAAGAAATTGAAGAAAAACCAAATGCAACAAATAAATTAAAAAATAATTTTCAGATGACATGATTTATTTGAAGAGATTTAGAGAGTCAAATGAAAAATTAATTGAAACAATAATTTTGGTAAAGTAGAAAGATATAAAATAAATCCACAAAAACCATCAGAGTTCTACTAACAAAACCCAGCAAGGAGAGAGAAAAAAAAATACATTAAAAATAACTATAAAATGTAAAAGATACCTGGCAGTCTATATATAAAAACTCACTTAGGACTTAACATGAAGACAATAACAAAGCCCTCTTCTTAGAAATAAAGGAAGACACATAAGTGGGAAGATACTAATTTCTCATTCTCCATGGACTGTGTTAATATAATACAAATAAAAGAACTACCTAAATTAATTTACCAATTTAATGACATACCAAATTACCAAGGAGTCATTTTATAGAATTAAGAAAATAATAATGCTGAATGAAGTGAGCAAAACCAGGAGAAGAACATTGTACACTTGACTAGCAACATTGTACAATGATCAACTGTGATGGACCTAGCTATTCTCAGCAATACAGTGATCAAAGACAGTTCTAAAAGATCTGTAGTGGAAAATATCATACACATCCAGAGAAAGAACTATGGAATCTGAATGCAAATCAAAGTGTACTATTTTCACTTATAAAATGTTTTTTGCTTTTTTCCTTTTTGTTATAATTCTTCTTTTTTACACATGACTAATATGGGAAGATGTATAACAAGACTGGACATGTATATTTTATATCAGATTACCTGCTGTCCTAAGATGGGGGGAGGGAAGGGTGGGAAAACTTCGTAAAAATGAATGTTGAAAATTACCTTTACATAAAAATCAGAAAAATGAATAAAATAATAATTTTCATCTGTAAAAACAAAAGGTAAAGAATTTCAAGAGAAATAATAAAAATAAATAGGAATGAAGAAGAGGCCCAGATAGTACTAGATCTCAAACTCTACTAAAAAGCAATAATCATCAAAAAACATTTTGGAACTGGTCTAAAAAAATAAACACAGAAAGGTTGATCAGTGTAGCTGATGAAATAAACCAGATCCAATTGCAATCAAACATAACAGCATTATGCTCAAAACTCCCAAACAGACCAATTATTGAGATAAGAACTCCTTATTTGGCAAAGCTTCTATAAAAATTGGAAAATAGTTTTACTGAAATTAGGTTCATACCAACATTTCAAACAATATAACAAAAGGATACATGACATAAGTATAAAACATTATATCAGAAAAAGTTAGAACAAAAAAGGAAATACCTTTCAGTTGTGGATGGGAGAAAATTCTTAACTTCATAATGAATAAAGCTGATCATTAAAGATAAAATGGTCAATTTTAATTGTTCATAAAATTGAAAAGGTTTTGCACCAAAAAATCAATATGTTTAGAATTATAAGGAAACAATTCATGGAAAATTATTTATAGCAAATATCTGTGATATGGAGCTGATGTTCAAGGTAAATTGGGAATTGATATAAACATAAGAACAAAAACTATTTTCCAATAGGTAAGAGGTCAAAGGTCAATAGGTAATATGAATAGACAGTTTTCAAGAAAAGAAATGCACATGACTAACAACCATATAAAAAAAAAATCCTCCAAAACATTCAAAATTTGAGAAATGCAAAAGAAAACAAATCTGAGGTTTTCACATTCAGTGGATTTGCAAAAAAGACAAAAAAGGAAAATGGCAATTATTGGACAAGCTCTGTGTGCCTGTAGTTAGGAAGACTACAGTTCAAATCCAGCCTCAGATTACTAACTGTTACCCTGAGCAAATCACTTAACTCTTTTTTACCTCAGTTAGAACTATTATGTTAAAAATGTGTATGTGAATACTTAAAAATTAAACATGCTATTTGAAATTACTTTATGATTCCATATTTTTTACTATCCTTTTTCTGGCCATCTTTGAATATGAAAATGCTCATATTTCTTGATCTTATCAAATTAATAATAAATTAGAAGAAAACAATCGACTTCAGAAGAAGGATGTCTTTTTTGACAGAAAGAAAATGGACTAGAGGTGTATAAGGAGATACTTTGTTTGCCTATATTTATTTGTTACAAATAAGGGAAGACATCTCTTAAGGGAAGACACCTCTTATAGGAAGAGAGAAGGAGTTGGATGGTAGTGATAGTGATGAAAAAACTAAGAGAACAATCAAACAATCAAACAAAGACAAGAAAGCAGAAGGAATGTCAGATAGGGGCATAAATAAACAGTAGTTTTAATACCATCATGCAAAATTTAATTTAATTTAAAATAAACTGAACATGACAGTCCATGGTCTTATATACAATCCTCATTGTATATAAATTTTCATGTAAAGTTTATTATATACATTTTAAATACATTTTTAAAAACAGAGTGTGCACAGAACAGGAAGAGTCAGACCATAGGTCCAGTTCTGCCAAGCTTGACTTGGGTCCTCATTTTCCTATTGCTTAGGCATGAAACCTTCTCTTAGTTCTTCTGTAAGACCTTCCTAAGAGTACTTTCTCTATTGATACTATGGATAGTATTCTTACTAAACTTGTCTGACATGGCACCCTACCTTGTTATGGAAAGAACAAGCTGGTTCCCAGTCAGAAAGCTGAGGACATTTTTTTCCCCTACTAAAGGTTCAAGTTTTGGCTCATGTGGATCAGGCTTAGTCATGGAGAACCTGGCCTTTAAAGAGATTAGTTAGGTTCTTTCTTATTAGTTCTGGCTCTTTATGGCCCCAATTTGAATCCCTGGATTGAGGTATCAGAGTATCCCCAAAAGGGATCAGAAAGTTATTCAATGAACAATGTAAATCAAATATAAGGCAATTATTTTTTTCACACAAAAGCAATGTTTGAACACAAAAAACTCATGAGGGTATACTGACAAAGATAAAATATGAAGCCCATTACTCTTATAAGAGGAGGTTTATATTAAAAACATCAAAACATGAAACCTTTTGTGGAACTGCTGAACAAAACTCAGTTCTATACTCTGCAAAGAATTTTCCTAAATCTTTTGGGCATTCAGGGAGTTGTTTTTTAGATTCATTCTCCTGTCAGTGATCATATTCTCTAAGAAAAGGTATAGTTGCAGAAAACTCCTACTGTCAGCTCTGACTAAGGAGCCCAGGAACTTCTGAGCTCCTCAGTTAGTCACCCCCACCCCCAAATTCTCATCTCAGGTAGCCAGGAACCCAAGGTCAATGCATGACTCCCTTAGACAGCACAAGAATAAGCAACCATCATACCTCCCAGGAATAGAAGTTTCTCTTTCCCTCTCCTTATCACCTCTCTCTACTTCCCCAACATGGGAAGTCTTGGAAAACTGCACACTACACATATAGGAGAAAATAAGAGCAGGAAGAGAAGCTGACTCCCTTTAAAGAAAACTGAGTGGGAAGCTCCTCCTGGTTCAGTGACCATACTCTTTGAAACTTCCACCTCTCCCCTGCTGTTGTCATGGGGAACAAAGAATCTCAGTCCTTCAGAGCTGAACACATGTCCCTTAAAGTGACCATGAGAGCCCGGTTTATTAGCTCAACTTTGATTATACTCTCCTCCATGTTAAATATTTACTATATCTGGAGAATCAACTGGGTAAATTTAATATATTTGTCCATATTTTCAACTCTAAAAAGTTATCTGGGGATTTGGGAAGTCTCAATCAATATTCTTTTTTTTTTTTTAGTTAGGTTTTTGCAAGGCAAATGGGGTTAAGTGGCTTGCCCAAGGCCACACAGCTAGGTAATTATTAAGTGTCTAAGACCGGATTTGAACCCAGATACTCCTGACTCCAGGGCTGGTGCTTTATCCACTGCACCACCTAGCCGCCCCTCAATCAATATTCTTTTCAGTTCTTCCCCAATGTCTTACATTAGTTTCAACAAAGTCATGGGACAGAATATTCATTGACCTCTTAAATACCATGTAAAGAGACCCAGCCATCCTTTCAGCACAATTCTTAGTGAATTCCACAATTAACAGCCTTTGCAAGGGTTCAGACCTATTATAGTTAGTAGGGCTGAAGATTACAATTTTCCCCAAAGTTATGCAAATTCGATAAATAGCTGACATTTTACAAAATTGATCATGGGTTATTGTCTGGCTAGTACTTATAGGGTCCATTCCAATCCCAAAACAAAAATTCACATAAAAGAAACAAGTGTAAATTTCCCCAGTGGATTCTTATCCAAAGCATAGGGCAATCTGGGATAGAAGTACAGGGAAAATCTTTCCAGGCTTCACTGCAATATCTATGACACCCCCAAAAGGGGTCTGAACTCATCACAAGATAGTCAGGTTTAGTTCATAAAGAAAAAAATTCATATGAATCTGAAACATGCAGAGGACCCTCAAAAAAGTGACTTAATACTTGGGGTTGATTGGAATCAGCCCCAATCCAGGATAAGGTCACCAGACCTGGGATATAGAGTGCAGCACCCTCTTTTTGGCAATGAGGTCAAGATAACAAGAAAAAATCTGACTCCTCTTCAGAGGCTGGGTTCCCCTAGGACTGAACCCCATTCAAGTGATACCAGAGCTAGGGCACCCATCCTCTCCAGAGCCAAACAATTGTTTATAGATAGGAAACCCCTTCAGGATCTAAGGTGCTGATTCCAATTCCTTTTTAAGATCCTCATATGTCTCAGGGCTCATTTGAATATGTTCTTTTTCAGGTAGGCTGGCTTGTCTTTCCTTTGGGTGAGTTTGGGCCTCCATGTAGATTGCCCTACACATTGAAAGGAATCCATTAGAGAAAAAAATAAATATCCTAAGAATTTCAGGGATCCTGACATAGATTTTTGTTGAGGCCACCATTTGAACTATTCTGTGCATTGACATGGGATCAACTGATGAAAATGTATGCATTGATCTATTTGCTATGAAAAGCCATGGAAGAAATTTTCCACCTACATCAGCTGGGTTTCTCATCTGAAGAAGGGGGGGACAACTTTTAATCAATCCATGTTGATAGAGGTCCATGTGATCTAGGAGCTCATTTGAGCCCAAACTTTCACTTTGAAAGGGAAGGTTGTTTTTTTTTTTCTTAATATTAATTTTCTTTTCCTAGTTATTTGATTTGGGGTAGACTCAGCAAGTACTAGACAGATGGTTGACCTATTATAAGGTTGATAAAATGTTAGTTGGTTATTGAATTTGCATAACTTTATATTTGGTGGTATGCTTGTAAACTCAGACCCAGCAGCAATGGTAGACCTGGTAAATGCAAAAGTCTGCTAAACTGTGGGAATACCCAAGCATTTTGCCAAATGGGAAGGGCAGTTAGGTGGCACTCTAGAACTTTTGCCAAGAAAATCTCAAATAGGGTCATGAAGGGTCTGACACAACTGAAATGACGGACCAACAGTGCCAAATGGATTTTTGTTTAGATACTTTATATAGTATTTTGGAAACTATTAATGGTTGTTCTATGTGTGCTCCATGGAAACATTTTATGGCAAGACACCTGAAAGACTAATACTTCAGCTCTTAGATTCCCAGAGGACTTTCTAGAGTTAAGAATGTAGATAAATGTGTCAAGGTTCCCAGATAATTCAGTGAGGATACCAAATATTTGATGTGTGAAAGTGTAATCAGGCGATCTTCTAGTAGTCCAGCTAGAGTAAACCCTTAGTGTGTGGAGCATGCATGAGCCTCCTTAGACATTTTCAATGCCCCACCTGGTTCCCTGCTGAAGAGCTTACCCTTAGGCCAAACAACAATTCCCTTATCAGTCCTTGGTTTCTTTTTTCTTTTTTGGAGGTAATACAGCTAATAATGTGTCTGAAGCTGGATATCCCTTGGTTTCCTTGGTTGGGGATGGGGTAGGAAAATGAAGCAGAAAATCCAAGAGCCTGGAAGAAGAGCCCACTCAGTATGTCTCAAAAGGAGGTGCCTTCTGGCATGGTCTGTTCCTACCTGTGGAGTGTATGGATTATATAACTCTTCTTCAACCTCTTCTAACTCCGTATCTCCAGTAGCTCTGATGGCTTCTTGAGTATGGTAATGCACAGAGATATTGTATAGGTGATCCTTGAAACTGGACCTCAATTCTCTGGCTGCCTTTTTTATTTTTTTTTTTCCCCTCTGAGCGTAGGTAACCAAATAATGATCATGAGAAACAGGCACTTTTCAAGAAAGGCTCTCTGGAGTTTGGGAGTTCCTGGGTTTTTCTAACAGAGTTGACTGACAGCAGAAGTTCTCTAGAATTATACTCTTTCAGAGAAGATGACCAGAGAAGAGTGAAGTCTTAACTTCCTTGGTTTGTCAGAAGAAATGGACCTTGAGGGAGTTGCCCAGATAATGCAGAGTGGAGGTGAAGGTGAAATTGTTGTTTGGTGGTTTAATGATTTAAGTATCAACCTCCTGGGAGAGCATGATAAGAGTTATGGGCAACTGCTTTATGTTTTAAATCTTTTTCAATGAATGCTTATGAGTTTTTCATGTTTTCACGATGCAATAAACAGTTCTCCTATACCCAGTCATATTCTAGAACCACCTTTAGCTGATGGCTAAATTTTCAGTGTTGAGTATTTACACCTTGGAACTCATCAAATGCTACAAATTGTACTCAATTTATTATTTTGTGAAAATGGAGAAATATTAGTAATGCAGATTAAGTTTAAAAATGGGTCATGGGTACATTTTTTTTTTTGGAGAGCCAGTATTTTTCAGGACAATTAAACATTTACCTGCACATCACTGTGCATGTCTGATCTACAATGAATACTTTTCTGTTCTGTTTTGAGTAAACCCTAGTTTGCCTTGAGCCAAATTCAAACATTAAATCATTTTCCCAAGACCTCAGGCTGGAAGTATAAAGACAAAAGATAAGAAAGGACCTAACCCCTCTTTTAGTATCCAAGTTCCCCTTTGATTGAACCCAGGATTTGGGGCCCTTAGTGAGAAAGGATGCCTCATTTCCTCTGGGCCCAATGTATTATTTTTACATTTGCAAAGAGAAGAGAATTGGAGAGAGAAAGTTGGTGGTAGGGGGAGGTCAAGACTAGTATTGTTTTGTGGTAAAAGGAATGAAATGTCATCCAAAAGGGAAAGGGGTAGGAAGTAAGGAGGTTAGGTTCAGAGAGAGAGAGACAGAGAGAGAGAGAGAGAGAGAGAGATTTGTTTCCTTCTCTTCTACACTGAAAATGAAAGCCCAGCTTCTGGAGCAAGGAAGGAGCTTTGGGGAGATGTGGTGAATGTGGCTTCATCTTCTGCCTGCCTCTCAGGCCTGACTGCTTCTCATGGATGCCTTTCCACTCATTCCTCAGAGTCCCATTTGCAGTCTTTTTTTTTTTTTTGACCAAGGGGAGGAGGGGAATAGCAGTGAAGTGGCTTTTACCAGTGCTTTAGGATGGGTAGAGGGCAATGTCTTGATAGAAGTCATGAGGTTTTTAGACTAGTACCTTGTTCAGCTTCCAGAATTTAAGCCTGTTCCTTCCCTGAAGACATTTCAATAGTTCCTCTTCCCAATTCTTCCACTCCCTTCCCACTCCCAGCGTAGCTGCCCACAGGAAGAGATCATCTGCTCTCTCACTCTTGAGGCCCCTGAGCTAGAACTCCACCTGAGGAAAGCTGAAAAGCTCATTAGAGCTGGTTCCTTTCTTCCATGTTTACATATCTGACTTTCACAGCTGACATCTTTTTTTCCCCCTTTCAACTTGCCCTGGTTTCCCTTCTGTTTAGAGTCTTGAATCCAGGTGATGCCTGCAAAAATGATCAATCCCAGAGACTCAGCTAAACTCCAAAGCAGCCCTGAAATGAATGCTTTCTAATCTGGGGGCAGTGGACTGATTGTTTCAGGTCGCTGTGAAAACAATTGAGGCCTTAAGAAATAAAGGGTCATGCCTGGTCACTGAGGAAAAGGGGGGAAAACTAGAAGCCAAGGGTCTTAATTGCTGGCCTGCCACCCTCTTTGGGGAGTGGGGAACATCAGGGGAAGAAGGAGGTGTTCAACTGTGCCCCCTAGGAGTGACCCCCCCACTCCTGGAAGGAGGGGGGGCAGCCACCTCTGGCCTCAGGCTCTCGCAGCCTGTCCACTTGGCACTCAACTGTGTCCTTTCCCATTCTTTTTCTCTGCTCCCTCAGCTTCATCCTAGTAGCCTGTCTGCTTTCCCCTCCCCCCACATCCCTCACTTCCCTTCTAAGAATCCAATCTGTTACCTCACAAAGCCTTGTTTGTTTGCTTTCTCTGCCGTGCTCCCTCCGGATCCAATGTCTTTCTCTGCTACCTGATGGGCCCCAGCTTCCTCTCCAATGCTGTTTACTGTTCCTACATTGTCCCAGTCTAATGTGCAGCCAGCCAGCTGTGGGGGTGAAGGGCTAGAGGGAGGGAGCAGAGAGGAAGGGGAGAACAGAGGGGACAGGCACGAGGAAGGCAGTCATTCCAAGACGACAGATTTTCCCAAAGCATTCCTCAGTACCAGTCTCGGATGCTCCTTAAGGGGCTCACTGCAGCCCTTGTAGGAGCAAAGACAACAGGGCTGACAATGACATTCGCTGCCGAGAGCCTGACATTGAACTCAGCCAGTCAGAACACAGGGCGTCTGGGCGGGTAGAATTAAGTGCTGTCAGCACTAGGGAGAGAGAAGGGGGAGGGGGTTGAGAATTAGGGAAGGGAAGGGGGGGTGAAGCAGAAGCAGCCCCAGCACTAACAGCCAGTTAGTCAGCTCCCTCCCCTTCTCTCCTTTTGTGCAAAGATGTGGTGGAGTTTTTTTTTTGTTTGTCAATCAAGCAGATTGTTTTTTTCCTTCCCAGCAATCTGATTGTCGCTGCTGGTATAAGATAAGGGATTGAAATGGGGCCATGTGGCATGGGTTTGAATTTAGGACCCTGAAATTAGGGAGCAAGTATCAAAGGAGGCAGAGGAAAATGTCTGAATTCATTACCCTCACCCACCTTAGGCTATTCCAGGATACTACCTCTCAGCTTCCCGCTTCTCTCTATATAGTTGATCTTTCTGCCTTAGGACTCAGAAAGCTCAGGATGACTTCCTCTCCTCTACTGGCAGGGCTAGCTGTCCATTAAATAGAAGATTCCAGGGCAGGAAAGGTAGACTTTCCACCCTCTCACTTCTACCAGTCTCTTGTCTGCTTTCCTAAGTAACAAATACATGTTTCTCTCATGTTTAACCATGTGAAAGTTGAGCATTGGTGGTGGTGAAGGGAGGCAGAGGGGTGGGAGTTGTGGTGGTAAAGCTGGAGAAAGAACCACTTTGCAAGGGTATCATCCAGGGGAAAGCATACTCAGTAATTGGACATAAGGGTGTAAATGACCACCATTTGCAAATAAAATTTTCCCTTGGCTAGATCAAGACTGATTAACAGTTGATCTGGGCTAAAGCTAGAATTTCTGTAATGAAAGAAAAATGATTCCAAGGCACTGATATTCTTGCCTCATTCTCTTCCTGAGGGGACTCAATGATCTCTTTTCTCCATGTACACAAGGAAACAAACAAACCAACAAAAAGATACCAAAGACAAAACCCCTCATATTACTCTCCTTGCAGACAAGATGGAGAGCTGTGAATTGGATGATATATATATAGTTGAGTGGATCAAAAACCGATTGAAAGATCAGACTCATCAACCTGGAGGAAGTGTTCCAAGGATCTGTCCCTGGTCCTTTGCTAGTCAATATGTATGTATATGTATATATATATATATATATATATATATATATATATATATATATATATATATTATATATATTTTTTAAATCAGTGATTTGTATGAAGACTTAGATTGTATGCTTATCAAATTTGCAGGTGATTCAGAACTGAAAGGGATGAATCATCAAGTCAGATCCAAAAAGAACGCAATAGACACAATGAGCTGAATCTAATAAGATAAAATTTAGGATTACAGATTTAGAGCTGAAAGGGGCCTTGGAGGTCATCTACTCCAATTCCTTCATTTTTTAGATCAGAAAGCTGAAGATAAAGGAAGGAAAGAAAGAAAAAGAAAAGAAGGAAGGAGGAAGGAAGGAAGGGAGGAAGAGAGGAAAGAGGGGAGGAAGGGAGGGAAGGGAGGAAGGAAGGGAGTGAAGGAAGGGAGGGAGGGAGGGAGGAGGGAAAAGAAAGAAAGAAGAAAAGAAAAAACAAAGAAAGAAAGAGGAAGAAACAAAAAGCTCTGGGCTAAGTGCCTTATAAATATTATCTCATTTGGTCCTCACAACAACTCCAGAAAGTACTATTATTTTGTTTTGTTTTGTTTTGTTTTTAAGACAATGGGGTTAAATGACTTGCCCAAAGTCACAGTTTTAGATTTTTTTTTTTTTAGTTTTTGCAAGGCAATGGGGTTAAGTGACTTGCTGAAGGTCACACAGCTAGGTAATTATTAAGTGTCTGAGGTCAAATTTGAACTCAGGTCCTCCTGACTCCAGGGTGAGTGCTCTATCCATTACACCACCTAGCTGCTCCAGTAGGTGCTATTATTATCCCCATTTTTTTTTTTTGATGAGAAAATCAAGGCACAGAGATTATGTGACCAGGGAAACACAGTTAGTGTGTCTGAGGCTGGCTTTGAAGGTAAGTCTTCCTGACTCTAGGCGCTATCCACTTTGATGGCTATATGCCTCAGGTTAAGTGTCTGGCCCAAAGTCACACATATAGAGTAAGTGACAAAGCTGGGTGTTATATCCAAGTCTTTTGACTCCAAATCCATTTCCCCCCCACTTCACAATACCACAATGCCTCCTCAAGAAATCTGATGGGAATAAAGTCCAACACCTGAGTTCAAAAAAATTCATTGCCAAAGAACAAGATGGGAAAGAAGCTTGGATAGTTCATGCAAGAAAAAATAAAAATCAAAGACTGGGGAGTTTTGTCAGCAGTGGGTCAATAAACATAAGTGCCTACTAAATGGCCTACTGTGCTCAACACCAGGGATACAAATATTAGTTTCATAGGATAAAATCAATTAAAAAACAGACAACAGTATGGCATGGCAGTCATAAAAGCTAATGTGATTTGGAATGGGGGGACCAAAGCTCTGACTTCATGAGCATAAGGAACTTCATGGGTTGAATGCCATCTCCCAGTGCAGACTTGGCATCTGATCTACATCTTATAAACTTAGAGAATAGACTTCCTGGAACACAGAGGAAGGTTAAGTTTTGTATAGGTCATACAAAACTTGAACCCAATGCTTCCTGTAGCTGAGGGTAGCTATCTAGCTATTTCATCAGTCATTTTCAAAAAGTGGCCTAAGTGGGGCAGCTAGGTGGGGCAGTGGATAAAGCACCAGCCTTGGAGTCAGGAGTACCTGGGTTCAAATCCGGTCTCAGACACTTAATAATTACCTAGCTGTGTAGCCTTGGGCAAGCCATTTAACCCCATTTGCCTTGCAAAAAAATCTAAAAAAAAAAATGTGGCCTAAGGTCCTTTTCAGGAGTCCACAAAGTCAACATTCTTTTAGTATTTTTATTTTTATTTCTAATACAGTATTAACCAATGTTACCCACAAAAATGAAAGCTCTTTATTTAGGGATCCTGTGTCCAAAAAGTTTGAGAACCACTGCTCTTTGCTATCTTGCTTTTCTGTGTGGGGGCAATGAGGTGGCATAGTGGATAGAGCACTGGCCTTGGAGTCAGAAAGACAGGAGTTTGAATTCAGTCACAGACACAACTCTTACTAGCTGTATACCTTGGGCAAGTCACTTCACATTGAATGCCTCACTTCCAGGGCCATCTCCAGTTGTCCTATGCAAATCTGGTCACTGGACCCAGATGACTCTGGAGGAGAAAGTAAGGCTGGTGATTTAGCACAACACCCCTCACTCAAATCCAGTTCATGTGCTCATCATGGTACCACCTCCCTAATGTCATGGTCTTCTTCAAGAATGAAGGACAAATATTATTTCCATATGATCCTGGGAAACATGAACTGTGTCCAGAAAGAGAAGTGATCACCTTTCTGTACTCAATTTGCCTTAGACCAGATCTAAAGTCCTGGGTTTAGTCCTGAGTACTCCATTTTAGGAAGGACACGACAAACTGGAACTCATCTAGAAGAAGACCAAGATAATGAAGAAATGGGATACTATGGTGTACAAGGTTTGAAAGTAGGGACTGGAGCTGTTTAACCTGAAGAAGAGAAGACTCAGGGGGGGACAGACAAAAGAGCTGTCTTCAAGTATTTGAAGGGCTGTCTTGTGGAAGATGGATTAGATCTATTCTGTTTTGCCCTGGAGGCAGAACTAGAAACAGTGGATAAAAGTTGCACGGAGTCATTTTTCATGCTTGATATAAGGAAAACCTTACTAAGAAGTAGAACGTCCAAATGTGGAATGGGCTGTCTCAGGGAGTAGTTGGATATTCATCCCTGGAGGATGGACCCTTTATGATATATTATAGAGGTAAATGTTGGAGTGATGGCCTCTGGAGTCCCTTCCATCTCTGAGATTCTAAGATGCTATCCTGCAACCTAAGGCCTTCATGGACTCTACTCTATAGAGGTACAGAAATTCACATAGAAGCACAAACTTTCCATAAATCCTGATTTTCCCTGGGGATCCAAAGTGGCTATATTTTGTTATAGGACTTTTTGCCTCCAGCTATGGGTCTTTTTGGTTTGGGTGAATGCTAAATGTAGGAAGCTGAAGTTGAGAGCTCCTTAATTGAGCTAGGGGAAGACAGTGGATAGAGGTCACCACTGAAGTGACTGCATAATCCTCAAAGCCCTTATTTGTCTTTGTTTAATTAGCCTGTGCTCAGGGATAGGGGACAGGCATCACTCTGGGGGAGTAAAGCCAGGAAGGGGCTATTCCTGTTCATATTGTACTCATAAGCCATAGCTCAGAGTTTAGGCTTCAAGAGTGAGATTCACTCGATTAATTTTGCTTTGGCAAAAATTCCATTTTTATTGCTATTTCATGCCTTCAGCATAGATTTTTCTGTGCTCATCTCAAAGAGATAATAAACTGATTCATCTCTTGACCCCTCCTTTTATAAAAAAAAATGCTTTCTTTCTTCCTAGGCCCTGCCTTTCTCCTTCCTGCTTATTTTACATAGGTCAAGAGCCCAAAGGGAATAGAGTTAGACTCCTGTGTATAGGTAAGGATCATGCTTGATATTCTCATTAATGCTGGGGCAGCCACAGTGGTTGTATCTAATGGACTCCTCTTTCATTTTGAAATCCAAGGTGTAGGAATAAAAAACACAAGGCCCAGTATGCTATGCTATCCAACTTTCTTCATTTTTGGACTAGAACACAGTGGAAACTTCTTTTCTAGGAATGACCAACAGAATTTGGTTAATTCTTTTTAGATTTTCCCTTTTCTGGAAGCCTCTTTCTTTAATCCAAAAAAAAAAAAAAGATCATTGTAATCCTAGTTAATTTAATAAAATAATTTCTATTGTAGCAATGCTGATTTATATTAAACATTTTACATTAGCAAATATATAATAAAATGTAGTTAATACTTAATAAAGAAATAAAATGTATATGATAAATTACATATATACTTGTATTTACAAAACATGTTCATATATTGCCTCATTTGATTCTCATAACAAAGCTAATGAGGTTAGTGCAAATATTATCACCATTTTGCAGAAAAGGAAAATGAGGCTCAGGGAAGTGATTGATTTGTCTTTCACACACTGACCTGCCACTGAACTAGGGCTAGAATCCAGGTCATCTGACTTCTAAGTTGAATGTTTTTTTTCTATTTTACCATATTACATGCATGACCAGGAAAGGTGAGTTTTCAAAATGACAGATCCTGGATACATTACTAGTCATTATTTCCAAGATTCCATTATTTTAATTTCTCTTGTGTTCTTTAACTCTCCAGTTCATGGGAACCCCAGTCAGGTAAGGGTCAATTCAATCCCTTACTCCCACACCTTTGTGCCTTTTGTTCTATACATTCTTTCATGCCATTAGTAACTTTAACCTAACCTCCTACTTCATAGTTGCCAAGATTCTTCTCATCCAAATCACAAAATGGTCTACCTATAGGAATTCTCACTTGATTCAGTGACCATTCATAAAAGGATAGAATCTTTGAGATGGAAGAGATCATCTAAGCTAAACTTCCTATGTCATGCTGGAAAGACTTCTATGACACCTCTGACATGTGCTCATCTAGCTTTTGCTTGAACATTTCCAGTGATGGAAAACTCATTATTTCAAAGGTCAACTCATTCAACTGTTGGACAGCTCTAATTGTTAGAAAGTTCTTATCTGAGAAAAAAAAATTTGTCTCCCTTTAATATCCATCCATTAATCCTCGTCCTATTCCTTTGGAGTCATATAGATTATGTACTCCCTCATCAAATAACCCCAAAACAAAGACAAAGCATTTAAGGAACTTGGGTTTTGGGGTGGGGGTCCCCCACCACAGGTTGAGGGGAGCATGATACAATACTTACAAAGAAGTAAGTACAAGATAATTAGAGAGAAGGAGGAATCAAAGAGATCAGAAAAGGCTTTCTATAGGAGGTGAAAGATGCTATGAATTCTAGGAGGTGAAAATGAACAGGCAGTGCATTCCAGGCATTCCAGTTCAGAGAACAAGTAGACAGTTTTGTTGAGATAAAGTATTTGAAAGAAGGTAACATGAAAAGTTTGAAAAGATAGGCTAGAGGCAGACTGTGAAGAACTTCAATTATTATGCCTTTTTCACTTTCTCTAAAGATTTGGTTACCTCATTAGAGTCACTGCTACCCATGGGCATGTCATTTGTTAAAATACATGTGTTGTTTATTTTTATCTTTTCTCAATTACATATAAATTTTTTTAACATTTGTTTTTTAAAAATTTTGAGTTCCAAATTTTCTTCCTTCTTCCCTCTCTTCCCCCATCCAGAGAAAGAAAGCAATTGGATATAGATGACATGTGAACAGTCATGCAAAACATTTCATCATTAGCCATGTTGTAAAAGGAAAAAAAAGGCTCAAGAATAATAAAATTTTAAAAAAGAATGCTTCAATCTGCATTTTTCATCATAAGTCCTTTAGATCACTGTATTGACGAGAATAGCTAAGTCACCATAGTTGATCATTGTACAATATTAATATTACTATGTACAATGTTCTTCTCTTTCTACTCATTTCACTTTGCATCAGTTCATGTAAGTGTGTGAAGAATTTTAGATGATAAACAGAGGAATTTGTATTTCGTGCTAGAGGCAATAGGAGCTACCAATAATTTTTGAGTAGTCAAGTGAAATAGAATAATCTTGCCTATTCTTTAGAAAAACAATTTTGGTATCAATATAGGTTGGAGACTGAGGAGATTGGAAACAGATCAATTAGAAAGCTCTTGTTCAAAACAAGAGGTGTTGAGGACCTCAAATAGGGTTAGAGTTTGTCGATGTCTTTTTTAAAAATATGATACAGGCAAAAGAGAAAACAGTATTCTGACTATCATAGAAGTCAGTAGGATTCTGACCTTTTATTTCAGAGTTCTACTTCTATTAATGTTTCCCCAGTTTATATTAACTTTTTATCAGTCAATATTAATTCATATTGAGTTTTCAATCAACTCAAATTCTGAGGTCTTTTTCATCAGATTTCATTTCATTCAAATTCAGATTTCATTCATCCTGTACTTGCATATTAGTTGATTTTTAAAAATTAAAGTGCATGACTTTAAATGTATTCCTATTAATTTCATTCCCTTAGTCTCAGTCTATCAATCTGTCAAGATCTTACTGAATTCTGATTCTGTTATCCAATCCCTTACCTATTCTTGTAAATTTGTGTAATCCTTCTATAGCTTCTTCTAAGCCTTTCTTACCCCACCCCTCCCCAATAACTGTTCAACAGCCATATCTATCCTCTATTAAAAAAATTTAAAAAGAATGCAGAATTTAGGCTAGCACTTCAGAAATCAAGGAATCCCTAAATCTAATCACAACAGGAGGTAAAGGAACTGAAATCACTGTCACCCAGGTCCTGTTTGGCATCATCCATACCCCATTAAGAATTTCCTTCCCCCAGAAAATATCTTTCATTCTGAGAGTTCTCATGGGCCATCCTTTGAATGGTTCTGTGTTGGAAAATATATATGCCATCTCTCCATCCCTGTAGAATTGAGATAAGTTGATTTAACCCCAGCCAGGAAAACATTTCATATGATGTCCTACCTCAGGCACAGGGTTCCTTTAAAGTCACCTCTCTTTGAATCTTTCTTTAACCTAACCCACACTAAACTCCCTTCCCTGAACTCTGGTGTCACTTAGAATCTATGTCACACAATTCCGCTCATAATTATATACTGCCATGCACTGTTCTCTAATTGTTTCATATGTGTTCCTCATGTCAGATTGTATTTTCCTCAAGGACAGTTGCTACGTCTCCTCCTATTGTGTCTCTCTCCCTATTCCCCTAGTCCTGCCCTTCCACCATAGGATAGAATGTGGCATTTAGTAGATTCAGTAAATAGTTGTGTATTGACTGGTGGAAGACAAGGAGTTGAGATTCACTCAGTCTTACCCTTTAAAATCTGATTTTTACAAACCAACTTCTAAGTGGGAAAAAAACCAATCTACCCCTTTTGACTCCACTGAATCTCCCAACATCCTGCAACTGAGATTCTCCACCAATGAACTTTCCCCTCAGGAACTATCACAATCAATTAATCAACAAAATCAATCAATGAATATTTAATAAACCCTTACCTTGCACTAGATACTGCAGGAAACACAAAGAAGTATGGATGATATAAATCTGTCCAAAACAGAATTCATTCATTCATACAACTATAAACAATGCACTTGGAGGGCCCAAATAAATAATTAAGAAATAGACCAGTGCCTGTCTTCATTGAGTTTATAATCTAAGGGGAGGAAGCTAGATGGCACAGTGGATAGAGCATTTAGGTCTTGAATCAGGAGGACCTAAGCTGAAATTTGGCCTCAGACCCTTGATACCCTACTGTTCCACTGAGAGAGAGAGAGAGAGAGAGAGAGAGAGAGAGAGAGAGAGAGAGAGAGAGATTGAGATTATAATCTAAGGGAGGGAGAATAAAGGATAAAAAACACATAAACCTCACTTATCCAAAAAAGACTATAAACTCCTTGAGGGTAGAGAGTTTTTTTTAATTTTGTCTCATTATTTGGCATCCTGCTTTGAACATAATTGGCATTTAATAAAATACTTATTAGATTGTTTGCTATACAACTATCCAACAGTCTAACCTGCTGAGATATGGCAAAATTGAAAGTCATAAGGGGTAAAAAAAAGAAACAATCCATACCTTAGAAAAGTTTCTAGGCTTAAATAGTTTAATTTTATGAAGAGACCAGTAAAACAATGGGCATAACTGAAAGGTACAAAATGAATATATATATTTTCATCTGAATAAGAACCCAGAAGGAGTCTAGGAAGTGTTACTAGCTGAATCAAGGCAGATGACCTTAAGTATGGAAACCATTATTGGGGGAACTTGCTCTGAACCAGAAAGCATTGTTGAATAGGAGAATTTTGTTCTCTCCCGGCTCCTGCCTGGAAGTGATAAACTTCACAGCTGAGATTCTAAGGAAGCACAAAAAAGGAGATGCTTCTGCTAACCCTAGACTAAGGGTCATTGCCCTAACTCAAAGAGTACTGTAGCATTCCATCTAACAGAGTCAGTAGTGAAAGACTAGATGCCCATCAGAGAACAAGCTCAGAGAGTCCTGTGGATTGACCTGACCAGCAGAGATGGAGAAAAGCTCAACAGTTGAATGATCTGCCTGTTACAGCCTATCCAGCAGCAGCAGTAGCTAACCCAAAACTACTGGGCCTATTTTGACAGCAGCCAAACCACTGATTGGCAAAATAGCCAAGCAATCTATTTGACCAGCCCAGCAGCAAACTGAACTGTCACCTAAGACACCATTCCCTGCAAGAAATCAGCGGGGGCGGCTAGGTGGCGCAGTGGATAAAGCATTGGCCCTGGAGTCAGGGGTACCTGGGTTCAAATCTGGTCTCAGACACTTAATAATTACCTAGCCGTGTGGCCTTGGGCGAGCCACTTAACCCCATTGCCTTGCAAAAAAAAAAAAGAAATCAGCCCCTTGCTTGGTAATGAGCAAGTGTTGAACAATGGCATGACATCACTAATACCATATTCTGCAGCAACATTTACAAAGATTCTCCCGAGAAAGAAGGCACATCAAGGCCCTGCAGTTCTAGAGTTGTGAGTTGCTGTGGCCACATGTTCCCTAACTGCATACCTTACTGTCACTGTACTTTAAGTTCATATCCACTCCTCAATGTACAGACTCAATGTGCATTTGTAGGAAGATTATACCTTTTGGGGGAAATACTTTGTAACTACAGTTTTTGTTATGACATTTCAGTCAATATCTTTGCTAAAGAATTGAGTCTACTGGCTGATTGTTAAGCAGAAATACACTAGTGGGGGCTTATAAGTTACAGTTAGAATAGTCACTCACAGGTTACCCTTAGAACTCTAGAAATATTAGTAATGACTTCTCTCTGGTGACCCAAATTCCCAGTACTAGTGTAAATTAGGGAGTGCTACGCATACAGCAAATATATAACTATAATATTATAAAATAGAATAAACTAAAAGCATTAAAGAGGCATAAAGTGCTCTACAAGATTGGAGGGAAAAAGATAATTTTCTCCTGGGGGGAATCAATGAAAATTAAAGAGAAGAGAGATATTGAGCTAAGTTTTAAAGACTGGGAAGGATTTCACAATTCATCTTTCTTCCCAAACTGTTTCTCCTTCTGACTTCTTTGTCTCTGTCACCACCATTTTGTCAGTCACTCAAGCTCAGACTTCAAAGTCATCTTTTAGTCTTCTCTTCCTGTATTTCCAACTACTTTTTATAAGTACTATTACTCATCCATTCAAAACCTTCAAATGACTTATCTACAAAATACAGTTCAAACAGTAGTCTAGAGTTCAAGGCAAAACTGGACATGCTCCTTAAACACAATCTTGTTGCTTTCTTGCCTCCATAACTTTTGCTCATGCTATTCTTTCTTATTTCGATATTTTCCTTCATCTAAGTCTTCAAAATTCTACCCATACTGGCAAAGGCAAATGATACTTTCTTCTTCAAATCTTTCCCAATCTCAACAACTAGATGTGGTTTGTTTCACTCTAGCAGACCTCAGTAGAATTTTTGCATTTCTTATGACTCATACAATATTTTGAATTTTATTATATTCATTTGTACATTTGCTTAATTACTAGACTAGACCATAAGCTTTTTGATGATCGGAACTGTATTGAATTCATTTTTATATTGCTCAAAGTGCCTCGTGGATTGCCAGGCATATGTTTTTGAATATTTAACTAAATTAAGATATAGTCCCTGTTTTCAAGAAACTTCTAAACTAGTTGGATAGGTAAAAGATGCTTGTATAAAAGTGCTGGAGTTAAGATGATGTTCATTTAAATATAACTATATGGTTAATAGTTACTGGACAAGTTATTTAACCCCTCTTTGCCTCAATTTCCTCAACTACAAAATGGAGATAGTAATGCACCTAATTTGCAGGAAGGATTATTGGGAGAATCAAATGAAATGCTTACAAAGTCCTGGTCCTTAGCAGGAAATATATAAATGCTTATCCCTTATCTTTTCCTTGGGAAGAGAAAAATATTCCTGGGAAAGTAACTGAGGCAGTATTTGATATATGTAAAATGAATGGATCAAAAATAGAAAAATACTATAGGAATCTGGAGAATGTGGGCTTGTCAGGGGAGGTTTCATGATGTAGGGGAGTCTATATTTGGGGGCTGGAGGATGGCTAGGGTTTAGTTAAGTAGAAAGCAGAGTAAAAATCATTCTAGATTTAAAAAAACACCAACTATGAACAAAAGCAGTGTTGGGAATATTCAAGATATGTCTAGGATATGTGATAAAAATCAATTTGGCTGACATGGATGGCTCCTCTAGAGGATGAGTGGATAATCAAGTTGGAAAGGTAGGTTGGGGACAAACTATGGAGGACATAAATGCCTAATGGAGGAGTTCAATGATCTTTCTGACTCTCCCACAATGACAATATCTCTCCAGCAATCTCCTTTCTTCCCCCCCCCCCCACTTCAAATCTCTTCCCCAAAGTCAACTGTTTTAGAGACAGCCCATACCAGGGAACTAGACAAAATGAAATTGTATCTAAACCTCATCTACTGCTTTAAAGGGTACCAGAAGATACAATGGACTAGCCTAGAAGTCTAGAGGCTTGGATCCTATATCTTTCCTTGACTGAGACATCATCCACTCAAACTACCAGCCTATTTCCAAAAGAATTCAACCATTACTCTTTTGCTTTTGAGCATCCATTTAGCATTTAGTTTTCAATTCCTTGACATCAAAGAAATGCCCCACTACTGTGCAGATAATGCTCCTCCAAGGTCACCGGGTACTGTGCCTCCAAATCGTGTTTCCAATTGGAAATTTTAATTTCCAATTGTCAAACTCCTTGACCTTTCTGTAATTTTTGACACAGCTGACCACCTCTCTTAAAATTTTCTTTTCCCTTGGTTTCTATGATACTGCATTTTCCAGCTTTTCCTTCTACTGTTACTCCTTTTGTCTCCCTGTCCTTGTCCTGCCCTTCTTTTAGGTCAATTATAAATGTTTCCTCTAGGTGCTCTGTGTGTGTGTGTGTGTGTGTGTGTGTGTTGTGTGTGTGTTGGGGATGTGGTGGCAATTGTCTATGGGTGCTGGTAAATAGGTATGAGATTCTCTGCTCCTTTTGCCTAAGTTGTACTTTCCTGCTTTTCCAAATATTCAATTCTTACCTGGTCCTTAAGGCCCAGTTACTACTTCCTCACAAGTCAGAGCTGATTTATGCATCCCCCAAATTTTGTACCTCTCTTGCTGTACCATAATTATTTGTATATGTCTTATCACCTCTTTGAGGCTGTAAGCTGCTAGAGGGTAGGGATTTGCCTTATGATTTGTATTCCCTAAAGCACCTAGCACAGTGCTTTGTATATAATAAATGCCCAATAAAATTCTGATGAATGACTGTGCAAGTCTCTCATTGATTCAATGTAGCCTTAATTTTCCCTTCTCTACTCCTCAATCTTCTCCGTCCAAAAAAGGGCACTGGTTTCTGCTGCTTGCTTATTACACAGAAAATTATGCAGATGAGCTTTAAGGATTTTTCAGAGAATGAAGCTAAATATGTAAAGTGCTTATTTCACCTGGAAATATTAGTCTCCTAACTTATTGTGATCTATCTTGTGGACAAATTTATACCTATAAATTCACCAGGTAAGAAGAATTTGTGACTATGGCTATTTGCAGTAAGAATATGAAAATGTGTGTATGTATGTGCACATGTATGTGCATATGTATATGTGTGTGCATGACTGTATGTGAGTATGAATGAGTAAGAATGTTTGTGTGTGTGTGTGTGTGTGTGTGTGTGTGTGTGTGTGTGTGTGTGTGTAGGGGGTAAGATTCAACCAGTCAATAAACATTTTGAAGCATTTATAATCTTCAGGGAGCAGGGCATATAAATTCCAAAGTGACACAATCCCGTCCTCAAAGGGTTTACATTCTGATGGGGGGGGGGGGGGGAGGTAGAGAGGGATGCAACATTGTAGAGATAAGTAAATATAAGAGAGATACAAAATAAAATAAAGTGATTTCAGAGGAGGCACTACCAACTGAGGAAATCAGGAAAATAATGCTTGAAGGAAAGAGGCCTGAGCTCAGCCTCAAAGGAAGCTAGGAGGTGAAGAGATGGAAGTGAGAAAGGAAAGTGTTTCTGGAATGAAGATAGATTGTAAAAGGGCTCAGGGAAATGAAAGAGCAAGCCCAGCAGTTTAACCAGAATGGGTTTATGTGAAGGAGAGCTATGTGCAATAAGCCTGAAGAGGTAGGCTGTAACCCCAAGAATTCTGAGGAGCTATGAAAGCTTCCAGAGATAGGGAATGACACATTCCAGATTAGGTATGGTTAAATCCAGAGAAATAATCATTTTAAGCCTGGCCTTACCTCACCTATCCAAATGAATCTCCCACTACTATTCCTGCAAGAGCTTTCCTATGTTCTAGCATGACCATTATCTCTTCTGTTGAAGGCCAGGTTCATTTATGCTTCTAAGTCCTTGCGCTTGCTCTTTTCTCTACTTGAACTATCCTTTGCACCCCTCTCCTATCAATTTCTTGAGCTTTCCAACTCCTCCATGAAAATCCTTTTCATTTGACCATGAGCTCTGTCTTCCTTGTACTCCTGTAGAGCTGAGTTTCCACCCAACAATTTAATTTGGCTCCCAGAACAGCACAAACCTGTGGAAAGAGTCAGAAGGTCCTGAATTCAAAGGCCAGACCAATCATTTACTCATTGAGTGACCACTCTACCTCTCTAGAACCAAGTTTCTTCCTCTGTAAAATGGGAGTATAGGGCAGTGGAACTAACTAGATGACTTCTAGGGACCTATAAGATGATAAATTTATCTCCAGCTATTCGGTTTCCTGTTGTTTCTCCTCTTCTCAATCAAATTCTAAGTTCCTTGAGGGCAGAGACTTAATTATATACTTCCCTTGTATCTCTCCCAGTGCCTAGTACAATGGTTAATACAAAATAAGAATTTGTTTAATGAACATTGAATCATAGGGAAGTAAACTATAGGATTCTCCACTGAAAATCTATTTCTTTGTTTCACTTGTGGCAAGAAGGTGATCCTGGGTTCTAGAAGGTTCTGCAGCTCTGGAAGATGCTGAACTGTATTTCTTTGAGAACAAGTTCAGAGAAGTTCCTCACCAAAAAAATAACCTATTTAACTGTTCCTTGAGGCAAAGTAGAGGTTATAATCTACATTGGTTTAGGACCTACTCACATTGATGGGTACTCAATGAAAATTTTCACTATGAATGATAATGGAGGGGTTAAAAAAATGTCAGCAAATAAAACCAAGTCCTTTATCAACAAGCATCATTACAATCATGGATCTTCTGAAATTCTGTAGTACTTGGCCTAACCCCTCCTACTTATACCACTCCCTCCATTTATAAAGAAGTAAATTGAGGTACAAGAAAGGAGAAATGACTTGGTTACATGGTTTGTTTGCTCTGATACCAGAAACCTTCTGTGCTCCCCCCTTCCCAGCCTTTGCCCCAACCTTGTGAAACCTTTATCTCTTTGATGCCCTATGTTCTAGCTCCCAGGAATTGCAGTCTGATCTGGCTATTATTTCCAAATAAGCCCTTTCCTATAGAGGGTGAAATGATGCTGGTATTAAAGCCCCCTCCTCTTACATCCTGTGGGTGCTGCAGGTGACTGCATTTCCAGACTGTCAGTCAAGCATATCTATTCCCAGAAACTGCCTAGTGAGCTCTGCATGATGGGCCTTTTCTCCTCCTCTTCGAAGGCTGTCCCACCCTTTGTAACTAGAAAAGCCCACCCACAGTCATCCAGCCATCCTCCCTCCAAAGGCAGCAAGAAAGGAAGAAGGTTGCTCTAGGACTGCACTTGTTTGCACAGAAACTTGCAAATATGAATGAAAACAAAGGAGGGAGGGGAGTAAAAAAAAAAAAGGCACAAATACAACCAGACCAGGCCCCTAATTATCCCCCCCTGAAAAGAATAATACGCCAAATTATTTTAAAAAGTAATTTTCCTATGACATCTGAGAGGTCCCAAAAGCTCAGTCGGAGCAAAGAAAATGTATTGTAAACAGATGCATAACCTTTGAGATTTCTATACACAGATGGTAGAAAAAGAGAGAGGGAGGTGGAGAGGAGAGAGAGAGAGAGAGAGAGAGAGAGAGAGAGAGAGAGAGAGAGAGAGAGAGAGAGGTGGAGAGGAGAGAGATGACAAGGAGCTTGTTTTGGAGCCTGTGTAGGGTACTTAAAAAGTCAGGTGCTACTGAGTAGTATGGAAAGGATGCTGTCTGTGGGGACGAATGTAAAGGGCCACTGTGCTCAGTTTCTGAGTCTAGGATGTGAATCCAAGGGGTGTGTGTGTGTGTGTGTGTGTGTGTGTGTGTGTGTGTGTGTGTGTGACGTATGACTTAAAACCCTTGACTTTAAGGGTCGGGGAGTGCAGGAGGATTGGGAGAATCTTCTAAAAAACGTCTCCGGAAACAACAGCTCGCCCTAACCTGGCCAGCCTGGCTGGAACAGCTCTCTATCTGTCTTATCTCCATTCCTGGACTCTAAGAGCCCGGAGGGCAGGAAGCGCAGCATCAAATTCGTCTCCCTCTTTCCACAAATGTGCTCCGGCCGCCGCGGGCCTGCACCACTCTGTGGCTGCTTTTTACCATAGAAATGCAAACGACATTGTGGAAAACAATCGGGAAGGCGCGGACCTCTCCGCTTGCTCTCCTTCCTTCCTTCCCGCCCCCTCCCTTCACCCCCTCTGCTTCCCGAAGCTTCCAAAAAAGACACGAAGATCCATTCAGAACATCATGGCTTTCTCCCGCCTCAGCCGGAGGCTTCGCACCGAGCGGCGCCCGGGCCGGGCCGTCCCCTCCCGCCTCTCCCCAGCCCGGGCCCGGGCTCGCGGCCTGGGCCGCCTCCCGTCCATCTTGTTCCGCTCGCCCGGCCCCCCTCCACTACGGGGGTCACAGCCCGGGCTGCGGCCGGGGAAGGGGCCGCCGCGGGGGGGGCGCCATCGCGGAGGGCTCCGGGGCCGCGGGCTTCGCGGGAGTCGGGAAAAGGCCGATTCCTCCCCACCGCGGCTGCGGGAGGGGGAGGCGCCGGCCGGCGCGAGGTGCCAGCCCCCCGCCCCCCCGCCCCCCGCCCCCTGCCCCGCGCCAGCGGGAGACGGGGGCGCCCCGGGGAGCCGCGCCGACCCCGCAGCCGCCTCCGCACACGCGCGCACACACACACGCGCGCCCCTCGGCGCCCCCCGCCCCCGCCCCCGGGGCACACAGACACGCAGACTCCTCTCCACGCGCCCCCTGCCACCACACGCCCACCGCCGCAGCGCCCCGCGACACGGCACCCACCACGCACGCCCCCCGGGCGCCCCGCTCCCGCCGCACCAGCGCCGGCAGCACCCCGGCCCCGCGCCTCACCTCTCTCCTCTCTCCGCGGCTCCGTCGGTCTCAGGCCCGTCCTAGGAGGCACAAAGCCCGGCTGGGCAGGGGTGGGTGTTCCGAGGGGAACGGCCCGTCCGTCTCCCATCCATTTAAGAAACGTCAACAGTCCTTCCCCCGCCCTCCCCTCCCCTCCTCCTCCTCCTCCTCCTCTTCTTCCTCTTCTTCCTCCTCCTCCTTTCCTTTCAGCAGGATTTCTTCCGTTCAAAAAAAAAAAAAAGAGGCAGCCCACCACCGTGGCGGCCGAGACCACCCCTCGATCCACTCCCACTGGGGCGGCCGGGGCGCTCCGAGGGTGGAGAGGGGCGGGCTCGCGGCAGACTGACAGGCTGAGGACCTGGTCACCCCTCAGCAAAGCCCCCGTCCTGGGGGTGCGGCGAGTGGGAACGAGGCACCAGGGAGGGAGAGGGAGGGAGAGCCGAGACGGAGGGCCAGAGAGAAAGGGGGAGGGGAAGAGAGGCAGGGAGGGGGAGAGGGGAGGAGGGGTGGGAGAGACCGAGAGACCGAGACACACACCGAGAAGAATGGAAGAAGGAGAGGAGAGAAAGTTGGAATCCTGACTAGATGCTGTAGCAAACGCACTCACATTGCCCTCAGGGGACAGCCGGGTGGTCTGCCCATGCCCCAACAGCACCATCTGGTGGCCCCTGCCTCCACTACTTTCCTCTATCCCCCTCAGGCTTGTACCCCTCTCCCCCCCTTCTATGACCTTCCCATGTTCAAGAGGTCTGACATTCCTTCATCAGATCCTAGTCTCCTTTCCTTCCACCACTTCCTAGGCCTTCCTCCTCCAAAGCCTATTTTTAGTCTTTCAAAGGGCCAGCCCTTCTTTCCGAGCCTCTTGAGTATTCTGCCCAGGCCATTTCCCCTGCTCAGGCTGCACTCTGCCTTCTTTCCATCCTTTTTTTAAAAAGTTTTTGCAAGGCAAATGGGGTTAAGTGGCTTGCCCAAGGCCACACAGCTAGGTCATTATTAACCGTCTCAGGCCGGATTTAAACCCAGGTATCCACTGTGCCCCTTTTCCATCCTTTAGTGCAGCAGTTCATCACTACACTGTTCTCTGTTCTCAAATCCCTTGTCCTTTGGGGAGCATATAGACCTTGCCAGATGGCTTCCATCATATGACTTTTGTACTCCTAGTTCTGTGCTGCTGAATGAAGCTGGAAGAAGGTAGCACCCCCTTTAAGACTATAAATGCATGTTTTCTAATCACAACTGGTCCCACCCTGAAGTAAGGCAATCCTTTTTTGTACCTCCCTAATTGATCTTCTTTCCTGTTTCCATATCAGCTGCTCTAAACTTCCTCCTTTTTCTTCAGGTCTCCCACTCTGTCTTTTTCCTGATGTCTTAGTAGCAATTTTACCTTTTACTTTACTGAAAAAAATTAAGACCTTTCATTGGAAGTTCCTTCTTCCCTTACAAGCTCTTGATGTCATCTTCTACCATTTTCCTTTACTCTTTTTTTTTTTGCAACGGTTAAGAGGCTTGCCCAAGGCCACACAGCTAGGTGATTATTAAGTGTCTGAGGCTAGATTTGAACTCAGAGACTCCTGACTCCAGGGCCAGTGCTTTATCCACTGCACCACCTAGCTGCCCCCCTTCCTTTACTCTTAAAAAGGTATTCCCTCTCTTCAATTCAACCAATCCTTCTTCATCTACCCTTGATTCCAAAACTTCTTGTCCTTTCCAGTAGATTTCTCTCCATTATCATCCCTCTTCTCTAATCTTTAATCTCCCCTCAAATTCACAAAAAATCAATATCTGCATTGAAGTTACTACTAATTTCTCCACTTCCACTGTCTCCTCTCTTTCCTCTAAACTTCCTGAAATCTGAATTGTGATCTCAGCATTCAATTGAAATTGCTCTCTCTAAAGTTAGTAATGATCTCTTAAATGCCAAATCTAATGATTTCTTTTCAATCCTCATCCTTCTTGTCTTTGATGTAGCATTTAATTCTGTTGACTACCCTCTCCTTAATACTCTCTTTCTTATAGGTTTTCATGACATTCCTTTCTCCTGATTCAAACTTAGTCTCTTTTGTCATGCCCACTAACTGGGACTAGAATCCTAGCCTTTTTTTCTCTTTATACTTTCTCATTTGGTGTCCATATCAGCTCCTTTTTGTTCAATTATCATCTTAATGCTGATATCTCCCAGATCTATACATTAGCCTTAGTCTTTTTTCCCTCAGCTCTAGTCCCAAAATACTAAAAATTTCTTATTGGATATTTCAAATTGATGTCCTAGAGGCCTCTCATACTCAACTTGTCCTAAACAAAATTCATTATCTTTCTCCCAAACCACGACTCTTTCAGATTTCTCTGTTTGATATCTTGTGGTCTAGACTATTAAGCTCCTTGAGGAAAGGGATTAGATCTCATCCAACCTTGTATCATTTCTCATAGCACCTAGCACAGGCTTACATGTAAAAGTCATCTAATAAATATTTGTTGGATTAATGAATGATTAACTCAGTCTCTTTATTACCCCCCAAACAAAGCATGCTCTTCTGACCTCCAAGAATTCATTCATGCAATGAATGCCCTTGCCCCTTTCCTGGAATGCCTCTCCTTTCCAAACCATATCTTGCTAGCAACTGCTCTGATACTGTCAAAAAACATCACAGTCCTTCAAGTTATCCAGGTTCAAAACCTCTGTGTTCAAAACTTCACCCCTTACTCTCATTCACCCTTCATATCCAAATAGGTGTCAAATCTGTCATTTCTATATTTTTCTCACACACACACACACATATGTATGTATATATCCCATTCTGTTTACAGTCATTACACAGTCATCACTCGAGTTCCTCATCACCTCTCACCCAGATTATTGAAATAGCTTCCTACTTCATCTCCCTCCCTCAAATCTCTTTCCTCTCCAATCAGTCTTCCATAAAGCAATCAAAGTGATTTGGCTAAAGGAAAATCCACAGGCCTGATCTTTCATTTCTATGTCTCCCCATTGCCATTAGGTTCACATGCATAAATTCTTCTACCTGCCATGTGAAGCTTTTCACAATCTGATCCCATCCCAACCTTCCATATTTCTTCCTATTTGTTTAGTCTTGCCAAGTCTTTATAACTCCATTTCTTCACAAAGATACTGTAATAGTTTGCCATTTCCTTCTCCAGCTCATTTTAGAAATGAGGAAACTTGAGACAAATAGAGTTAAGTGACTTGTCCAGGGTCACAAAGCTAGTGTCTGATGCCAAATTTGAACTCAGGAAGATGAGTCGCCCTGACTCCAGATCCAGTGCTCTATCCACTGTGTGTCCTTTCTTTACATTATTCCCACCACACTTTTAATCTAGTCATACTGACCATCCACAAACAAGATGCTTCTTTTCCCATCCCTCTGTCCTTGCAGTGGCTATCTCTCATGCCTGGAATGTGCTTCCTTCTCACTAGAAACCCTGGTTTGTGACTTTGTGACTCACCTTGTGTCGCTTTCTAAATGAAATTTTTCTTTCCCAGATTCCCCTCAGCTGCTAGTGCCTTCCTTCCCCCCAAAAAATCTTTAGTTTATCTTTGTATGTGTATATATGTATATGTATGTATGTATAAAATTACATACTTGCATAAGTACATGTCATCTCCCTCATAGAATATAAACTTCTTGAAGGCAAAGACCGTTTCACTTTTCACCTTGTAGCTTCAGTATTGACCACAGTGATAGAATGCCTAATTAATGTTTTTCATGCTACCTAAAATCTCTAGGCCTGTCACTTTAATATCAATAATCTTTTGGTTCTAGGACATGAATTGAAAATGAGTGTCACACAGACCAATGGAGAATTGGATATAAGTTCATATGGGGGACAATAGGACTAAGCACAGTGAATAGAAGAAGGGGAGAGTGGTACGCCCAACTAGTTCTAAAGGGGGGAAAATCACTCACTTTTAAGTAAGTTTAATCTGCATTATTGACATTCATTCCCTCAATCAATAGTCAATAAACACTTTTTAAATACCTACTATGCAAGTTCTGGGTATACAAAAAGAGGGAAAAGATAGCAAAACAATAAATAATAATAGTTGACTTTCTTGAGCAGTATGAGCTGACTTCAGCACAACCTGGGAAGGGTGCAGCATATAACTAACAAGGAACTTCAAAGAAGCATAGGAATACTGGCTATGGTGAGACAAATGTATGACTGAAAGAGAAGATGGGCTGATCCTATGGAGAGGGTGAGAAATAACAGATGGCTATTTGGAGTGCTCCTTTGGCACCCTCAGTATATCAAGAGTAAAGCAAGGAAAGCCTCTGGCACATTGACTGGACCCCCTGTGATGAACCTCTGGGAGGACAAGAGTTTGGTAGAATGGACAGGCACAGGCTGTCTTGTGATTTGCACACTGAAGGTGACATCCAAATGGATGAGATCATGAGATCCATTTGGGAATTTGAGGCAGGATGAGACATTGAAAAGAGACTTGAATGCCAAGCTGAAGAGTATAAAATTGCTGAAGCTAGAAATGGGGAATCATTGAAAGGTTTTAAGCTTTGGAGTGATGTGGTAAAGTGGTGTTGAAGTAAGATTAGGTTGAGCAAGATGGATTGGAAAGAGGGGCAGAAATTGCTAAGGCTAAAGAAGCCCCTTGACTCAAGAAGGTAGATGAACAACAATCTTGCCCTAGATGCCTGAGGATGCATAAATCCAGGGTAAGGCCATTTCACTTATTTGCTTGGTAAATTATCCATCAGACTTGGGCATTTTCAGTCTGTGTCTGGGGCTGAGAAGAAAGAATATCTTTTGTCTCTCTGGCTCTCTAAAATTGTGGGGTCTGCTCAGCTCTGAGCCCAGTCTCCCTGCTCAGGCCTATTCTTTTTTTTTTTTTTTTAATTTTCAAAGCCCCTCAAAAGGGTTGACAGAACTGTAAACACTGGATAAACCACATGTTAAAAGAGATCAGGGAAGATTCAGGGAATCAAGTTGCTGCCTTGGGGAATTCAGCTTCCTGAGTTTGAATCTTGATTATGCCACTGTTTTTCCCAAAGCAAAGTCTCCTCTATAGGATGCTTACTTAGCTACTAGAGGAAGGTGTCTAGGAAAGGAAAATGTAAAGATTAAGATCCAGGAGATCTGATATGAAAGACCCTCTGTCTATATAATCCCTCGTCCTCTCTGGATGACCCTTTCCCCCACTCAGGCCTGGGTTTTAGAGATGAAAAAGAAATTGTTGAATTTCCCAAGATTTGACTCTATCTTTCTCTCATGAGCATTATAAACCATAACAGGCATGATCTAATTTTCTGGAAGTCCTACAGAATAACCTAAACTTACATTACCTCCAGTCCTTTCATACTTCCCCTTCTCTTACCCACATTTCTAGAGGTCAGGCACATTCTCGCATATTATCAGTGGAGCGGTTTATATTTAAAGTATTTCAGGTGGTCAAGTTAGGCCAAATTCAAGATTGACTATCTCTGAATGTTTTTGTTCAATAGAATATAAACTCTTAGAGGACAGGGACAGCTGTGTCTCTAGCCCAATGCTTTGGCAGTCAGTCAGTTAACAAACATTTATCAAATTCCTAGTACATTGCTCTAAGGATACAATGAAAGGTACAAATAACCCTTACACCCAAAGAATTTATGTTCTAATGGGGAGACAATAATGAGTCATGGCTCTATAGTTCTTTCAGGTTCAGGCTGAGCTCAATGGTGGTTATCTTCTCCTTTGAGAAACTGTATAAGAAATATGAACCTCCAGCTGCCAAGGTTGGACATGTCCACCTCTCAGGATAGCTGATAGCCAGTCATAGACTGTGGTCAGGGAAGAAACAGAAAGTTAGTAAAAGGCAGCCAGGATCTCAGGCTCATGCAGATAAGCATGTGTTCTTGCTACCATATTTTGAGCTGTGGGTTGTAATTGGACATGGGAAGGATTTCGGTCTCCCAGTGACTGGAATTTCAAAGGAAAGACTGACAGATTCCCAAAGAGTAGAGATGAGAGGTAAATTCATTACTTTTCAAATTCCTCTCATAGTTATTTACTGAGTTTTATTCATCCCTGGGATAAATTGGGAATTTATGTGTCTCGTGTCCTCTAACAGAAGGTGAGATTACATGTGCCACAGAAGGAGCAAAGGCTCATGTACATCTCTGTAGAGCAAAAGTGAATCTGTAGAAAGTGAAGCTGTAGAATCACCCCTGTTATACACTCCCTCTATTAAATATAAGCTTTTCCCCATCAAATCCATTGGTGCACTTTTGTCCATAATATCTAATTGTAGATAATTATCTGAGGATCTGGAAAGGTTCAAGTGTTGTCCTTTGGACTGTCTCTCCCCAAAACCATGCTTTTATACACCAAGTCTCCACAGAGCTCACATGATATTGTTTTTAGTGATCTCTTGAATATCATGCAAAGAGTTCAGGCTGTTCATTTAATTCCAAAATGGACAGTTTTTTTTTTGTTTTTTTTTTTTTGATGGCAGGTCCTAAAACTATTCTAATTGGTGGGCCTAGAGAGTGCCTTTATGCCAAAATACAAAGTTCTATAAATTCAACAGACAAACCATGTTTTACAACATTTCCATAGGTTATTACATGAATGGTGTTTGAAATGTCCTATTCCAACCCAAAACTATTTGGAAAGAAAAAAGAAAAGAAAAGAAATGACAAAAACAAGAAAAAAGATTTCCCTTCCCAGAGGGAAAGTATAATCTCAAATGAACTCCCATAAGATATGGGGTTCTCCCAACATCTGTTGAAAACTTGATGTTAGCTGGAAGTTATCTTCCCATATTCAGGTGGGAAACCAAAATTTCCTGGATAAAAATTCCTCTAATGGGTCCCTGCAGTACATGGGGCAAATCATCAATTTTTCCAGTGGAACTCTGACAATGCATAGGGCAATCCAGGCAGTAGCAATTGAGATAAAATATTTTTAGCAGATTCCTGCAACCCATAAGGCATCTTGTGTCTCCATCGGGTCTCTCTAAGACCATAGGGATTTCTAAATTGAGGTTGGAACACTCAACAATGGGATAAGCAGGTTAGCCCCCAAATAAATCTAAGTCATCTCAGACGAGCTCTAAAACTATCCGGGGCTTCCAAAAAGGAACTTAGCAGCAAGTTTGATTGGAATCACCCTCTCAAATCCCAGGAGTTCTCACATGCACTGCAGGAAGCTTCCACAAGAAAGGGAGCCTTAAAGGGTATGTAATGGGAAAAGTCTTTTAGCATAGGGCAAGGTCACTCCTCCACACTTTTACTTATGGAGTTTGTCTCCTTGTTAAGTCTATCCAGTTTCAAAAAGGCAATCTAGGGTTGGACCTGAGTGTAACAACAGAATCAACATTTTCCAATGGGGCTGGAATACCCTCTCCCACTAAGAATGTCTGAGCTCTAGGCTATGCATAGTGAGTTCAGTTCTGAGGGAGCTTACCCTCTAAATGTTGTTAAGGCTCTTTTAGGCTCTGGCTCTTTTTCACCTCTACCATAGGTTGCCTCCCAGGCTGGAAATTCCATCTAAATAATCATTGTTTGGTCAACTGTGTTCAAGGAAAAAAAGACAAAGAAGAGGAGGTAGTCAGGGACTTGAGATACCAATTTAGGACCACCTAGGCTAACATATGCTTTTGTTTCTGTGTACCAACAGCTGCCATAAATACCAGGAGAGAAAGGAAACCCTTTTACTTTTTCATGAGAAAGAGTTCTCCACATATTCTGTAGGCAGGAAAAAGAGAGCAAGAGTGGAGATTATCTCTACATTTAAAATCTGAGTGGGCAAATCTTCCTGGTTTAGTGTCCAATCCTCTTCTGATGTATTTCCCTTCCTCTGTTGCCATCACAGGTTCCAAGGGATTCCTTTGTTAGTCCAGAGCACTAAGTCCTTCAGTGCTAAGCATGAGTCCCTCTAAATAGCCAGGGAGGTCCCTCTCATTCTCCATGGGATAGACTCTAAAAGTCTATCACCTCATATGCTTAAGACCAAACCTCACTACATGGATATATTACTAAACATTCAGAATCTCTCTCTTTCTCTCTCTATGTCCTACTGGGGAAAATCACCTTCCCTTTGTGTTAATCTGTTCTCTCATATATCATTCCACTTACTCAGATTTTGAGGGGGGGAAAAAAAAACATGGTAAATAGCCACTTAGTTTAATAGCTGATTTAAATTACATAGAAATACAAGTGAACATTAATAAGAATAAAGATTCTAAATGCAGACTGTAAGGAATGACTACAGTCAAAGGAACAAAATATCTTTTTCTTCTAAGACCCCCTATTCCCACTGGTCACAGGAGGAACAGGAAACAGAATGATAAAATGAGAAAAGGGGAGATGAGGTTTCCCAGGG
This sequence comes from Macrotis lagotis, assembly GCF_037893015.1. NCBI lineage: Eukaryota > Metazoa > Chordata > Mammalia > Peramelemorphia > Peramelidae > Macrotis > Macrotis lagotis. Next base: position 168,468,636 of record NC_133666.1, read on the forward strand.
CAACACTCCAGGGAAGAAAAAAACAACAGTGAAGTTATAGACTGAATTCTACGCTTTTCATTGAGTACATGCCTATTATTTGGACTTTCTCATGTTCCTTGGCCAGCTTTGGTTCACCCTGCTCTGATTTGCTTCTTCTGGTCAACACCTTGTTTGCCTTCTGATACCCCAAATCCTGCTGTCCTTGGCTGATTAATATTGTTTGGTGATCCTGTTCACGTATCCCAGAAAACAAGACCTGCAGTTTCCTTATCAGCCTGGAAACTTATAGCCTTTGGTTCTCCTGGATCTCAGTAGCAAAATCTCTGGGGAAAAGGTTACATAAATACAAGGTAATGGGGCATGGGGCACTGGGGATATCAGGAACTGCCTAAAGTAGGAGGTGGCATCTGAAATGAGCTTTGAAAGGGACTAGAGCTTCTTAGAGGTATAAATGAGGAGGAAGTGCATTCTAAGTACTAGGAACATAGAACATAGCGTGTAAGGAACAGTAAGAAGACTATTTTGGCTAGTCCAGAGAGTGTGTAAAAGGGAGTGATATAGTATTAATAGGGGATGGTGGGTTAGAGCCAGGTTGTAAAGGATTAGAATTCATTTTAAAGGGAGTTCCCATCCAAAATGATAAAAACATAAAAGACTGGGTGCTAAAGGAATAGTAAACTTTTCTTTGTAAAAATATTGTGCCAGTCAGTAGAAACCCCATACTGCTAAAGGCTTAGGGAAAATGTCTTTTTCTTCCACAGAGGACCCAGAGCCTTTCTTTCCTTTGGTCTTAACTTGCAAATTGTCACTTAGTTCTCTGGTCTCCTGCTATTTGAAGGAGGCAGGATAGAATCTGGGGGCAATTTTTCTCCAAGGTCAGAGAAGATTGCAAAGTAGTTTACAGATTCCTACAAAATCCATCTTCCTAGTCTTGTGACTTCCAAAGCTCTTCCCTGAGGAGAGATTGAATTTGCACCAGTGATTTGGGGGGGGGGGGTTTCAGATAATTCTGTTTATATTTGAACTGTCTCAGGTGAGGTGGGGTAGAAGAGAGGATGCACTACCACCCAGGCCATCAGATGAACAAGAATAAGCAGAGGAGCTGTCACAAGCACTTGACTTTTGCTGCTCTAAAACATTTAGAGTGAGATGCAGACATCACTAGCAACAGTTGCCTAGGCACAACTGAAGAGGGAGAAATAAGAGGGAGGGATGGGGGAGAGAGAGAGAGAGAGAGAGAGAGAGAGAGAGAGAGAGAGAGAGAGAGAGAGATTCAATAAAGCCCAGAAGAGGTCACCATAGTAACAGAAATCAGCTCCACTCTGAGGATCCTGTAGCCAGGGAAGGAGATAAAATGTTTTCTATCGATTGCTGTAGAGAAAGTCATTGGTGATAAGCTCCTCTGAGTCAAGATGGAGCAAATGGGGGGGGGGGGATCTGGGCTATGTGGAGAAGGAGGCTTTAGACAATCAGCCACCCTCTGTTTGGGACTGGAGGAGCTGAGAGGATCAATACTTCATCTGCCTCCCATGTAGGTTTCCTTATTCTCACCAGTTTTTGCATGCATGTCTGTGTGTGTGTGTGTGTGTGTGTGAGAGAGAGAGAGAGAGAGAGAGAGAGAGAGAGAGAGAGAGAGAGAGAGTGTGCATGACTGAGCAGGTGAACTTGGGAATGGGGTTGATGGAGGGAGAGTCCATGAGCATGTCAGAATTTCCAGGAGCATAGCTTTGAGTATATGCAATTGTAATGGTGGGGAACAAGAGTGATGGTAGAACCTGAGGTATCAGAAGAAATGAATCCAGTTCATATCTACTGCTGACTCATTAGGGAACTTTTAGCCTATTAAAAGGCCAAATCTTTCCTTAGTGAAATGGGCATAACAATAACTCTACAGTGTCTCTTTCCTTTGTGAAATGGGAATAACAATGCCCCTACAGTGTCTCTTTATCTCACAGAGCTACTCTGAGAAATCAGTGATTAAAGGCAGAAACAAGGAGAGGGAAAGGGTTGGGGGTGGTGGTCCACAAAGCTGGCACTATGTGTAGGCAAAATAGAAGATAAGCAGCTGCTTAAGACTCAAAATAGAGGCACAAAAAGGTACACTTTTAATATAAATTCATGTAATTTTTAATGCCAGAATATTCTGCTTTCCCTGGCTCTTGGGTATTTCTTTTGTGATAAATCAACTGCATATTTTTCAGGGAAAGGACAAAGCATCAAGTGGTTAATGGAACATAGGCAACATCATTCTCAAACACAATGGGGCAAAATGTTCTAACCTTGCCCATGGTGCACAAATACCTTGTCTCAATTCCAATGTTCAGTACTTCCTTCAGACTGAGTCTGCCTATAAATATTTAGCAAAGTTATCTGTACACAGAACCATGACTAGGGCTGGGTGATGAGAGCTTTGCCCCAGACTGCTGAAATCTAGAAGGCATAGACTGAAGGTATTCAGCAGGTAGAAACAACTCAGCTTAGACTTAACTATCAAGGATAATAGTTAAAATAAGGTGAAACCTCCCGTCGATTCTCTGTGTCCTGAAGTTCAAGGTGTCTCCCCAAGGTCTTCTGGCTGATCTCAATCTGTGGCTTGTATATTTATGGTTCTTATTCTCAGAGCTAGAATTGGTAGTTAATAGACTATATGTATTGTTGATATTTTAAAAAATACAATAAAATACAACAAAGATAAGGCTGTAAAGTCAGCTTTATAAAGACTTTTTTTTCACTTTCAGTACATGTCTATCAGGATTCACCAAGAAGGAAAGCAAGTTGCTGCAGATTCATTAGAGAATGTGATTACTACTAGGAAGGGAAGACTTCCTTGGGAAGGGCTCTGCCCTCACTGGACAGTGGAATGAGCTAAGTTAAGTACCATATGTTGATGCCATTGGACCCCTGATTAATGTTAATTTACTGGACTAGCTGTGTGATGCTGTATTCAAGTGTGTGTGTGTGTGTGTGTGTGTGTGTGTGTGTGTATGCATTCATACTTTCACCATCAAATCAAAAAGAAAGACTAATATCTACAGATCTCTTGAGGACTGAAACCCTTCTCTACAATATCTGAGACATAATGTCAACCAACCATTCCATCAGGAAACACCTATTAAGTGCCTACCATATACCAGACACTGTGTTGAATTCTGGGATTAGAGAAACAAAAATGAAATGATTTCTGCCCTCTAGGAGCTTACATTCCGGGATTTTGAACCAGAAGGAACATCTAAGATTCCTTTTGACTTTAAAATGCCAAAACACCTCTAGCCTATGATCCGTAATCCTTTGGTCTAATCCAACCTCCTTATTTTATGGGACAAGGGAAAGATCCAGATAGGTTAAAGGACTTGCCCAAGGTTACACAGTTCCCAGGTTGTAAGTGACAGAACCAGGGGGCTCTCAACAGAGATTTTACTATCAGTAGAAATCAAGAATCACTTAGCCAGTCAAGAAACTATCTTTTTCTGGCTGACAGATGCAAGAAGATAAGCTGATTCTTGTCTTATCTTAAAGTTTGGATTTTCACACATACACACACACACACACACACACACACACACACACACACACACAAAACACCAAAATGTGCAAAATCCTAGGTCAGATTCTTCTCTTTGATGGAGTCTATTTCCTTGCTCTAGGTCTTATCTTAAACTTCAGAAATTCATTAAATTCCTTTTATAGAAGAGAAAACTGAGATCCCAAAGAGGGAGTTACTTACCCAAAGTAATATAGCAAGTTAGTCAGTCAGAGATCTTGATGCCCATACTTGAAGTATGGTGTATCCCCAAGCCACAACTAGGGTTAGATGGCCGGATCTTTGCCCCAGGGTGCCCCAAAATGGAAGGCACAGTAAAGCATATATTTTTGATGTTTCTTCATTGAATATTTGATGATATTCCTCCTAGAATCTCTTCTGCAGAATGGTGTGATTTGCCTTAATTCCTTCTGGGATTACCAGTCAGTCTTCTGACAGAATTCAAATATCCACTAGCTTGATATACTGGCGCTTTGTGATAGGACAGGACATGATGAGGTTAAAGAATGCCCTGTGAATAGAAAGTGAATATTTTGTAATCTATCTAAGTATAATCTGATTTTGAAGGCTATCTATAGGTCTGCATAATTTCCCCCCTAAGATTCCCCCTGGGCTACAGAGTACCCTTGACCTACCATTTGTGAGAAGATTTCAGAAAGATGCCCCAGATCAGGAACTGTAGGACAACAAACTAGACTAGGAGAAAGAAAGCCTATCTAGATCCTAGACTGCCTTGGGGAGGAGACTGACCCTATATTCCCACTGGATACCAGTCAAAAGTACTGAACAGAGTCAATGATTTGAAGTCCCTGGAGGGTAGTGGAAGAGCCAGTCATAGGAAGCAAACCTGGTTGGTTTCATAGGTGACTGCCAACCCTTTTACCTCCTAGCAAACCTGCTTATCTCCTTTTTGGTTATCAGTCAAAGTAGGTGGGAGTTTGTAACCCTGTTTGGTTATTAGACTTTTGATCTAGATTGCATTTGTCTATCATAAAACCCCCTGGTCAGTGATTCTGATTCTGCTTTATTATTATTCCCAGCTTGTGCAGGAAGGAGTGGGCAAAAGAATACAGAGAGCCATCTTTTTTAATGTTTATCTATATATCAGTATTTTCTAAGCTCCCATAAAAATTGATGGAACTATACTTATAATATTTACTTATTCATTTCTTAAAACTTATTATACCTTTGATGAAATACTACATTTTAATTCCATCATCTTTGTTACTTCAGTTAACAAACATGTAATGTAAAGAGAGAAAGTGCCAAACAAACAGAGGGTGACAAACTGTCATTTGTTTCCACTTTGTGCTATGCCTAAAATTCCTCCGAGATTTCATGAGTGCACTGGTGTTCCTTGAATAGTGAAACCAATAGGAATCTAGGACACAATGAACCAAAAGAAATATAGATTTCAAGGATTATCTTAGTAGCCATTTCAGAAGCCATGGAAATTGAAGACAAAAGAGTTAGAATAAGTAGAATGAGTTTTGGTTCTACATATGTTCCAAAGCTGGCTGCTGTGGTCATGTGACTGCTTTCGCTCCATAATAACATATTTGCTTACTGTGAGTAATATAACAATCTAGTTTTGTGTACCTATTTTATTATTATTTGAGTATTAAATGCATGAAATACTAAACTATCTTTTGTATATTGTTTTGTATATTTAAAACAGTTATTAGGGCAGAGAATTGGTTGTTAATTTATTTGAATCCCAACAGTGAGTAGAGTCAAAGACATATTTGCTCTATGAGAATTGAGCTGGAGTGGAGCTGTAGAATATACTTGTGTTAAATATCTTTAACTTTTTTTAAAAACCATGTTTTTGAATACAGGTTTTTGTTAAATATTTGTGAACTTACTTAGGACTCATTCTGTAGTCCTAGAAAATCCCTATCGCAACTCTCAAGAAAAACCTACTGAGAAGAAAAGCCCAGTCCTTCTTCTGACAGAGCCTGAACAGAGTCTGATATCCCTGTACTGTGAGATGGAGAAAGTCATGGCATTGTCATTCCCATCTAGAATTTGTGTATGTGTATTTGTGTGTGTTTGTATGTGTGTGTGTGTGTGTGTGTGTGTGTGTGTGTGTGCATGTATGGGTGGGTGGGTATTTTCAAACCCAAACCTTCTAGCAGGGGGAGTGGAAGACACCTAAGAGAATGAGAAGCTACAGGGGTGGCTAGGTGGCAGAGTGGATAGAGCACCGGCCCTGGAGTCAGGAGTACCTGATTTTGTTCAAATCCAGCCTCAGACACTTAATAATTACCTAGCTGTGTGGCCTTGGGCAAGCCACTTAACCCCAATTGCCTTGCAAAAACCTTAAAAAAAGAGAGAGAGAGAATGAGAAGCTACAAACTCAGCTATGACTTTGATTCTACACAGACACAGATCGCCAAACCAGAGTACTCTGCTCAAACCTATGCTGTTGGCCCCAGTTATAACCTCTAGGGGGGACCTGGGTCGTTTTTATAATTATCAACTTTTATTTAAAAATCAGGATACACTTTACATACTTTATTTAATCTGGACTATCCTTTTTTAAAAAAATTATTTTTGAATTTTACAATTTTTCCCCCTAATTTCACTTCCTTCCCCCCACCCCCACAGAAGGCAATCTGTTAGTCTTTACATTATTTCCATGGTATACATTGATCTAAGTTAAATGTTTTGAAAGAGAAATTATATTCTTAAGGAAAAAAATAAGGGATAGCAAAATTACATAATAAAGTTTTTTAAAAATTAAAAGTAATAGTCTTTGGTCTTTGTTCAAACTCCACAATTCCTTCTCTGGATACAGATGGTATTCTCCATCATAGCTACCCCAAAATTGTCCCTGATTGCTGGCAGTGACGGAATGAACAAGTCCATTAAGACTGATCATCAAACCCATGATACTGTTTTGTTATATAATATTCTGGTTCTGCTCATCTTGCTCAGCATCAGCTCATGCAAGTCCTTCCAGGCTTCTCTGAATTTAGGGAAACCTGGATTGATCTGGAAATGTTATTTAGGCTACTTGCATGTGTTCAGAGTCCTCCAATTTCACAACCACTAGCAAATGCTTAACATCAACAACACAAAAGAGAACAAACAAAAAACTGCTTATACCTTTTCTGATTTCACTACCAATCCGAATCCCATGCCTTTTTCTTTTTTCCTCCCCACAAACTGCTCATAAGCAAGATCAGAATCCCTAACTAGTATTTTTTATGATAGATTTTAAAAAGTTTAAATTGAAGGTAATAGAGACAAAACAAGCAGGCTGAGACTTCTGGGTAAGATGGTGAAACAAACAGAGCTCTCTCTCTCTCTCTCTCTCTCTCTCTCTCTCTCTCACACACACACACACACACACACACACACACACACACACACACACACACACAAACACACACACAGTAACTCCAGTAAAGACCTCAAAAATAGTATCATATTCAAGAATGGTCAAGAAAGCCAAAGAGAAATTATATTAGGTACCTTTATCCAGCCCAGGATTGTACAAAAAGACTAAAATTTGGAAGGGGCCATGTCAAATAAACCAGTAAGAGAGCAGGAAACAAGATGAAAACTTGCTAAAAGAGACCCATCACAGTTAGGGGACATTTGAAAGCTGTAGCCCTCTATTGTACCTAGGAGCAAGATGACACAAATATATGGATCAGAAACCCAATGTGGTTGGGTGTGTCCTGGAAACTGGCAGAAGGGTGTCAATATGACTTCAGCCCCAAACCAGGAACCAGCAAGGATGTTCTAATGTAACCTAGGGCAAGATCAGGAACCAGCAACAGGATACCAGGTTAACTTCATGTATGCATTGTAAAAGCTGGCAATAGTTCAGAAAGCTGGGTGGGGAAGGGTAGACCATTTCCCTCATCCTGGCTTTCATTCATCTGTGAGCCCATGGCACCTGGAGTACATGTCCTGCCAGGCAAGCCTGGACCTGGGCTTTGACTGCTTTTCTTGAGTTAGGTGATCAAGCAGCAATCTCAAAATGGACATTTTCAATAACTACCTTTATGAGTTTTCTCTAGACTAAAGTTTTCCCAAAAATAAGGAGTAAAAGAGGTTTCCAGTTCATGATGTGAATTAGGTATGAGACAGCTAATTTATTCCTACATGCAAAAAGAAAGAAATATTAAATTGTAAAGACTCACAGGGAGCATTAATGAGATTCAGTAATTTAACTTATAACTACTCATGATCTGCTGGAATACTAATATTTAAATCTCACTGAAACTAAAAGCATGAGTGACCTTAGTTTCCAAGCCTTTGATACAACAAAGTATTGCTATGAATGTTTTTGAATATATGTTTCTTCCTTTCTATCTTTAAACTTTTTTGTGAGTATACACTAAAAAGGTTATTGTAGAGTCAAAAAGTATGTACAGCTAATTGACTTTGGAGGTATAATTCTAAATAGTTTTCCAAAATGATAAGAACAATTCACAGCTCTAACAAAATTTTTTAAAAATATTCTGTCCCTCCAAAACCCCTCTAAGAACTGTCATGTTCCTCATCCATCATCTTTGCCAATATGATGGGTATGAAGTTGTTTTAATTCTATTTCTCTCATTATTGGTGATTTAAAACATTTTTTTTCTCATGGTGGCTGACAGCTTGCCTTTCTTCCTTTGGTATTGCTTGTTCATATGCTTTGACCATTTATCTATTGGGTTCTCTTTCTGAAGATCTGGATTGCAAACTCAGGCATCATGCCATCCTTTGTTTCTTTTGGAGCTTCTCTGAGATGAAGCCATAACTGGCTGTTCTCTCAACTGAGAGATTTATTGTTTGTGAGCCTCTCCATTTTCTCCATCTTCTGAGATTCAAAGCACAAGTCAATAGACAAACATGCCTGTTGGTCAATTGGGCATTATATAAAGCTTGAAAGCATCATTCTTGATATGCATTTGCTAGAAATGCATTCCACTAAGATTTCTGCTTAGGTCAACAGCATTTTTAGCAGTGTGTGGCTGGAATAGTAAGGTCATGGTTCTTTGGCTGTGGCTCCTAATTTCTTGGTTCCTTCCCATGACAACATCTCCTTTAGTAGTTTGTTTTCAAAATCTCTACCTTATGACAAGCAGAATGATTTCAGAGAAAGCCGAAAAGATCTATTTGAACTGATGTAGAATGAAGTGAGCAGAATTAGGAGATTTTTTTTAGTTTATAGTAAAAAACAATATTTTAAAGAAGTGAAAGACTGTGAAAGACTTACTCTAAGCAATACCGTGATGCAAAATGATTCCACAGGATTCATGATGAAAAAAATGCTATCCATCCTCAGAGAGAACTGATGAATTCTGAATGCAAACTGAAGTATAATTTTTTTGCTTTTGGTGGGAGGCACATGGCTAATATGAAAATATGTTTTGCATGATTTCATATGTTAAAAAAAGTCAGAGTGGATCTTGGAAGGGAAGTAATAAAGAGAAATACTTTCCCTACAACACCTGAATCATTCTAAAAGTTACCTGATTCCCAGTTTATGCCTGGTAATTCCAGGTGAAATGGTCTGTTTCCATTAGGATATTGCTCATATACTTCCTATCTTTTTTCAGACAAAAAGTCTATGAATACAGGGAGAACTAGCACCTCCTGTGTGATGGTTTATGATCCCTTTTGAGGACTGATCCACCACCTTTGGTATCCATCTCTTATTCAACTCTCACCTGCAGTACCAGGAAGCTGCAGCATTGACAGCAATTGCAACCTGGTAAAATTAACTTGGCAGATGGGCTAAATCAAGTTGAAGGCATTTTATCACAGGCCTCAAAACTGTCAGTGAGGTAGGGGGATGTCTACCCAAGCATGTGAAGACTTCCTCCTGGCAGAATAGACAGATAAGAACAATTTGTTCCAACAGCAATGAGAGTAGCTAAAACAGGCACTATGGAATGCTTAGATCTTGAAGGCTAGACATCAAAGAACCTAAGATCTTTACCCTGGGTCATCACTAGTTATCTTGAGTTGTGAATTGTCACTGGACTTCAATGACCCTAGAAGAGAAAGTGAAGCTGCCAACTTTGTGCAACTCTGCCTCACTTAAATCCAATTCAGTCTCAAGACATCACTTGTGATGTCAATGGTCCTCTTCAAAAATGAAGGATGAACAACTTCTTTTCTCTAGGTATTAGGCATGAGTTCATAATAGGTTTCTTTGCATCAAGCACAATCTCTACACTTTTTTTATAATTATCCACCACTTATATGTATGTCATTGGAACACTATTGTTCTGTTATAAGCCTGGAGAGATTTGCATGAACTGATGCTGAGTGAGATGAGCAGAACCAGAAAAACACTGTACACCCTAACAGCAACATGGGGGTGATGATCAGCCTTGATGGACTTGCTCATTCCATCAGTGCAACAATCAGGGACAATTTTGGGCTGTGTGCAATGGAAAATACCATCTGTATCCAGATAAAGAATGGAGGAGTCTGAACAAAGTTCAAGGACTATTCCCTTTAATTTAGAAAAAAAACAGATATCTTATTGTCTGTCTGATCTTGCTATCTCTTATATTTTATGTTTCTTCCTTAAGGATATGATTTCTCTCATCACACTCAATTTGGATCAATGTACAACAAGGAAACAAAGTAAAGACTGACAGATTGCTTTCCGTGGTGGGGTGGGGGGAGGGAAATAAGATTGGGGGAAAAATTGTAAAACTCAAATAAAATCTTTAATATAATTATCCACCAAGATTTGGAGCTAATAAAAATTCTTTTTCACTTTCATGACCTTTCTTGACCCATACCAAAAGCCACCATGCTTTGCCTTCATGGTTAGTAGAGCCAAATATGTTGACTTCCTAGTACCCTGTGAAGTCTAGTACACCATTCAACTTCTGCATTCCATCCACAATAATATGCAGTAGAGAATGCAGTTTGAGCCCTTAAGACCACCTCCTTGCTTTTTTTGGCTTAGATCACTTCTTGTATTCTTCCATTCTTCAGTTACTCCTACCACTAGTCATCCAAGAAAGACTGAGGCAATGAAAGAAAATTTGATCTAATTGCATACTTTTTGTTGAAACTTTTTCAGTATTTAGCTAGGTTGTCCCTCAATGAACACAGCTAGTCACTTGGGCCTGAAATGGATGCTTTTCCATCTTAGTAAGATCTAGAATTGGCAAATGTTTTGAGAACCCAGGGAATTGAAAAAGGATATTAATACCTTCCCCTTTAGTTGAGACTGGAAACTGGTGGGGATTTTTTGTGAGTGTTATTTTTATTCTTTTCTAATTGCATGCAAAGATAGTTTTCAAGCATTCTTCTTTTTGTAAGTTTTTGAGTTCCATATTTTTCTACCTCCCTCCCTTCTCTCTCCCCTCCCTATGTCAGTGATGATCTGATAAAGTTATACATGTACAATCATGTGGAACAAATTTCCATATCAGTATTGGTGTAAAAGAAGAATCAGATCTAAAGGGGAAAATATTTTGTGCAGTTAGGTGGCACAGTGGATAGAGCAATAGCCCTGGAGTCAGGAGATCCTAAGTTCAAACCCAGTCCCAGATACTTAAAAATTACCTAGCTATGTAACCTTAGACAAGCCACTTAACTCCAAGGGAGAACTATGGGGGCAGCAAGGCGGCACAGTGGATAGGGCACTAGTTAGGAGGATGGGAGTTCAAATCTGGTCTCAGAAACTTGACTCTTACTAGCTGGGTGACCTTGGACAAGTCACTTAAACCTTGCATCCAGGGCCATCTCCAGTCATCCTGATTCATATCTGGCCACTGGACCCAGAAGATGACTCCAGAGGAGAAAGTGAAGCTGGTGGCTTAGCACAGCATCCCCTCACTCAAATCCAATTCATGAGCTTGTCATAGTATCATCTCCCTGATATTATGGTCTTCTTTGAAAATGAAGGACAAACATTACATATTAAGTATACATGGTAACATAGATTACCTTTTCCTGGCTCTTGGCTTACCTTTGGCTCAAGGGCTTATCTCTACAAGTCTTATGGATCAATTTAAATTTATATTATTGATCTCTTTATTTTTTTTTAGGTTTTTGCAAGGCAAATGGGGTTAAGTGGCTTGCACAAGGCCACACAGCTAGGTAATTATTAAGTGTCTGAAACCGGATTTGAACCCAGGTACTCCTTATCCACTGCCCCACCTAGCTGCCCCTCTCTTTCTCTTTATAAACTATTGTTTATGATAAGTCACACTGAGTTAAGAGAATTATCTCAATGTACTCTCATTGCATTTGTGATTTCTGAAGGGTTCAATTTCTACTCTCTTCCCGCTCTGCACTTCAAGATAAAGTGGAAATGCTTCTCTTTGTCTCTCTCTCTCTCTCTCTCTCTCTCTCTCTCTCTGATTCTATTTTTATTCTGTCTCCCACCCCATCCCTACCAGATTAAGCTTTCCCCTTAAATTTCTACCTCAACTAGCATTAATCTCACAACAGGGATTAATAGCCACCAGATTTTCTTTTTATATATATATATATATATATATATATATATATATATATATATATATATATATATTCTATATCTAAAGCTAGATTAGGGAATGAATAATAGTATGCATTGGTCACTGGGAGGGGAAGAAACAGTTCATTTGGAAAGTAGCCAGTGGCGTGTGCTTCTAGCTATAGACCAGAAATAGGTTTTTCCTGCTTTTAACTCCTTCTCCTGAGTGTTAAGGAATAAGAAGCAAAACTCTAAGGAGTTGGGCATTTAATGGGAGTTGTTTCCTTCCCTGAACAGAGGCAAGGGAAAAGGAAGATGTCTCCAGGCACTTGAATTATCTCACTAATGATCACTCTCAGTTCTCAGCAGTCTCTCAGACCTGCTTCCGGTCGGCCTGCATGGCAACAGCATCAGTAGTGGTTGACTGTTAAGAGTCTTATAAGGAAAGAGCAGAGGAGCACATGCTGGGAGACCCAGCCCTCTGTTCAACCCTGGCATGCTTACATGGTCCTAAGATGAAGAACACACTTTGCTTCCCCTCCCCCTCAAACTAAAAAAACAAAACAAAAAAGCTTTCCCCAAAACACAGTCCCTGAAGTCTGAATTCAAAAAAACATCACCAATTGGTGAACTCTGGGATAGCATCTCTTTGACTCTCTCTTGTTTCCATGGCAACACAGGCACCACATTATTATGAACTAGACAAACATGAGCATTTCCATGAATGAATGAAAAAGCATTGGTTAAATGCTTACTATTTGCCAAGGACTATACTGGGGATACAAATAAAAATGCAAAGACAATCAATGCCTTGCAAGGGCAATATATGCTAATGAGGAACAAAACATAGGGCAGAGTAGTGACCAGAAAGGCACTTTGGTCCAGGAAAGTGACAGGGATAGTGAGTGGACTCACAGGGGGATAGATTGGTACAGCACACCAAGGAACAATGGGAGGGCTGATTTGATTGTGGCTTATTATTCCAAAATTGGAGGAAGGGAGAGGAGAGAAGGACATGCCCATAGTGAGTCAATTAGCAAGGATGCTGCAGAGGAAAGAGCCAGAGACTGACTTTAATAAATAAACAAACATATCTTCTGTAGACTGGATGAAGGTTGCCTCACACGTTTATGTATTGCCATTTTAAAAATCTATATAGATCATGTGATGAATAATAAGACACAAAGTCATTTAAAAGGTGTTCTTTTTTTTTAAATCATTATAAATCACTGAATTCACAGTGGATTTTTGCCATCCTAAATTTTCTCACTTTACAGTCTGCATCTTTGGAAGGAATAGTCACATTACTAGGGACACAAGTCCATTGTGAATCCATATTTTCTCCATCTAGAGATAGCAATAGTTTGTGTTGTTTAGTTATTTCAGTCATTCCTGACTCTAAGTGACCCCAATTAGGGTTTTCCTGGTAAAGATACTGGAGTGGTTTGCCATTTCCTTCTCCTGCTCATTTTACAGGTGAGGGACTAAGGGAAACAGAGTGAAATATTTTATTCAGCCACTCAACTAATAAGCGGTTAAGACCAGATTTGAACCCAGTAAGAGGACAGATGAGTATATTAATCCTTACTGTGAGATCCATTCATCACTCTTTCCGTTAGGCCAGGAGTTGTTTTGGACCTCAGTTTCCCTACCTATAAAACAAAAGGGTTAGACTGGGTGATTTCTAAGATCTCTTCCAGCTTTAAATGCTACTACTTTAAGATTCATAATAATGATATATGACTCTAGACCAGGATTTCTTAGCCTTGGTTGTGTCATGGACCTCTTTGACAGTTTGATGAAGCCTAGAGACTCTTTCTCAAAATAGAAGGAAATGCTAATTTTCAATTGTTGTTCAGTTATTTCAGTGATGTCTGATTCTTCATGATCCCATTTGGAATTTTCTTGGAAAAGAGACTGGTGTGGTAACCATTTTCTTCTCCGGCTCATTTTATAGATGAGGAAACTGAGGCAGAGGTAAATGACTTCCCCAGGGTCACATAACTAGTAAGTGCCTGAGGCCAGAATTGAAATTATCCCAGTGCCCTATTACTATGCCACCTTGCTGTCCTATAGCAATAGTACAAACACTTTTGTGAGTATATGAGAAATATTTCAATAATAAAATAGCATCTTCCTGTTGGAAAAAGCTGGGAACTATTCCTCTTTTGTATCTCTGACAAGTACTCACCTAGCCTCTATTTAAGGACCTACAATGGTGGGTAGTCTATCAAATATATTCAATAAATGCAGACATATTTATGGATACACATATTGACAGACACAAACAGAATCTATGTGCATCCTACTATATATATATATATATATATATATATATATATATATATACACAAAGATGCATATATACAAATTGACATAACAACTAAGGAAAGCTATTGCTTTCATCATAAGCCCTCTGGAAGGGCAGGGAAAGCTGAGATATCAATGCAAAGATGGTAACTGGTCTGTGTGGGAGCCACATTGAGCAGACTCAGAACAGGTGGGATAATTCAGAAGCATGAAGGATTGCTGCCTCTGTTAGAACTGCTGATTTTTCACTTTCCTGTCCTTTGCTTCATTCTCCTCTTTATCTCTCAGGAGGGAGATAAATCTGTTTGCCAATCTCTGTTTCTTAAGAGTTTTTGTTTTGCTGTATGTGTGTGTGTGTGTGTGTGTGTGTGTGTGTGTGTGTGTGTGTGTGTGTGTGTAAGAGATAAATAGAGACAGACTGACATACACACAGGGAGAAAGAGAGGTCATAATGATAATGTCAAGGAAAATCCTGGCTAGGGCTCAGAGCAAATAAAAATATTAATTTCAGTTCAGTCTTTTTGTCAGTTGTGTCCAACTCTCATTATTTCATTTGGGGTTTTCTTGGCAAAGATAATGGAGTGGGTTGTCATTTCCTTTTCCAGAATTATTAATATGAATTTCTAAAAAATAATTTTCCCAAATCATGAAACATGGATCTGAATTTTCCTGCACAAACAAGTTTAACAATTTGGTTAGAGGAGGCAGGGGCTAACTATGGATAGTATATGAAATGGTGCCTTGGTCACTTCCTCTTCCCTTTGTTTTTTTATCCCAATCTGGCTTGAAAGGAAAATGAAATCATACCCAATGATCAGAGTCAAAGGAATTGACTAGAGAGAAAGTCCCTGAAGATTTTTTTGTACAGCTAGTTTTGGGGGGTTTTGGGGGTTTGGTTTTTTTTTTTTTTGCCTTTTAATGATTTTGATAAGTACTGGGATCCTAGGGTATGGAAATCTTTGAAATTCTTATTGTGTAATCCCATAATACTTCCCTAAAAGGCTGTATCAGTACAACTGTATCTGCAGAGAAATGGTGTGTTTGTTGTTTCATAGCCCTGCCAACAAAATATTTTCTGGGTGTGAATATGTATGAACATTCTATCATAATCATACAGAGACTCATAGGATTTAACATTGGACAGTATCTTAAAAGTCATTTAGTCAACTCCCTTATTTTTACAAATAAGAAAATTCATGGCCCTGGCCAGGGAAAGTAAATTATTTGTCCAAGACCACACAAATGGGTAAGTAAGAGGACTAGGATTCAAACACAGAGCATGAGAGAAATATTTTATTTTTACTTTTCTTGCTATGCTATTTCATTAAATGCCTTTGCTTTGAATTAATTGTGATTTTTGGCTCACTAAAGAAATTGAACACATTGATGGTGTTCAAGGCCAGGTCTGACTCAGGGCAGTCATTTAAAAGGAAATGGTAGGGGCAGCTAGGTGGCAGTGAATAGAGCACTGGCCCTGGAGTCAGGAGGACCTGAGTTCAAATCCATTTCAGACACTTAATAATTACCTAGCTGTGTGCAACCTTGGGCAAGTCACCCATTGCCTTGCAAAAACTGAAAAAAAAAAAAAGGAAATGGTATATGTGTAGCTGATTGAATGTTTAGTAGTGGCTCATCTCAGTTGGCAGTGTGTGTTAATTTTGTGGAGTTCTGGACTTCTTGTGTACTGACTGAGCTTTTGTACTTAGGTGATTAGGATGCTATTTCAAAAGGTCAAGCTCATTCCTCTGGATCAATCAATTTTTTTGAAGATGATTTTCTTGGCTTTTTTGGAAATATTACCCTATGTTGCTGGATCTTTAGTAGATAGTGCTCCTACCATCACTCACCCTTAGAACTAAGGTTTAAAATTTCCTTTTTTTCTTATTTAATACTTTATTTTTCCTCAATTACATGCAAAAACAATTTTTACCATTCATTTTTAAAAAGTTGAGCTCCAAATTCTTTCCCTTTTCCTTGGGAAGCAATTTACTATAGGTTATATGTGTGTAGTCATGCAGAATATATTTCCATACTAGTCATCTTGTAAAAGAAAACACAAACCAAAAAAAAAAAACCACCAAGAAAAATAGAGTCTAAAAAAAGAGTCTGCTTTAATCTGCATTCAGATTCTGTTCTTTCTCTACAGAGAGATAGCATTTGTCATTATGAGTCCTCTGGAATTGTATTGGATCATTGTATTATTGAGAGTAGCTAGGTCATTTACAAATGATCTTTATACAATATTGCTGTTATTGTATGCAATGTTCTCCCGGTTCTGCTCATTTCACTTTGTATCAGTTCATCTAAATTTTTTCAGGTTTTTCTGAGAGCATCCTGTTTGTCATTTCTTATAGCATTCCTTCTTATAGTATTCCATCTCAATCCTATATCACAAATTATTCAGTCATTCCCCAATTGATGAGCATCTCCTCAGTCTCTAGTTCTTTGTCACCACAAAAAAAAACTGCTATGAATAATTTTATACATTTATGTCCTTTTTTTTTTTAAAAAAAACTCTTTGGAATACAAAACTAGTAGTGGTATTATTGGATAAAAGGTGTGCATAGTTTTGTAGTCCTTTATGCATAGTTCCAAATGGCTCTCCAGAAACTGAAACAGTTCATGACTCTACCAACAATGATTATATTCTCAATTTTCTCACATCCCTTTCAACTTTTCTCATTTTCCTTTTCTATTATATTAACCAATTTGATCAGTGTAGAGGGTACCTCAAAGTTGTTTTAATCTGCATTTCTCTAATCAATAGTGATTTAGAGCATTTTTATATGACTATAGATATCTTTCATTAATCTGAAAACTACCTTTTCATATCATTTTACCATTTATCAATTGGGGAAATGAGTTTATTCTTATAAATTTAACTCAGTTCTCTAAGATGAGAAATTTCAGAAAAAGAGGTCTTGCTTTTTATGCTTCTCTTAAATAATGTATTTGGAGGTCATATTTTCTATTAAGCTCTGGTATTTTCATCAGAAATTCTTAAAAGTTCTCTTTTTCATTGAATATTCATTTTTTTCTCCTGAAGCTCAGTTTTGCTGGGTAGCTGATTCTTGGTTGTAATCTTAGAATCTTTGCCTTCTGGAATATCATATTCCAAGCTCTCCTATTCTTTAATATAAAATATGCTGAATTTTATGATATTCTTACTGTGGTTCCACGATATTTGAATTGTTTCTTTCTGGTTTCTCACATTTTCTCATTGCTCTGGAATTTGGCTTAATGTTTCTGGGAGTTTTCATTTTGGGATCTCTTTAAATTTCTTTTCTACTCTCTGGTTCTGAATTATTAAGGTCATTTTCCTTGATAATTTCTTGAAAGATGAAGGCTAGACTCTTTTTTTAAAAAAAAACCATAGCTTTTATGTAGCTCAATAATTCTTCTTTTTTTTTTTGAGGGGGGGGGGTGGCAACTGGAGTTAAGTGACATCCAGTTAGTGTTTGAGGTCAAATTTGAATTCAGATCTTCCTGCTTCAGGGCCAGTGCTCTATCCACTGTGCCACCAAGCTGCCCCTAGTCTCATAATTCTTAAATTCTCTCTCCTCAATCTATATTATAGGTCAGTTTTTTAATGAGATATTTCATATTTTCTTCTATTTTATTGTTTCTTCATGCTTTATGGGCACCATTTGCCCAATTCTAATTTTTAAGAAATTATTTTCTTCAGTTATCTTTGGTACCTCTTTTTCTATTTTGTCAATTCTACTTTTTACAGAGTTCTTCTCTTCAGTTGTATTTTTGTGCCTCTTTTACCATTTGGCCTATGTTCTTTTGTGAGGTATTGTTATCTTCGGTATTTCTGTGCCTCCTTTACCAAGCTATTAACTCTTTTTTTCATGTTTTTTCTTGCATTAGTCTCATTTCTTTTCTCAAGTTTTCCTTTACCTCTCATGTTTCTTTTTTAAAATTCTTTTAAGTAATTCTTGGGGGGAGGGGCTTAAGACCAATTTACATTTTTCTTTGAGGCATTGGATATAGCTGTTGTCTTCTTCTGAGTTTGTTTTCATCTTCTTTGTCATCATAGTAACTTTCTATCAGGTTATTTTTTATTGTTTATTCATTTTCCCAGTCTATTTCTTCACTTTTAACTTTATGTTTAATTTGGACTCTGCTCTTGGGGTGGAGGCAGCACAATTCCAAGTTTCAGATTTTTAGTGCAGCTGTTTTCAGAACTAGTTTTAATAATAATAAACTTTCAGTCCTTTCAAGGTGGTATGATCTAAGAAGAGGTGTGTTTCCTATTCTCCTGTGCTTTGGTCTGTGAGCAATCAAAAGGACTCTTCTTTACCCTGAAACTGTGACCAGGGGTCCCTCTCTCCTATAGCCATGAACTTTAGTATGCTAATGCTCCTCCTAACCCCAGAATGAGACCCAGGAGTGTGATTGGTATTCATATATGGGCAATGTAATAGAGTCCTGCACCCATTGTTAGAAGAACCTCTATAATCTCCCTTTGACTAGTGGTTCAATTCCTTTACTGTCTGTGGGCTGGGGCTCCAGAAGCCAATTCAGTTGCCCCCAGGGTCTGCTCCTGGTTTGCCCATGCTCCATTCTCATACCAGTATGACTCTTCCATACCCAGTATGACTGGGTAATATTGGGTTAGAAAGTTGTTTCACTTTGTCTTTTTTTGTGAGTTCCACAGCTCCATAATTCATTTTGAGGCACTATTCTAAAATTGTTTAGAATATTGTTTGGAGGGAAATATGAGAGAATTCAGGTGAGTCCCTGCCTTTTTTTCACTGCCATCTTGGCTCCATCCCCTCCTAAAAAGAACCTTTCACTACTCATCTTCCTGAGTTCAAATAGACCTCAGATACTTACTTACTGTGTGACCCTGGGCATGTCACTTAACCCTGTTTGCCTCAGTTCCTCATCTGTAAAACGAGTTGGAGAAGGAAATGGCAAATGGCTCTAGTATCTGCCAGGGTCATGAAGAGTCAGAGAAGACTAAACATCAATAATAGTGAAGACAGTTTTGACCCTTGGAAATGTGGGAAACCTGGAATAATCAGTAGATACCATGAAAGGGTAAAAATGTGTAAAAGAATTTTGGCACAAGTCCAGATCAACTAAGATGGAGGTTTCCACATGGCAGACAAAGGAACTAAAAGGATTTTGGCACAAGTCCAGATCAACTAAGGTGGAGATATCCATACAGCAGACATCAGGGACCTGCTTCTGGAAGAAGACATTCTATACTTGTCAACCACGAGGATGGGAGCAGTTTCTTTTCTTTCTTTTTTTTTTTAAGGTTTTTGCAAGGCAAATGGGGTTAAGTGGGTTGCCCAAGGCCACGTAGCTAGGTAATTATTAAGTGTCTGAGATTGGATTTGAACCCAGGTACTCCTGACTACAAGGCTGGTGCTTTATCCACTACGTCACCTAGCCGCCCCTCAGGAGCAGTTTCTTTATGCAGAATCAGTTGATAGCATTTTAAAATCTACTTACTGTTACCTGCCAAGATTATCCTGACAAAATAGAAGGATTTTATTATTGTCCCCTGGGAAGGAGTGGTAAAAAGCAGAGTTGAACATTACTCCCCATATTGGGAAGTGTGAGATTTTCTGAAGGACATCAGGAGAAATACTTTCTACCTTCTCCCTCTTCCTTCTCCTCCAGTACAATACACTTCCCAGTTGAGAATGTTACTTTAGTATAAAGAACAAATTATCACAATGAGGTTATTAGAAGCCAGTTATTAGCGACAAGGAGGGAAACCAGGACTAACCACAGGAGTTGAGGGAATTATGGAAATTGAGTGAACCATACTAACTCCATCTTTTTCCATCAGTTTCATTTCTATTCAATTATGGGTTTAGTCCAGTTTCGGTCTTGTGAGAAAACTTTATTCAATTACAGGAACTGTGAAACAATTTTACTGCATTGTTTGCAATAATGTGTGATTGCCCTGTGTGATAGGGAAACTGAACTACTTCTACTTGTTGCTTAGAGACCCTTAACTAAGGACCTAGGTTATGCTGACCAGAAACCCAGTCAGATCTGAAGATTGATGCAAAGAATTTTCTCACAATTATACAACTCAAGCAAACCATATGTCTTTTCTAAAAACTGGCCCTGTATTACTAGTCAATAAGTTATTGTTTCCATGTTCCTTTTGATTGAATACAGACACTTAGGGGGAGTAAGACACTTCTTTTTCTGATTACAAGGAATTGCACCTGTTTTCTTTAAACCTCACAACTCAGAAAGCACTTAATCTTTCCTCCAATTAGAAGTCAGATTGCCTAATTTTGTAGTCTAGTTAATTCTTTTCTTAATTAATTGGTCTTATTTGATTAATTGTTTTTAATGCATAAAAATCATTCTCCCCCTGTATTCAAGGCCCAGTGCCAAGCAGAAAAGGCCTGGTCCTGATTGGTTAAGCAATTGTCTTGCTTTGCTTAATAAAATTAAATGCTTGGAAACTCAAATTCTTGTTTCCTCAGCCTTCTCAGATTTCACCCACCACATAGTCAGAGCACACAGATAGTGGTGGTTGAGGCAAAGCAGAAGTCTGTAATACACGAGTACCAGAGGGTCCACTAGTTAGGAGAAGAGGTAATGGGAGTTTTTCCCTTCCAGTCTTCTTGATGATTTTGCATTTCCTCCCCCACCCCAAACCTCCCTTCACCCTTTGAGGAGGGAACCTAGAATAACTTCTCCAGTCTAACTTTTGGGTTGACTCCCTTCTTCCCATAGGGAGTAGCTCAAATGCCTTCAGACCTCAAGGAGAAGACATGGTCAGTCACACTAGTTAGATCATAAGGGAGCCATGAACTAGCATCCTCCTTATAAGACAGAAGGCCACTAGACTTTAACCTCTGCTCTGCTGACACAGCCTTTGAGCCACAAAGCTTTACCCCTCCCTTGCTCCTTTGCATGGCAGACCTCTCAGATAATTGATGCCTAATCTGCTGTCATGAGGTCTTTGGGCAGCTTGTCACTGATTCTAGGAGGACCTGAGTTATTAGTTGTGTGACCTTGGCCATTTAACCCTGATTTCCTTGCATCCAAGGCTATCTCCAGTTGCCCTGATCTGTATCTGGTCACTGGATCCAGATGGCTCTGAAGGAGAAAGTGAGACTGGTGACTTAGCACAGCACTCCCTCTTTCAAATCCAACTGAAGTTCATGTCATGGCATCACCTCCTGATGTTTTGGTCTTCTTCAAAAATGAAGGACAAGGGGACAGCTAGGTGGCACAGTGGACAAAGCACCGGCCCTGGAGTCAGGAGTACCTGGGTTCAAATTCGGTCTCAGACACTTCATAATTACCTAGCTGTGTGGCCTTGGGCAAGCCACTTAACCCCATTTGCCTTGCAAAAACCTAAAAAAAATAGAATTGGGGCAGCTAGGTGGTACAGTGGATAAAGCACTGGCCCTGGAGTCAGGAGTACCTGGGTTCAAATCCGGTCTCAGACACTTAATAATTACCTAGCTGTGTGGCCTTGGGTGAGACACTTAATCCCATTTGCCTTGCCAAAAAAAAAACCTAAAAAAAAATGAAGGGCAAGAGTTTTCTAGGGGAGCGGAGCCAAGATGGTGACAGAGAAGAGCCTCTTCTAGGTGTTCTCTCCAAAATATTTCAAAAATCTTAAAATTATGACTCTAACTAAATTTTTGAGAGAGAAGCACAGAAAGATCCAGTGAGGCAATTCTCCAGACCAAGGTAACTTGGAAAATAGTGGAAAAATTTCACTTCACAGGGTTAGAGTGGTGGCCCCCTGACAGAGTGAAAAAACTTCAGCCTCCCAGAAAGAGCTGCAGGGTACCTGGGAGCCAGGGCTCCCCCAGCAGAAGCAGTTTTCTGATTTTGATCTGGGGGAGCACCGGGCACAACTTGGAGGATCAGTAGGGTGTGGGTGGGGGTGGGGAACCCTTGCCAGAGCAAGTATGAAGTCCAGGCTTTCAGGGCACTAAGCATAGTAGCATCAGCCTGGGCAGCCCAGATCCACGAAACAGAAGCAGATGCAGCAACAAAGGTAGGGGAGGGTGTCTTCTGAGGTCTGCCCTCTGTACCTGGAACAGGACTCTGGGGCTCTGACCACATTCAGATGCTGATCAAAGTCTAGGCCCCCCATAGAACAGGGCTTCCCCCACCTCAGTCCCGTGGCAAAGGAGTGTGCTTGTGGTCATTCACAGACTAGGAGAGCAGTCAGAGCCTCAAACACTGAGATATTTGTTGGGAGGGGGGTCCCAATGATACTCAAAAGTTCAGGAAGCACCTCAAAACCAGGCATAGGCTGGAGAAATGAGTAAATAGAAAAAAAAGAGGAACACCATTGAGAAATACTTTGTCTATGATCCAAAGAAGGATCAAAATACTCAATCTGAAGATGAGGAAGTCCAAGCTCCTGCATCTAAAGATTCCAAGAAAAATGGAGATTGGGCTCATGCTATGACAGAGCTCAAAAAAGATTTTGAAAATCAAGTAAGGGGGTGGCTAGGTGGTGTAGTGGATAAAGTACCAGCCCTGGAGTCAGGAGTACTTGAGTTCAAATCCGGTCTCAGACACTTAATAATTACCTAGTTGTATGGCCTTGGGCAAGCCACTGAACCCCATTTGCCTTGCATGAACCTAAAAAAAAAAAGAAAATCAAGTAAAGGAGATAGAAGAAAAATGGGAAAAGAAAGGAGAGAGATGCAGGAAAAACATGAAAAAGAAGTCAGCAGCTTAGTCAAGGAGATCCAAAAAAATTGCTGAAGAAAATAATGTTAAAAACCAGCATAGGTCAAATGGATAAAACAGTTCAAAAAGTTATTGAGGAGAAGAATGCTTTAAAGACCAGAATTGGACAGATGGAAAAGGAGATAAAAAAGTTCTCTCTAAGAAAAACAAATCCTTCAGATGTAGAATGGAGCTAAAGGAAGCTGATGACTTTACAAGAAGTCAAGACACAATACTTCGACAGCCCAACTTCCAAAAGAATGGAAAATTAGAAGAAAATGTGAAACATCTCATTAAAAAAAACTGATCTGGAAAACATATTCAGGAAAGATAATTTAAAAATTATTGGGATACCTGAAAGTCATGATCAGGAAAAGAGCCTTGACCTCATTTTTAAAGAATTCCTACAGGAAAATTGCCCTGCTATCCTAGAAGCAGAGGGCAAAATAGAAATTGAGAGAATCCACTGAACTCCCCTGGAAAGATTAAAAAAAAACCCAGGAATATTATAGCTAAGTTCCATAACTCCCAAGTCAAAGAGAAAATATTACAAGCAGCCAGAAGGACACAATTTAAATATTGTGGAGCTGCAGTTAGGGTCACACAGGACTTAGCAGCAACTACATTAAGGACTCGTAGGGCTTGGAATATAATATTCCATAAGACAAAAGAGCTTGGAATGCAACTGAGAATCAACCACCCAGCAAAAACTGAACATCCTCTTCCAGGGGAAAAGATGGAGTTTTCAATGAACCAGGGGAATTTCAAATGTTCCTCTTGAAATGAACAGAGCTGAACAGAATGTTTGAACTTCAAGTACAGGACTCAGGTGAAGCATAAAGAGCAAGAAGAAGGTTAAAATATGAGGGACTTAATGATGATGAACTGCATATATTCCTGCATAGAAAAATGATACTGATAATACTCATGAAACTTCTCATTTAATAGAGCAGGTAGAAGGAGCTTTTATAGATGAAGCACAATAGAGAGCTGAATTTGAAGATATAATATATTGTAAAAATTGAGTCAATGGCTAAAAGGGAAATGTACTGGGAGTAAGAGAAAGGAGAGATGGAATAGGCTAAGATATTTTGTATAAAAGATATAATTTTTTTTGCAATGAGCTATTGCAATGATATGAAAAAGGAGAAGGTGAGCAGGAATGAGAGAGCCTTCACTCTCATCAGAAATGGCTGAGAGAGGAAACAGCATGCACACTCAATAGGGTATAGACATCTAGAGTAAAAAGGAGAGAAAGGGGAAAGGGGGAAGGGGGGATGTGAGTGATAGAGGAGAAGGTAGATCATAGGAGAGAATAGTCAGACATAATACATTTTTTTTATTACTTCTTGCAAGGTGCTGGGATTGGGTGGCCTATCTGGGACCACAGAGCCAGGTGGTTACTGGGTCTCAGGGGTGGTATGTGGGCTTGGGGCCTCTTGGCCCCAGGACCAGTGATCAGTCCACTGCACCACTCAGCTACTCTACAGAACATTTTACAAAGGGGACAGAGTGAAAGGAGAGAGAAAATATAATATATGGTAGGGGGAGGTATGGATGGCAGGAATTACAATCAGCAATAGCAACAGTGGAAAAATATGGAAGTAACTTTTGTGATGGACTTATCATAAAGAATGTGATCCACCCAAAACAGAACTGATAGTATCAGAACACAGACTGAAACACATTTTTTTCTCTTTCTTTTACTTTATTTCTTATGAGGCTCTATATTTTTTGGGGGGAGAGGGTATTATGTTTACTCTTAAGAATATTTTAGTAATGTATAAAAATCACTTGTAAAAATAATAATAATAATAATAAAAATGAAGGACAAACATCATCATCATCATCATCATCATCATTATCATTGGGCCATTCTATTTGCCCTGCTGAAGGAACTATATTTTTCTCTTCAGCAACAATAGGGATCAGGGACTATTTCAATTTCCTATTTGTAGTCTCAGTAGTTGGTTCAATGTATTTAAAACATGTTTAAAAAATGCTTTTTCATTCCTTCAGGCAGAATGAGGTTCAAGAATATAATAATAATAATAATAATAATAATAATAATAATAATAATAATATTAGTTTTGTACTTCATTCTTGAAGAGAACCATGACATCAGGGAGGTGATACCATAACAAGCACATGAATTGGACTTGAGTGAGGGAGTGCTATGCTGAGTCCCCAGCCTCACTTTCTCCTCCAGAGCCAATTCATATCTAGATATGAATTGGGATGATTGGAGATAGCCCTGGATGTGGGGCAATCAAGGTTAAGTGATTTACCCAAGGTCACCCAGCTAGGAAGAGGTAAGTGTCCAGACTCCTGTCCTTCTGACTCCAAGGCCAGTGCACTATCCACTGCACCACCTAGAGGACATGACAGTTATGCTGGCCATAAGAAGTTTCTGAGGTACAAGTAAAGAATAGGAAGCACAGTCATCACAGGTCAGAAGATCCAAACAGTTGTGACAGGGGTTGAGAAGAATTGATACCAAAATTCAGAGAGAGTAACTGGGTTTAGAATCTATACAGTCAAGCAATTCAATCTGAAGAATCAATGACCAGAAAGGTATAAGGCAAAATCTCTCACCTCAGTAATTAATCTCAGGGAATGTGTTATGATTTCCCATTCTTCCCTTCATACACTCTCTGTTCCAACCAAACTAACTACTTTCTGTTCTCTGTATGGGACATTTCACATTCTTGGTGCATTCACTTCTGGAATGTTCTCCATCTTTAGCCCTCTCTTTTAAAATCTCTTTTTTTTAAGGTTCATCCCAAGTACCACATCCCACAAGAAGACTTTCCTGATATTCCCAGTTGTTAGTATCAACAATAGGTAGTAGCACCTTTCCTTTCTTCCCTTTCCTTCCCTGAAGATGAGCAGGAAAAGTTTCTTACAGAAGATGAAATTTTAGGTATGATTTTAAGGAAGCCAGGAGACAGAGAGACTGAAGGAGAGCATTCCAGTAATTGGGGACAGGCAATGAAAAGATAGAGTTGGGAGAGAATGCTATATACAAGGAATAGTAAAAGATTTATGTCACATATGGAAGGAAATAAACTGTAAGAATGGGGGGAAAGATATGAAGAGGTCAGATTATGAAATGTTTTAAAAGCCAAAAAAAGGATTTTTATATTTGATTCTGGCAATAATGCAGTGCCACTGGGATTTATTAAGTAGGGGGATAACATGATCAGACCTGTTCTTTAGAAAGATCACTTTGTCAGTTGAAGGGAGGATGACTTGGACAGTTTGGAGGAAGGGTCACCAACCAAAAACCTACTGCAATGGTCTAGACAACAGGTTCTGCAACAGGGTGGTAAAAGTGTCAAAGGAGAGTAGGTATATTTGAAAGAGGTTATGAAGGTAGAACTGACCGGCCATTGCAAGAGATTGGAAATTGGGAAGTGAGAGAAGGCAAGAAGCCAAAGATGACACCAAGGTTATGAGCCTGGGTGACTTAGAGAATGGTATTGTTCTCAGCAGAAATAGAGAAGTTAGGAAGAGGGAGAATGATGAAGAGAAATGAAGAGAAAAATGATGCAAGTTTGGGATATACTGAATTTAAAATCTCTAAGGGATATCCAATTAGTTGTTAGACAAAGATGGCATGACCCTGGACAATTCATTTAATCTTTGTTTGCCTTACCTTTCTCAACTATAAAATGGGAGTAATGATAATAGCACCAATTTCTCAGAGTTTTCAAATGAGATAAGATTTGAAAAGGTGCTTAGTCCAATGCCTGATTCATAGAAAGAACTTAACTATTGCTTGTTCTCTTCCACTCGCCTCTCCAGTAAACTCATTCTGAATTCTTTATTCCACAGGTTAGTCCCACCACAAAGCTTTAGCAGGTATATGATAACTATCCCAGTACCCATTTCTCTCTCAGTCTAGTCCAAGTTGTAAAATGTTTCATCTCTGCCCTACCAAGGCAGAAGTTACTTTTTGAGATACACAGTTTCACATAGTAGATAGTTAATAAGTGTTTTTTGACTGACAAACAAATAATAGAATCCTCAGCTAACCCTTGGATATATCTTTTACTTTGCAGAAAAACTGGATTCTTTCAGGGCCTGATTCAGAAGGTTAGTGTGATTTCAAGGGCTTCCAAAGACTCCTTTACATTAATTTTCCCTCCAATGTGGAGACATATTTGTACAAATTGTCCTGGACCCCAAAGAATCTAAGTTCCTTGAGACCACCAGGTATGGTCTTCTAATCCCCCAACTCTTACCCCCCCCATATTAGTTAGCTTATCCCCCCATCTCTACTTTGGACATAACAGAGTACTTGCTTAATAACTGTTGAATATAGGAATGAATAGTCCAGAGTATGTAGATAAAACTTTGGCAAGTGAATGTATAAAGGGAGAGTAAGGAAGGATGAAGGCTGATCCTGATTACCTGGTAATCCCTCAGAAGTACTAAAAGGAAATATACTGTGAGGGGCTCTGTAAGAACTCAACTCAGCCCCAGAGCTTCATGAAAGAAGACAACAGATCTGGGAGTCCTGGCCAAGACTTCTGTCTGTGGCTGGGCCCTTCTGAATGTCTGAGGCAAGAAGGGGAGGGAGGGAGGGCAGGGAGAAGTGGAGAGGCAAGGATTAGTCACAGGTGGATTTAGGTTTCCTTTGGCCTGGTGTGTATCCAGTCCTTGCCTCCCTATTCCAGCTGGCAATGGCATATTTGTGGCTCTATTTTTAATGAGACATGGATGCCTTATGGAGAACTTGGAAAAAACATTCTGTTTAGCTATCGCCCTGTCTATTCATGTGTATGACCACATGCTGGGTGCCAACAATCTGCCAGGCCCTGCTGAGAGCAAAGGGCTTGATGGAGGGCCCACCATGCTTCCCTCTACCTCTTGGCAGGTTTTTGGCCTATGAAGATAAGGTTATAAAACATTGATGCCAAGAATGGGTGTGAATTTCTAGGGAGTAAAATACCTTATATTTGTACTGTTTCCAAAGTGTTTTCTTAACCATTTTCTCATCTGATTCCCTGCAATTCCCAGCAAAAATGTGAAGACATTCTTTTTTTCCAATTTTAGAAGGTAAATGAATGGGGTACAGAGAAGCAAAGAGACTTTTCTGAAGTCACACATCTAGTTACTGACAGGGTAGGAACTAAAATTCAGATTTCCTGATTCCTATTCTACAGTCCTTTTCACAACTTTCTGCTTAAGGGTCAGATGGAGACTCTTTGAACAGAAAAGACCAGGGATTAAATTACTGGATGATTGGGAAGTGAGAGTCATGTCCATTTTTCCCCTCCAACCTCTCTAGAATATGATCTGTGTGTGTGTGTGTGTGTGTGTGTGTGTGTGTGTGTGTTTGTGTGTGTATGCATGTGTGTGTAATTTGCAGGACTTCTGGTACAATGCCTAAGTCCAAAAATGCAGAGAAGTCAGTAGCTGCTTCCTCAAACTGGATACACCCTTCTGATTGGCATGCTTTCACAGCAGATATTGAGGGCAAGACAACTCTGACAACTGATGCACAGTTATCCCTTCCGCATCTCAACTTGTGCCATTGCAGTTTTGATTTATCTTGGCTCAGCATAAGAAATTAAATGGGAATTTTTAAAGAGATATATAGGAACCACAGACAACTTGTGAAGTCCAGCAGATGACACTGAAGTTTAAAAATTCAGAAAAGCATAAAATCGATGAAAAGTATTGTATAATAATATCAACATATTTTATCTTTTAATACTATAATAATTCAGACTTCTTTTTTGGTACAAGGGAAGAATCAAAAAATTATATATATATATAAACTTTACAAATCATGGGGTCTCTGTGCCCCTAACCTCACAATGTGGAAGGGATAACTATGTCTTAGTTGAATAGCTTTTCCATGCTATTAATAAGTAACTATTAGATCATCTATCAATGTCTCATTTCAATACTAATAGTGAACCTGAAACATCAGACCAGACTAAGTCAGGTCTGATCTAGAACATTAGACATAGTTCGTAGGTTTGGATTGGGATGATTTTGAGTTTGAAGTTGAATCATGGAAAAATAATGGAGAACAATAGGAGCTCCCTGTGATCAGATACCCCAAAGTCTCACTTCCTCTGGGTTGAGTACCTCTGGCTATATCCCTCAAGGAGGTCCCCACTGAACCACAGGCATTAGAAAATAAATGATCTGTAGGAATTCAGCACACAGAGGCAGATGTGAATGTGCTCTGGATATTTAAGAATTATGCCCTGAAGATGATGAATGTAAAAAACTGTTATTTGTTAAATTTGCATTAATTTTTTATTTGGGAAGTGAAATTGATTTACAAGCACAACTTGCAGGGCAGCCAGAGAATAATGAGGCAGTCCTGGGTGATTCTTACTATTGACCTTTGCACCTGGAGAGGTTGTATGCAAGAGGGTAATGACCTCTGAACTACCTTAGTCCTGATGACCCTGACCCAAGGTTAATTTTGTCATCTGTGTTGGATATTATTGGTGCTGCTCTGCTTATCATCTCCCCTTTATCATCAACATACCCATTATATACTGAAAAGATGGATTGTCATCCATCACCTCAATTAGGGCAACTAGATGGCATAGTGGATAGAGTGCTGGATCTGGAGTCGGAAAGACTTCAAATCTGGCTTTTGACACTTACTAGCTGAATGACCCTGGACAAGTTACTTAATCCTGTTTGCCTCAGGTTCCTCATCTGAAAAATGAACTGAAGAAGGAAATGGCAAATTACTCTAGCATTTTTGCCAAGAAAACCCCAAATGGGGTTCCAAAGAGGTAAACAAGATCGAACAACAGCAACCACCTGGACCAAATTATTAACATGTGGAATTTGGTTGCTTTTCTCCCATTCTCCTTTTAACTTTTTTGTTTTTTTGTTTTTTCCCCAAGTGAACTTTAATTTATTATTATTATTGTTATTGTTATTATTACAATAATTTTGTTATAAGAGTAAACATAAACCCCCTCCCTCAAGAAGATGAAAAACATCAAGAACAGTGAGAGAGAGAGAGAGAGAGAGAGAGAGAGAGAGAGAAAATTGTACTTCAGTCTGTGTTCAGATTCCAATGGCTCTGTCTCTGGGGTAAGTTGCTTTCTTTATCATAAGTTCACCAGAGAAGTTGCTTCAATGTTTTTCCCATAGTTGCTATTAATAGCTGTACTTCCACTCTATTCCTCCCCACTCTCATTTATTCTATTCTCTCTTTCCTTTCATCCTGGCCCTGTCCAAAAGTGTGTTGGTACCCTCTCCCTCAATCTTCCCTCTCTTCTATAATCTATTCCACCCCTTCCCTCCCCCATTCCCCCTTATCCCATCCCTTTCTTCTCATTTTTTCTCTAGGGTAAGATAGATTTCTTCACCTTACTAAGTGTGTATGTTATTTCCTCTCTTAGTCATTTCTGATGAGAATGAAGGTTCACTCATTCCCCCTTGCCTTCCCCCTTCCCGATCCATTGAAAAAGCTTTTTCTTGACTCTTATGTGAAATTTCTTAGCTTCTTCTTCATCTCCTTTCCCTTCCTCCCAGTACTTCCCTTTATCACCCATTGACTCCATCTTTTTACTATATTATACCATTATATTCTACTCCTTCCTGAGTCCTGTCTATATATATGCTCCTAACAGCTCTTATAAATGAGAAAGTTCATATGAGTTATCAATATCTTCTTCCTATGTAGGAATACAAACAGTTCAATAGCATTAAATTCCTCATAGTTAATCCTTCTCATCCACCCCCTCTATGGTTCACCAGAGTCCTGTACTTGGAGATCAAACTTTCTGTTCTGCTTTGGTTATTTCAATAGGAAAGTTTGAAAGTCCCCTGTTTCATTGAAAGTCTATCATTTCCCCTGAAAGAGGATGTTCAGTTTTCCTGGGTAGTTGATTCTCAGTTGTTAACCAAGATCTTTTGCCTTCCAGAATATCATATTCCCATCCCTATGAGCCCTTAATGTAGATGCTGCCAGATCCTGTGTAATCCTGATTATGGAGCCACAGTGGTTGAATTGTTTGTTTCTGGCAGCTTTTAGAATTTTCTCTTTGATTTTGGAGTTTCAGAATTTGCCTATAATATTCTTGGAAGTTTTTCTTTTGGGATCTCTTTCAGGAGGTGACTGGTGAATTCCCTCAAATTCTATTTTGCCCTCTGCTTCTAGGATCTCAGGGCAATTTTTCTGTATTATTTCTTGAAAAATGAAATCTAGGCTCTTTTCCTGATCATGGCTTTCAGATAACCCAATAATTTTTAAATTATTTCTTCTGGATTTGTTTTCAAGGTTGGTTGTTTTTCCAATGAGATATTTCAAATTTTCTTCTAATTTTTGGCCTTTTTTGGAAGAGTTTTATTTCTTCCTGATTTCTTACAAAGTCATCAGCTTCCTTTAGTTCTATTCTACATTTGAAGGAGTTATTTTCTTCAGAGAGCTTTTTTTATCTCCTTTTCCAGCTGGCCAATTCTACTTTTTAAGGCATTCTTCTCCTCATTTGCTTTTTTGTTTTGCTTTTTTCTATTAGGCCTAAACTGGTTTTTAACATATTATTTTCTTCAGTATTTTTTGTATATCTTTCACCAAGCTGTTGATTTGGTTTTCATGATTTTTTTTCCATTGCTCTCATTTCTCCTCCCAACTTTTCCTTCACTTCCCTTAATTGCTTTTCAAAGTCTTTTTTTGAGCTCATACATAGTCTGAGCCCATTTTCATTTTCTCTTAAAGGTTTTGGATATGGCAGCTTCAATTTTGTCATCATCTGAATATGTGTTTTGATCTTCCATGGGACTAAAGTAATTCTCTATGGTCAGATTCTTCTTTTTATGTTGTTTACTCATTTCCTCAGTCCAAGACTAATTTACAGTACTTCCAAGGTTTGGTTTTTTTTTGGGGGGGTGGACACCCCACTGGAACCTTTCTTCCTCCAAGGTCTTATGCTTTCTTGCCTGTGCTTTGATATGTAGATGACCACCGCACTTCCCTCTGCCCTGGAGCTGTAAGGAGGAATCTTGTTTGGCTATCTTAGTATGGAAACCCAAACTACAACCTGGAACTGAATGTGGGCAAACTGCAGAGTCCTGCCCCAGGGAGAGCAGAGAAATTTCTGCTGTCTTTCCTGACCCTCTTACCTGTCTGTGGGCTGTGCTCTGGGGGTTCAGCCTGTTTTCTCCAGATTCTCACTGCAGGTTCTGTGGCCTGTGCTCCTCACTCCACACTCATTCTGGTGTAGCATAATTCTCCCCCTGCCCATTCAAGCTGTTCCAGGGCTATGCTGTGACCTGGGCTTTTTCCATGTCTGGGTTCTGGTGAAACATACCTTTCCCATGGAACTTCTAAGTTATCTTGGACTGGGAAAATGTATTACTCAATCTTTCTATGGGTTCTGCCCCTCTAAATTTTGGCTAAAGTCATAATTTGCTGACTTTTGGAGTTTGGGGGGGGGGGAGGAGTTCCCAGGAACTGCTGCCTTCACACCACCATCTTGTCTCTGCCTTCCCCTGTTACCTTTTAAAAAAAAGTTTTATTGACATTTCATTTTTTATATTTGTGGTTTTCTAATAACTTCTCTCACTAAGAGGAATTTCCCATGTAACATAGTAAGCAAAATAAACCAATTTATTCTGTAGGTGTGGTCTACCATCTTTTGACGTCTTTCTGGGTTTTTTTTTCTTTTACCTGTAACAATTTCCTCCTTCAATGCTGCTCGTTCATGTTTCTCAAATCCTTGAAGTCTGGGTTACCCAATAACAGTAATAATCATTTAAGTAGCAAAAGGTCCATTACAAGTCTTTTAGGACCTTGCCATTGTGGGATAGTATATTATAGGAATAATATATACTCCCAAGCTAGTTAAGCTAGTTATTCCTTAAAAACCTGTCCTTGAATCTTAATTGGTCCACACCTAAGGATCATACTATTGAAATAGCTTCTTGGTCAACTAAGTACAAAATCCAGTGAAAGAAGAGTCATGATGTTTCCCTCAGCCTTGGCTTATACTTCTGACCAGCCCTACCACCATGTCAAATGCAGAAACAGGTAAACTTTGCCCAACTGAATCAATGCTGTATCTTGAGTGAATATCCTTTCTATGCTATTGATAAAAAAATTTCATTTTGTTAGTTCTATGAGATTCTCATTTGTTTTAGTCTTGAGTCTGAACCACCAGACTTACCTTATTCAGCCTTGCTTACACCAAAACCAAAAGATCCTGATGATGAAGAAAAAAAGGAAAAATAACTACAATCTGGTTTGTGGGAGATCAGATTGAAGGGGAAAAGGGGGAAGAAAGACAACCATCAGTTTTCTGGGACATATGGCTAAAGAATAAGAAAAGGGCTGGGGATGGCAGTGGGTGGGGGAGTTGGGAGAGGAGAAAGTTGGTCATCAGCCCTCTCTATGATAGACCTGAAGGATACATGATTGAAGATTTCAACTTATTAGAGCCACTCCAAGAATCTAAGGTCATTCTGGCTCATTGGTCTCAAGAACAAAGAATGTTACAGCAGTAAGTAGGGCCTGAACTCAGCTCTGGAACCTGGGAGTTTCAGATTCTGGCCCAGAATTGTGGAAGAAGGAAAAATCTGGTCCCTTTAAATTTTTCAACTGGAAACTACCATAGAAGAGTCAGGACCAAGGCTCAGTCTCTTGAACAGACAGAACAGACAGGAGCAGAATCTAGCTTTGATGGAATGTATCCTCAATTGATATTGCAATAAGAAGAAAAAAGGGTCTAACCAACTCATGTGAGTTTTCATGAAGGAAGCAGAGACTGAGACTGACATAAAACTACTTCTAGAAACTATTGATGAAGGCATGAATAGTAAGGGAAAAGTTCCCTAATAAAATGAAGTAATACTATGGATTAAAAGAATCCCAATATATAATATTACAAAAAAAACAAGCTTGTAATAATTTTAAAATAATCCTAGAAAAAAAAAAG